>NC_057802.1:115544758-115810848 GCF_018294505.1 Triticum aestivum
CGCGGAGGATGGTGGCGGAGGCGCGGGCTCCCTCGGGCCCGATCGCGGCCCGGGGCGGGCCGGCTGCGGGCCGGGAGGGCCGCGGTGGCGGAGGCGTCCGGGGTGGACACATCGCGGCGCGGGATTGGCTAAGGGTGGCGGTGCAGACGTGTCCGGCACTGGGCGGACGCGTCCGGCGGCGGGTGGAGGAGGGAGGCTAGGATTTGCCCGCAAATTGTGGAGGGGGAGGCTTATTTATAGATAGAGGGAGCTAGGAGAGGGCTATTGAGGTGTGGTTTTCGCCCACACGATCGTGATCCAACGGCAAATAGCATGGAGGGGGGTTAGATGGGCTAGTGGGCTGTTGTGGAGGGGTGTTGGGCTGCAAAAGGAGAGGTGTCCGACGGTTAACGCGGTTAACCGTTGGGGCATCAAACGACCTCCAAATGGAACGAAATTTGACAAGCGGTCTACCGGTGATGTACCAAGACCACTCGTCAACTCTCGGCCCATTCCGAGAACGTTTTTCTCCCGCTCACGAAACAAGATCTGGGCGGTGCGACGGGTGCGTGCGAGTGTCGGATTCCGAAACGGACAACGGAGAAAACTAGAAGACCCGGACAGATGCAAGTTTTGAAAAACATGATGATGAAATGCAAATGATGACATGGCAAAGTGCAACATGCAAGCAAATGACATGGCAACAATGGTGAATATTTGACGACACCTGGAGCATCGGTCTCGGGGCATTACAACTCTCCTCCACTAATAGAAGATCTCGTCCTGAGATCTTAGGAACGAGACGGAAGGGAAAAATAGGAAAAGCGAAGTTCTCCTTGGAGAAAAGAGTGAAACACAAGAATCTTGAGAGGTTGAACAACTTGAAATAAAGAACACAACAGAGATGAACGAGATTGAGAAGCTTCGTTACAAAAGAGGAACAAGGAACATTACTAGAACCTTGTAGGTTGTAAGGCATGAAACAAGAGTTTAACGAACTAAAAGAATATGAAACCACACCGATATAACGAGATAGCCAAGGGACAAGAATGAAAGAATTTGGACAGCACTCCGGTTGAACATGGAATGGAAAAAAGCATGAGCTTGACAAGATGGAACGATACTTGACGAGAGGACACAATGCCTCCGGATTTTTTTGAAAGAACGGAATGAAAAGAACGAAGAAGAAGATGACAACTTCTACCACAAAAGAATTTGAAAGAGAATCTTCAAGAGAAAGGCTTGAACGGAGTTGAAGAATGAACAACAAAAGATTTGATTTGCGTGGGCTTATGTAAACATCTCAAAACTTGAGGTGAATTTCCGCCACTACCAAATGATTGAATAGCTGAGAGGAATGAAGAAATGCAAAACTCCACTTCAAAAGAACACAAAGAATTATTTGCACCTCGAGAAGCAAGAAGAAGAATACTTGAGCTCCTCCAACAAGAATCTTGATGAACACTTGAAGAATGAATTAAATCCTTACGAACCACCATGAAGAACTCCGGTAACAAAAGAATGATGAGATAGAATTGAAGGATGAAAAGAATAAGATTAAAGCCTTGCGATGATTTAGACGGGGGTTCCAACGAGATGCCTGAGGAAACTTTGAACTCCGGAAAGAAAAGATGAAAACACTTGGGATTAGAGTTTATTCTTCATGAACAAATTCCTAAGGAAGGGATTACCCAACTTGATGAAAGAAGAATAAGAATTATGTTATGCTTATCCTTCATCAATTAAATTGATGAGAAGCAATGGATTTGCATACTACTTATTCTTGTTGAAGGAGATTAAGAGGAGATATAGTGCAAAAGTTGAGAAAGTCTTCATGAACCACTGGTAGGATTGGGACGAACAATTGAATTGATATGATAAGAACGGAAGTGAAAATCTTAAGCAAACCACCATGGCAATGAAAACGAACGAAGAGAAGAGAACGAATCGCTGGAAAGAATTAAAAGAACAAATATACTTGAGGATATAGCTTTAAGCTTGAACGACGAATAGTCGAGAGAATGGACAAGATTTAGAGGAACTCTTCTTCGGTCTTCAAATGTTGAGAATGACGACGAGAAACACCATGAAGAATTTGTGAGATACTCCGGAAGAATGAAAACAGGAAAGGTTGAACCAACGATGAGAAGAATTGAAAGCGATCTTGGAGAAGGCATATGACTGATGGAATCCATACTTACGTCCTTGAAAAGAATTTGGGAATAACTCCAAAAAATTAGAAGAGTCGTGTAAGATCCTGGGAAAAGACATGTGGGTTAGGGCCCACTGAAAAGAAAACACCGTTGGAAAGGGTTGAGGAAGAGATCATGCATCGGAATGATTCAAAGACTTGAATGAGGTGACAACCTCGAATTAGTTGGAACACAGACGAATCTCCTGAGATGTCTTCGGAACTCCAGAACAATTAAATGGCGAGAGGCGAATGAGCAAGGGGAATCACTTGAGTCAAAGAAAGGAATATGATCAACACCGAATACTTGAATTGAATCCACTGGGGAAGAGAACGAGAGAGAGAGAATGACGAACTAGAATCCACCGGTTGGAACAATTAAGGAAAGAATGAAGAAGCTTTGCACGAACAAAAAGGATACTTGATTAGATTCTTCAAACTCTGGGAAGAAAAAGGGTGGGAGGATGGGAAAAACAAAGTAGACTTGGGACAGAAAGAATGGACACTGTCTGAGAAGAACTAAGGATTGAACTTGAAAAGGATCGAACTCCGTAGGGGAAACTAGAATCGATGTTGCAAAAGTAGAAAAGGATGGAATAACTCGAAGAGAAGTGCACCGGTTAAACAAAGGATGGACAACGAACGAAAACACCTGCGACATCCTAAAGAAAATTTGAATGAGAAGAGTAGAAGAATCAAACACCTACGTCAAGATTCCTCACCAGAGCGACGAAGGGGCTGAGGAGTAAAAAGAATTCCTACTCTCCGGTATAACTAGACTTCGAAAAAGGTTTTCTTCTAGACTCGACAATGGCCAAACTACGATCAATCAAGGGGGCTCCTATGGTCGGTCGAGGCTCTGATACCAACTTCTCACGCCCAATATGCGATCCTATCCGAGAGGAACTCGAGGGTCCCACCAAGGATAGAGCCACATATTGAAGACGCTTTTGCAACGAAGATTAACATGTCAATAAGAACCCTAACATGAATGCAACAGCCACCATCACATAGAGCACAGAGAGATGAACATTTTGACATATTATGCACACAAAACAGAGCATCATGCATGAAGTTAGAGCCACTCAAAGATGCACACATGATGTTTAAAATTCAGGGACTTAAAGAAAAATCTCACCCCTGGAAAAGTGGATGGGGCGATTCCGGGACGGAGATGTACAGCGCGGGGACGGTGTTTGGTTCGCGAGATCTACGGGTTCGGGGGAAGATCCAGGACGAGGCCATCCCGGCGGCAGTCAAGGGCCGGCGAGGTCGCGGGGGTGCCGACGAAGTCGCTCCGGCGACGGTGCCGGCGGCGGGGCCTCTCCCCGGCCGGATCCGGGCGCGAGGAGGTGCGGGGCAGCGTCCGTAGGCGGCTGTGAGGCGCGGAGGCAGGCGCGGGAGGCACGACGGGCGGCGGCGAGCTCCGGGTGGCGCAGGCGACGAGGCGGCGGTGGGCTGCGGTGGCGCGGAAGCCGAGGCGACGGCGACGTCCGGCGAGGTGCGGAGGACGGCAGCGGAGGCGCAGGCTCCCTCAGGACCTCGATGAAGCAGTTTACATTTTAGGCATGAAGATCTATAGAGATAGATCGAGGAGGCTGCTCGGCTTAAGCCATAGTACGTACATAGATAAAGTGTTGAAGCGGTTCAACATGAGTGAGGCGAAGAAAGGGTTCTTGCCACTCTCACATGGTATAAGGCTAAGTGAGACTCATAGTGACGGTGTCCTGGACTAGGGGATACTCACCACGTCGTCTCCCGATCAGTTGGATTGGGCCGAGGACCCCCATGGCCGTTTACTCATGGGCCAGTTCGGACAGCCGATGTATACACGAGGAAGATTCCACAAGACTTGGTGATCAAGACAAGCACTCCTCTCCACTGGCGTATTCGACTAGGACTCTTGTTATCCTAATCCTCTGGTACATTATATAAGCCGAGGCCAGGCTAGACGATAGATGATCATGACATTACTCATCATACCTCTAGGGTTTAGACCACAACATATGATCTCGAGGTAGATCAACTATGTAATCATACACATCGAATACAATCAAAAGCAGCATGTAGGTATTATCTCATCGAGAGAGCCCGAAGTTGGGTAAAATCCCGTGTTCATGTTACCATCGATCCTAAGACACGCAACTTGGGGCCCCCTACCCGAGATCTGCCGGTTTTGACACCGACAATGGTGCTGTCATTGAGAGTTCCGCTGTGTGGTCGACAAAAGGATCAATGGCTTACCTGCAGATCAACTGCGACGTCGGCGTCTTTGTCGCCGCCTCGATTGGTCACCTTGGCTTGACCGAGGACTGAGCCCTACCTCCAATCATCATGTTCGGACGAGGGCCTTCATCAACATCAACTCTGATCTCTATCAAGATCATGGAGGAATCATCCATGGAGCTCGGGGGCTCGATGTCAACATTGCCCTCGGGCGACCGTGCTGTTTTTCCGAACATCGAACTTGTATCCGCTACCACCACCTCCTCGAGCATCGCTTTGACGATTTCTTCGGTGTAATTGTGCGGAATTGAGTCTACAACAACACTATAAAATTTCGGCGCGTTCCGATGGAGCAATCTCCGCCGGTCTCCGATGTACCGGAGCCCCGTCGAATCTGGACGGGAATCTGGACGAGTTTGGAGCGTGGTGTCCAGCATCTAGCTCGGACGTTCTTTGGAAGATCCAACCGTTGATCGGCTGCGGAATTCCTATATCTATCACCCCTCAAAATTTCAGCTCGATCCCACCGTTCAAACTCCGGGAACCTTCCGATTAGTGCATCACTTTTCAGATCTGTTTTCTGCGCGAGGACGAATCCGACCCGAGTTCATCTTTTTTATGAACGGGATTTCGGACATCATTTTTGAAGGAAGTTTTCTATGGGGTATTGTGTTTTGTTTCAAACACATCCCACTAATTTTAAAGTCTTTTCCAATATGATCTTCACCATCGTGCCGGTGTCAAACCAGCCCGACAACGTTGCTCCACGGCTACCGACCTACGCTAGACACGTCGTCGTTTTGTTGAGCCAAGCTTAACTTCTTCAGATCATCATCTCGGCAAGCCGAACAAGAGTTCGGCATCGTGAAGGATAAATTGTCACCAACATCGCCGCCCCACGGATTACACGGAGCGGGCACACCGGCATCGCCGCACGGTCACTTCATCAAGCCGGCATTGACCACGTCACGAGTTACGACCTGCATCGGCATGGCCGCACCGTTGCTTCTTTGAGCCGATGTCCATCACGCCGAACTACTTCAACACCTCGGCTGACATGGCAGCTGCAACGTCTCCTTACTGACCTGCTCCGTCACCTCGTCTGGACCGGGGGCTTCGCCATCTCTTCATCAACCTACTCCGGAGACTTCGGCGTCACCAGCCGACCGACTTCGTCACGTTAGCTGGACCGGGGGCTTTGCCTCGGCGATCCAACCTTTGATCGCCATGCTGTCGCTTCATCGCCCATCAGGCGATGGGTGTGCGGATCGAGTCCCAATTTTGGGGAGTCACTTTTCTTCGGATTGATACAACAAAGAAACCAGGTGCTATTAATCCTAGCAATTTTTGCTTGTTTGGGTTTATTTTTCCCATGGAATTATTACTCTGGTTTGTTTCATCATCTATACACAGGTCTATCAAATGGTGGCCGCATTAACGACGGTCGCGTGGTGGTTCGGTCAGTTTCCATACATAGTTCGGCGAACGCCGCATCCGGAACCCGGACCGGCCTGTGAATTCAGGCTTTGCCACGCCTTTACCGCGCCACGCCAATGCCCTGCATCGACATTGACTTCGGCGCCAGGCCACATATCTTTAAATAAATTATTTTGTGTAAATTAATTACGTGAGTATTTTTATATATTTATATTAATATTGTTGGCCTGCACTATTTTATATGTGTAGGTAATCGACTTCGACTGCGTCATGTGGTCACTTCGGCGTCGCTGAGAGAGCTCTACCTCATCGAGTGTTCGGCACACGGGCCATATTTCTTTTATTACTCACTTTGCATAAATTATAAATTATGCAACAATCTTTTTTATTACTATTATCTACGGTTTGCACTATTTTTTTGCACAGGTAAATGATCCGGGTCGGGCAGTGTTGTCACCTCGGCGTACTGACATACCACGTCACCTCGGCTGGACGGGGGCTTCATCATCACTTCATTAACCCACGCCAGGGACTTCGGCGTCACTCCGCCAGCTTGCATTGGCCGTGCTATGTCACCACTTCGGAGTGCCGAGCTCTTCACTCCGCCACCTTGGGACCGGCTTGGGGGATGGAACCTTGTCCCGCATCAAGCTCGGACCGCGTCATCAATGCCGAACACATTAACCAGCTAAGTCGCTTTCATGCTCAAAGTTTTAAAAAATTTAACTTGTGTTTGGTTCGACCATGCTCACATACGTTGTTCGTTAAAAGAAACTCCCCTTACCCATGTTAACTGGGGCTCTTAAAATTTACACGAGCCGTTCTATAATAATGTGTTTTCTTCTTGGTCGTTGCAAAGTCTTTTTCTATCGCTCCTTTTTCGACTCGAGTGTATAGTCAATAGCCGGATAGCCTAGCTTCTCTCTAAAGCCGCTCGAGTTTAGTTTGCTAAACTGGCCTCAGAGAAGCACTCCGCCTTTGGGATAAGGAGCTTGAAGCCTTAGGCTGACCCGCTTGAAGTCTTGAGATCGGATGTGTCATGTCAAAGCATGACAGAAGCACAATTTTTTTTAAAGACCAATTTCCGGATTGGCACCAAAATCTTGGTTTAGTCAGGACGTCAAGCTTTTACATAAGTTTTTGGCTTTTCGAGCCTATGGCACTTTTAAACTATTTGTGTGTTTCCAACACAAGTCTCGTAGTGCAACGCCGAACACCTTTAGAGATTCTACAAAAACATTCTCGGATATTGCTATATATGCATCGGTTTTGAATTGTGTCTTTGGTCAATAGTTTGGTTGCCTGGCTCCTGTGCTTGCCTCCTACGTTCCGCTTTGTTCGGCTAGGTGTGCAAAGGGAGAACCACTACGATTGTGCTTCCAGCTCGCATGGTTAAGCACCTTAGTGGAGAAAGCCGAAAACCGACTGTCACAATAAGCGTAAACTGGTCAGCAATCCGATGACTATGTTAAATGACGGGCCGTTCATAACATTGCCCGAAGTGTTTACGGCTTGACCTCGGCTACAGCCGAACACTAACCAGGGGCTAGTAGCTGGCCTCCCAACTTTAAGCTCCTATGACTAAGTGAAATTTATAAAGCCCGCATATCTGATTGCCTCATTTCCGCTAACACAACCGCCTCAGGGCACCGAGACGTCGGCTAAGGGTTGTCTTGTTATTGCGGAAACACCCTGCGTAGTATCTACAAAGGGGTAGAAGCCGACGATGGGCCACTTTCAACTGATAAACAGTCGCAACGGAGTCAAAATAAACATATCATCAGCATTTGTATTCAGTATACAAGCGCTGCCTTCCATAATCATCGTTATAAAGCCATAAATATGCATCAATCTGACTTCAGATTTCGGCCAAGCTGGGTTGCCTGGTTCCTGTGATTACCCCTACGTTCCCGATTGTTCGGCTAGGAGGTAAAGGGAGCGCCTCTGTGATTGTTACTTCCGGGTCCTCCGTGTTAGTACCTCAAACTGGGAGAAGCCGAAAGCTAGCCATCTTAGAGAATATAATGGGTCGGCAACGACGGAAGTGAAAATTTTGGTCCATTAAAAACCACAGAGATCGGGAACTTACCCCGAACTAAATCCTCAATATTTTTCTCCCGCATCGATCGGAGTTGAGTTTTCATGATCATGGTCGGCATGACAACCCAAAGAAAGGAACCGATAGCGGGATTATTTTCTTTGGAAGATGTTTCTTACATCAAATAGTAATATAACATTCTCTCTGCATACCTTTGTTTATAAAACCATATGGCCGGATTGCCTTGTTTGTCGTAAACCTTTGCCCTTGTAAAGGCTTTATAAAGTAGGACAAACACTCCCCGGCCACTGGCCGAGGAGGTTGAAGCCGAAGGTCGGTCAACAAGGTGTTGTACAATGCGGATCTGAGCATTCATGATGTAAAGTACCGGGATACAAAGAATCATTACACATAAAACTTGCGAGTAAAATCCATTTACTGCAACCTATCTATTTAGCCCCTCAAGGCCGACCTTGGCGAGCTCAGCTTTCGTTAGCTCTAACTCCTTTATGAGATATTTATTCTCTTTCCGAGAATTTTGTGTTAAACCAACGCGATAAGGGGTTGTCAATCCCTACACGGTCACTTACGAGAGTGAGATCTGATAGATATGAAAAGATAATATTTTTGGTATTTTTGTGATAAAGATGCAAAGTAAAATAAAGGCAACGGAAATGACTAAGTGTTGGAAGATTAATATGATGGAAAATAGACCCGGGGGCCATAGGTTTCACTAGTGGCTTCTCTCGAGAGCATAAGTATTTACGGTGGGTGAACAAATTACTGTTGAGCAATTGACAGAATTGAGCATAGTTATGAGAATATCTAGGCATGATCATGTATATAGGCATCACGTCCGAGACAAGTAGACCGACTCCTGCCTACATCTACTACTATTACTCCACACATCGACCGCTATCCAGCATGCATCTAGAGTATTAAGTTCATAAGAACAGAGTAACGCTTTAAGCAAGATGACATGATGTAGAGGGATAAACTCATGCAATATGATATAAACCCCATCTTGTTATCCTCGATGGCAACAATACAATACATGCCTTGCTGCCCCTACTGTCACTGGGAAAGGACACCGCAAGATTGAACCCAAAGCTAAGCACTTCTCCCATTGCAAGAAAGATCAATCTAGTAGGCCAAACCAAACTGATAATTCGAAGAGACTTGCAAAGATAACCAATCATACATAAAAGAATTCAGAAGATTCAAATATTGTTCATAGATAAACTTGATCATAAACCCACAATTCATCGGTCTCAACAAACACACCGCAAAAGAAGATTACATCGAATAGATCTCCACAAGAGAGGGGGAGAACATTGTATTGAGATCCAAAAAGAGAGAGGAAGCCATCTAGCTAATAACTATGGACCCGAAGGTCTGAGGTAAACTACTCACACTTCATCGGAGAGGCTATGGTGTTGATGTAGAAGCCCTCCGTGATCGATGCCCCTTCCGGCGGAGCTCCAGAACAGGCCCCAAGATGGGATCTCACGGGTACAGAAGGTTGCGGCGGTGGAATTAGGTTTTTGGCTCCATATCTGGTAGTTTGGGGGTACGTAGGTATATATAGGAGGAAGGAGTACGTCGGTGGAGCAACGTGGGGCCCACGAGGGTGGAGGGCACGCCTAGGGGGGTAGGCGCGCCCCCTACCTCGTGGCTTCCTGGTAGCTTTCTTGACGTAGGGTCCAAGTCCTCTGGATCACGTTCGTTCTGAAAATCACGTTCCCGAAGGTTTCATTCCGTTTGGACTCCGTTTGATATTGTTTTTCTGCGAAACTCTGAAATAGGCAAAAAAACAACAATTCTGGGCTGGGCCTCCGGTTAATAGGTTAGTCCCAAAAATAATATAAAAGTGTATAATAAGGCCCAATAATGTCCAAAATAGAAGATAATATAGCATGGAGCAATCAAAAATTATAGATACGTTGGAGACGTATCAAGCATCCCCAAGCTTAATTCCTGCTCGTCCTCGAGTAGGTAAATGATAAAAATAGAATTTTTGATGTGGAATGCTACTTGGCATAATTTTAATGTAATTCTTCTTAATTGTGGTATGAATATTCAAATCCGAAAGATTCAAGATAAAAGTTCAATATTGACATAAAAATAATAATACTTCAAGCATACTAACTAAGCAATTATGTCCTCTCAAAATAACATGGCCAAAGAAAGTTCATCCCTACAAAATCATATAGTTTAGTCATGCCCCATTTTCGTCACACAAGAATGCTCTCATCATGCACAACCCCGATGACAAGCCAAGCAATTGTTTCATACTTTAGTAATCTCAAACTTTTTCAACCTTCACGCAATACATGAGCGTGAGCCATGGATATAGCACTATGGGTGGAATAGAAAATGATGATGGGGGTTATGTGGAGAAGACAAAAAAAGGAGAAAGTCTCACATCAACGAGGCTAATCAATGAGCTATGGAGATGCCCATTGATTGATGTTAATGCAAGGAGTAGGGATTGCCATGCAACAGATGCACTAGAGCTATAAATATATGAAAGCTCAACAAAAGAAACTAAGTGGGTGTGCATCCAGCTTGCTTGCTCACGAAGACCTAGGGCACTTGAGGAGGCCCATTGTTGGAATATACAAGCCAAGTTCTATAATGAAAAATTCCCACTAGTATATGAAAGTGACAAAACAAGAGACTCTCTATTATGAAGATCATGGTGCTACTTTGAAGCACAAGTGTGGTAAAAGGATAGTAACATTGTCCCTTCTTTCTTTTTCTCTCATTTTTTTGGGCCTTCTCTTTTTTTTGGCCTTTCTCTTTTTTTCTCACTTGGGACAATGCTCTAGAAAATGATGATCATCACACTTCTATTTATTTACAACTCAATGATTACAACTCTATACTAGAACAAAGTATGACTCTATATGAATGCCTCTGGTGGTGTACCGGGATATGCAATGAACCAAGAGTGACATGTAGGAAAGAATTATGAACGGTGGCTTTGCCACAAATACTATGTCAACTACATGATCATGCAAAGCAATATGACAATGATGAACGTGTCATGATAAACGGAATGGTGGAAAGTTGCATGGCAATATATCTCGGAATGGCTATGGAAATGCCATAATAGGTAGGTATGATGGCTGTTTTGAGGAAGATATAAGGAGGTTTATGTGTGAAAGAGCGTATCATATCACGGGGTTTGGATGCACCGGCGAAGTTTGCACCAACTCTCAATGTGAGAAAGGGCAATGCACGGTACCGAAGAGGCTAGCAATGGTGGAAAGGTGAGAGTGCGTATAATCCATGGACTCAACATTAGTCATAAAGAACTCACATACTTATTGCAAAAATCTACAAGTCATCAAAAACCAAGCACTACGCGCATGCTCCTAGGGGGATAGATTGGTAGGAAAAGACCATCGCTCGTCCCCGACCGCCACTCATAAGCAGGACAATCAAAGAACACCTCATGTTTCAAATTTGTTACATAACGTTTACCACATGTGCATGCTACGGGACTTGCAAACTTCAACACAAGTATTTCTCAAATTCACAACTACTCAACTAGCACAACTTAAATATTACTACCTCCATGTCTCAAAACAATCATCAAGCATCAAACTTCTCTTAGTATTCAACGCACTCATAAGAAAGTTTTTACTAATCTTGAATACCTAGCATATTAGGATTATTTAAGCAAATTACCATACTATTTAAGACTCTCAAAATAATCTAAGTTAAGCATGAGAGATCAATAGTTTCTATAAAACAAATCCACCACCGTGCTCTAAAAGATATAAGTGAAGTACTAGAGCAAAACTATATAACTCAAAAGATATAAGTGAAGCACATAGAGTATTCTAATAATTTCCGAATCATGTGTATCTCTCTCAAAAGGTGTGTACAGAAAAGATGATTGTGCTAAACTAAAAATCAAAGACTCAAATCATACAAGACGCTCCAAGCAAAACACATATCATGTGGTGAATAAAAATATAGCTCCAAGTAAAGTTACCGATGGAAGTAGACGAAAGAGGGGATGCCTTCCGGGGCATCCTCAAGCTTTGGCTTTTAGGTGTCCTTAGATTATCTTGGGGGTGCCATGGGAATCCCCAATCTTAGGCTCTTGCCACTCCTTGTTCCATAATCCATCAAATCTTTCACCCAAAACTTGAAAACTTCACAACACAAAACTCAGCAGAAAATCTCGTGAGCTCCGTTAGCGAAAGAAAACAAAAGACCACTTCAAGGTACTGTAATGAACTCATTATTTATTTATATTGGTGTTAAACCTACTGTATTCCAACTTCTCTATGGTTTATAAACTATTTTACTAGCCATAGATTCATCAAAATAAGCAAACAACACACGAAAAACAGAATCTATCAAAAACAGAACAGTCTGTAGTAATCTGTAACTAACGCAAACTTATGGAACTCCAAAAAATCAGCCAAAATAGGAAGACCTAGACAATTTGTTTATTGATAAGCAGCAATTGGAATCAATATTTTATCACGTTCTGGTGATTTTTAACAATTATTTTCGTGAACAGAAAGTTTCTGGAATTTTCAGCAAGATCAAATAACTATCATCCAAGAAGATCCTATAGGTTAAACTTGGCACAAACACTAATTAAAACATAAAAACACGTCTAACCAGAGGCTAGAACAAATATTTATTCCTAAACAGAAGCAAAAAACTAAAAACTAAAAATAAAATCGGGTTGCCTCCCAACAAGCGCTATCGTTTAACGCCCCTAGCTAGGCATAGATAATTTTAATGATGCTCACATGAAAGACAAGAATTGGAGTGCAAAGAGAGCATCATAAAACACGTGACAAACACATCTAAGTCTAACATACTTCCTATGCATAGGCATCTTATAGGCAAACAAATTATCATGGCAAGCAAAAACTAGCGTATGCAAGGAAGCGGAAAGAAACAATGGCAATCTCAACATAACGAGAGGTAATTTAGTAACATGAAAATTTCTACAACCATATTTTCCTCTCTCATAATAATTACATGCAGGATTATAAGCAAATTCAACAATATAGCTATCACAAAACATATGCTTAACACGATCCACATGTATGCAAAGTTGACACTCTTCCAAAATAGTGGGATTAACATTAGCTAAAGTCATGACCTCTCCAAACCCACTTTTATCAAAAACTTCATAAGATTGATCAAAATCCAAATATGTGGGATCTAAAGTTCACGCTCTTCCAAACCCACTTTCAATACTATTGCAAACATTATTATAAATCTCATATTCATCATGGGGCTTAAATAAATTTTCAAGATCAAAAGAAGAATCACCCCAATCATGATCATTGCAACAAGTAGTAGACAGAGCAAAACTGGTATCCCCAAGCTTAGGGTTTTGCATATTATTGGCACAATTGACATAAAGAGAATTTATAGTAAAATCATTGCAATCATGCTTTTTATTCAAGGAACTACCAAGTATGGGTGCAATAGCAACGATCTCATGTTTAACATAAGGAACTATATCAAATTCATCTTCATAAATATTGGCATCATGGCCACAAGAATAGCAACCATCATGTTCATCAAGGGATATTTCAATCAAATCATCGGAATCATCGTTATCTATAGATTCATGCATATCATTATTTTCTTCCAAAGCAACAGTCATTCTCTCAATAAATTCTTTGACATAGACATTATGAGCATAGTTTTCATAGCAATATTTAAGTATGTCAAAAATTTCAGATTCGTAGAGAGTAGTAGCATACTTTTCAATCAAAGAAGCAACTTCATAAGCACCCTTAAAAGCAACAAATTTTTCAATTTGTTCGATATCATAGTAAATATAAACACCCTTTGCATAAGAAGATAATATTTCATTATCATTAAACTCACATAGGTAGGGAAGGTGTTTTTTAGGGTTCTTTGAGCAACAAGTAAAATCATGAATTTCACAAAGATTCCAAGCATAACAAAACAATTTGTTTATTTGATTCCATAAGAGTTTCCCTTTTTCAGACAAACGGTGATGCACAAAATGAGCATGCTCATCTAAAGATTTCCCATCAACTAGAAGCCGAATACATTGCGGCTTGTGAAGCTGCAAAGGAAGGTGTTTGGATCCGGAACTTTCTGGATGATCTTGGTATTTTCCCAGCATCGGTAAAACTGTTGGACCTTTATTGTCATAATTCTGGTGTCATTGCACAAGCCAAGGAGCTAAGGAATCACCACAAGACCAGACACATAGATAGGAAATATCACCTGATATGTAAGATTGTAAAGAGTGGTGATGTAGAGTTATGCAAAATTGACATGGATGCAAATGTTGCAGATCCGTTGACTAAGCCGCTTCCACAACCCAAGCATGAGGGGCACGTTAGAGCTATGGGCATTCGATGTCTATTTGATTGACTCTAGTGCAAGTGGGAGACTGTTGGAGATATGCCCTAGAGCCAATCATGTATGATGATATTTCCTATGTGTTTATGAATAAAGATAGTCCTTGGACATTATCAATGATGTGTATCAACAAGTACGTGACTTGTTTGTGGGATTATGCATTGTATGATGACTGTCCTAAAAGGTCCCTAGTCGAAAGGGTTGTGTGGATGCGCAGCCGACTAGACTAGCATATGACACGGTGGATGGCTCGGTCTCACTAGCCATGGAGCATTGGATGCTGACCAGATAATATGGACTCGGAAGGATTTGGTCGGATTCGATGTAGTCAGATCCGAGTCCAGATAAGGTCCGAGTCGGACATACCCGACTATGAGACGCAGCGATATGTCATCTGTGAGTCTCTAGTACAACATACGTTCTATGTCCCAAGACCTGAGCTGGCGCATGTACTCGGGATGGTGACAGACTTGCTTTGGGCCAACCAAATGCTACTCCGTGACTGGGCAGTTACAAAGGTAGGTTCCGGGCTTGTCCAGACCCATGCTGCGAGACATGGTCAAGCAAGATGGGATTTGCCCCTCTGATTAGGAGAGATATACTCTGGGCCCCTCGTGTGATCCGACCAAGATAAGCATGGCCATGCGACAAGGATTATGAGATAATACGGTTTGTGGTCGGCATCATTGTAATGAGAAAGAGGTCGGGCTAGCACAAGGATGATAGACACGCCTTGAGCCCGACAACATATATTGTGTGGCAAAAGGAACAGAAGTGTGACATGTTGCACAGGTTTGCCAACCGGGTTCATTGTCTACCTGGTGGTCGGCACGCCTTGCTAGAGGCCGCTACCAGCCGAGCAGGTCGGAGGTGATCCGACCAGCGACCAAGCCAACTTGAACCTAAGGGGTCGCACGCTTAAGGGAAGGAACCTGTGAGGCCCGATCTGACTCCACGAGTTAGATGTGATCCTACTCGGACTCGGATCTTGGCCGAACCGATTTTGGGCTTTAGGGTCCATGCGAGGCCCAAGTGTTGATCCCGCGACAGACGCATATATAAAGTGAGGGTGTGGCACACTCATTCGATGGATCGCTTCGGTGTTGTCACTAGGGTTTGCATGTGTTGCGAATAGACACCTCCACTCGCCGCTGACTGTGTGATCGGACCTAGCAGTCCACCGCACGGTGTTCCTCCTGCACGCGTGGATACCGTTAGAGGCGGTGCACTTGTGCCGCTCCCGCGAACCTGTACGTGGGATCCGATGATCGGTTGTTCGAGAAAGATCGGACAAGGAGGAGACGATCCACGCGGACGCGCTGCCCCAACTCTTCTTCTGCTGCACGACACTGCGCATCTAGTGGTAACTATATGTGATCCATCCCCGTAGCATGTTCCTGGTTGTTCTGCGCGTAGGAAATTTTAATTTGCAGTGGACGCACCCTACCGTAGAACTCAACACCTGTTGCTAGGCTTGAAGCTATTCGTATATTGCTTGCATATGCTAACCATCACAATATTCTCTTATATCAAATGGATGTGAAAAGTTCAATCCTCAATGGTAAGCTTGAGGAAGAAGTATATGTTGCTCAACCACCAGGTTTTGAGGATCCAAAGCATTCGGACAAAGTCTTCAGACTGAACAAGGCTCTCTAAGGCCTCAAGCAAGCCCCACGGGCTTGGTATGATACACTGAAGGAACTCCTGAAGAAAAAGGGTTTCAAACCCGGTTCACTTGATCCTACTCTTTTCACTAAATCTTATGATGGTGAACTGTTCACATGCCAAATATATGTTGATGATATTATCTTTGGTTGCACTAACAAGTGTTTCAGTGACGAATTTGCATACATGATGCGTGAAGAATATCAGATGTCTATGATGGGAGAATTGAAATTCTTCCTTGGTCTTCAAATTCATCAACAGCACAATGGCATCTTCATTTCTCAAGAGAAATACCTCAAAGACTGCCTGAAGAAATTCGACATGCAAGACTGCAAAGGCCTCAAAATTCCAATGCCTACTAATGGTCAACTCGGCACTGACGAAAATGGTAAAGATTTCGATCAGAAGGTATATCGCTCCATCATTGGTTCGATACTTTACCTATGTGCATCTAGGCCAGATATCATGCTTAGCGTTTTCATGTGTGCCTGATTTCAAGCGACACCGAAGGAATCACACCACCAGGCTGTGAAATGAATTCTTCGATATTTAGCTCACACACCAACGCTTGGATTATGGTATCCCAAGGGATCATCTTTTGATCTAGCCGGATTTTCTGATTCTGATTACACTGGAGATCGTGTGGATCGCAAGTCTACATCAGGCAGATGCCATTTCCTCGGACGATCTCTTGTGTGTTGTTCCTCAAAGAAGCAGACTAGCGTGGCTCTATCCACAACTGAGGCTGAATACATTGTCGCTGATGCCTGCTGCTCACAGTTGCTATGTATGAAGCAAACCCTCAAGGACTATGGCGTCAACATGAAGAAAGTCCCTCTCTTCTGCGACAACAAGAGTACAATCAAGATCGCCCACAACCCTGTGCAACATTCCAAGACGAAGCATATTCAGATTCGTCACCATTTTCTTCGTGATCATGTGCTGAAGGGAAACATCGTCATCGACCACGTGAAGACCGAAGACTAGCTTGCCGATATCTTCACTAAGCCCTTGGATGAAAAGAGGTTCTACAAGTTGTGGTGTGAGCTAAACACCCTAGAATCTTCGAATGTCCTCTGAAGTGGACACACATCCTAATGCTTATGCATTTTTGATGACTTTGATGCACAACACACAAAGTAACGTTTTTCTTCAATCAATGAAGACTAATCCTCTAAGTGTGAAGAAATTAATGAAGAACTTGACTCTCCGAACCCTGCGACAATTGTACGTGGTGTCTGAAGTCATCAGAGTTCTTATAAGGTGGGTAACGCCACCACCTCTCTATAACATTCTTCAAATTTGAGTTTTCCGTCATTTGCAATTTCGTCAAACTTTTCAAATTCATCATTTGAGGTTATTCTTCACTTATATATATATATATATATATATATATATATATATATATATATATATATATATATATATATATATATATATATGAGAGATTCTCTATCATAGCTTGCCCTAGAAATAGCCTTTGTGATTCATACTAGTTGTTTGGTGTGGTACCATCTCAAGCCCCTGTGTTGTGCTAATTTAGCTGCGGTGGCAGGCTGCTCCTCGCTGCTTTATGCCTAATGGGCTGACGAAAAGTCTGTCTTGCATGTGCGTACAAAGGGGTGGCCGTCACACGCGTTCATATGTATCAGTTTCCATCGACCGAGCAACATTTCGTGCAGGTTCCAACATGCGCTGTTATGTCCTATTTCTCACACATGACGCCCATCGACGAGACAGACGTAGGTTCAGTCCGATAGCCACAACGGATCCATGCGCAATAATGCTCCATCTACGTGAAGCTATGTAAACAGTTACGTAAATTGCCTGAGTTAAACTTGCCCCCCTGATTTTAACGTGGCGGTGGGGCCCCGCCTCTCTCTATCTCCAATCAGTGCCCTCCATGTTGCTCTTTACGTTAAACACGTAAAGAAAATTACATAGGTGTAGCATCACTGGGTCCATGCGTATATCTGGAGGAACCTATGAGTGTCATGCGTTGAACCTACGCTATGTATACGTGTTGGAATCAAGCACCCGTACATGCAGCCCCTACGTGACCACCGCTCCTCTCTCTCTCTTATCTGAACGCATGCAGCTAGCTTGTAGGGAGTTTCGTTAGTCTGTTAGTGTGTGTACGTTGTGCATTTTTTTTCTGAACTCCACGTTGCGCCTTTGTAGGTATATGTGTAAATCTCCTGTTTGCCAAAGCAGACGTGTGCCTTGCCATCTGTTCCTATTCACGGGTTGATCATACAAGAGAAAAGCGTGTACGTACTTCACGTATACAAACACACCCTTCTGCCACCCCGTATGGAAAAAAATACTATTGTGCGCTTGGCTTACTCTAAAATTGAACTTATAGTTTAAAATTGTGATACTTATTTGGATGGGAGGGAGTATATGATATCGGTTCCATAAACAAGGGTTATCGGTGCTACGGACCCATCTTTGATTTTGAATGGTTCCTGAACTACGGTTACCGGTCCCCTAGCCCTACATCAATCAGCTCCCTCGTTGATCTCTACGGTTCCACCTAAGATAGTTATTCTTTGGCGCTCTTCACATACGTCGGTTCCATCGTTGATCTCGACGGTTCCACCTAAGATACTTATTCTTTGACGCTCTTCACATACATCGGTTCCATCGTTGATCTCAATAGTTCTACCTAAGATTGTTATTCTTTGGCGCTCTTCACATACGTCGGTTCCATTGTCGATCTCAACGGTTCCACCTAAGATAGTTGTTCTCTGGCGCTCTTCGCATACGTCGGTTCCATCGTCGATCTCGATGGTTCCGAGTGTGTAATAAGCGGTTTGCGGCGTTTGTATATGATATCGGTTCCATAAACAAGGGTTTCCGGTGCTTCGGAGTTAACTTTAACGGGCCCATTTTTTATTTTCGGCGGTTCCTGAACCATAGTTATCGGTCCCTAGCCCTAAATCCGTCGGCTCCATCATTGATCTTGACAATTCCACCTTAGATAGTTATTCATTGGTGCATCAAAATATTTGTGTCTGTTGTGACAGCCATCAGAATATTATCTAATCTTGTATGAAGGGTGTCATTAGAGAAACAGTTAATCGCCTGTGGTGTAGTGCAAGGTAAAAATAAAATTCATTTGAAGCATAAGGTTGGGAAAAGCGGTAGGAGTAAGCGAGGCGGTTGGCCTTCGCCCAGCGCCCTAGGCGCAGCCTAGGCGGTAATATAGTTTTAACTATAAAGGTATATCTATGGTTATTATATGTTTATTAATATTAAGTTAGGGCATATAAATAAGCTAATTACCAACTACTACCATTGGAATATGGCCCGTTTGGCATATCAGTGCAATATGACATGATATCCTGCTTGGGTAGACAATATCTTGCTTGCACTACCTTGACTTCCATTTATACCCTAGGCGAGGCGTTTGGCCATCACCTAGAGCCTTAGCGTGCCTAAGCGCCTCCTAGTCACTGCCTTTTGCAACAGAGAACATATTACACTGAAACTTTTATGGTTACCAGTACATTCACTAAAACTTTTATGATTGCATGTTCTTCATTCTTACGTATCCTGATTGCATGCACTCTGATTATGTGATGACTTAGTTTCCCTTGTGTTTTTATTTCTTCACTCTGATCTTCGTCAAATTCTTCAGAGTTTGAAAATTTTCTAAAAATCTCCCATTCACCCCCCCTCTGGGAGTAAACCTGTCCTTTCACCCCCCCCAAAGACGCCGTTTTTTCTGCCAGCACCGAAAAAAACCAGTCGCCCCCCAAGACGCCGAATTCCGTCGGTTCGGCCCATTTTTGGCCTGACGATCCCAGGCCGAACCCAGCGCACTGGGGCACTTGGGGGCTCCGACGGAAGGAAAAGTGGCGCGTGGGCCACCATTGTCAGGCGCAAAATGCCTTTTCTTCGCCCAGATTCGACCCGCGCGCCATAGGCGCCACTTCCCCTTTCGTCGCCATGCTGATCCCGGCGCCGCCCACCTGCCCGCTGCTCCGTCGCTAGAAAGGCCATTTCCCTATCGAAAGAGAGTTTCTCCGCGACAACCTCCATCCCGCTCCTGGACGAGCTTTCCAGAGCTCCGACCACGCTGGCGGGGATGCCGGCGTCTTCCCACCCACCAGGCCCGCAAGGTGTTCGGCGATTTGCCTGTTCGGCAACGAACTCCGATGACAAGGAGGCATTCGCGGCTCTGATGGAGGAGGAAGCCGAGGCCGACACCGACGACGAAGAGCACCTCATGATCCTCGCTGCTCTGGCCGGCCTGTTCGCCAACAATGCAAAGCCACGGTGAGGTGGCTCGGCGCCAGGTCGCCGCAAGAGCAAGTAGAGGCATCGAATGGAGGGCTACTGCTTGCTCTACGCCGACTACTTCGTCGACGCTCCATTGCATGGCGAGAAAGTGTTTCGGCGTCGTTATCGGATAAGCCGAAAGCTCTTCCTTGGGATTGTGAATGCCATCCAGGAGTTCGACAACTATTTCATTTGAAAAAAGGATTGCACCGGCACAGTTGGATTCTCCTCACTCCAGAAGTGCACGCTAGCTATGAGGATGCTTGCATACGGAGCTCCTGGTGATATACATGAAGACTATGGACGCATGGGTGAGTCCACCACCATTGAGTGTTTGTACAAGTTCTGCAGGGCAGTGGTGGCAGTGTTTGGACCACAATACTTGCGGTCACTGGCGGTGTCCTGGACTAGGGGGTACTCACCACATCGTCTCCCGACCAGCTGGATCGGGCCGAGGATCCCCATGGCGGTTCACTCATGGGCCAGTTCGGACAGCCCATGCCGCATACAAGGGATATTCCACAAGACTTGATGATCAAGACAAGGACTCCTCTCCACCTACGTATTCGACTAGGACTCTTGTTATCCTAGGCCTCCGGTATGTTATATAAGCCGAGGCTAGGCTAGTCGATAGATCATCATGAGATTATTCATCATACCCTCAGGTTTAGACCACAACATACGATATCGAGGTAGATCAACTCTTGTAACCCCTATACTCATCAAAGTCAATCAAGCAGCATGTAGGGTATTATCTCTTCGAGAGAGCCCGAAGCTGGGTAAAATCCCGTGTCCACGTTACCATCTATCCTAAGACACACAGCTTGGGACCCCCTACCCGAGATCTACCAGTTTTGACATCGACAATGGTGCTTTCATTGAGAGTTCCTCTGTGTGATCGGCAAAAGGATCAATGGCTCGCCTGCAGATCAACTGCCACGTCGGCGTCTTCGTCGCCGCCTCGACTGATCACCTTGGCTTGACCGAGGACTGAGCCCTACCTCCAATCATCATGTTCGGACGAGGGCCTTCATCAACATCAACTCTGATCTCTATCAAGATCATGGAGGAATCATCCATGGAGCTCGGGGGCTCGATGTCAACATTGCCCTCGGGCGACCGTGCTGTTTTTCCGAACATCGAACTTGTATCCGCTACCACCACCTCCTCGAGCATCGCTTTGACGATTTCTTCGGTGGAATTGTGCGGAATTGAGTCTACAACAACACTGTAAAATTTCGGCGCGTTCCGATGGAGCAATCTCCGCCGGTCTCCGATGTACCGGAGCCCCGTCGAATCTGGACGAGTTTGGAGCGTGGTGTCCAGCATCTAGCTCGGACGTTCTTTGGAAGATCCAACCGTTGATCGGCTGCGGAATTCCTATATCTATCACCCCTCAAAATTTCAGCTCGATCACACCGTTCAAACTCCGGGAACTTTCCGATTAGTGCATCACTTTTCAGATCTGTTTTCTGCGCGAGGACGAATCCGACCCGAGTTCATCTTTTTTATGAACGGGATTTCGGACATCATTTTTGAAGGAAGTTTTCTATGGGGTATTGTGTTTTGTTTCAAACACATCCCACTAATTTTAAAGTCTTTTCCAATATGATCTTCACCATCGCGCCGGTGTCAAACCAGCCCGACAACATTGCTCCACGGCTGCCGACCTGCGCTAGACACGTCGTCGCTTTGTTGAGCCGAGCTCAACTTTTTTGGATCATCATCTCGGCAAGCCGAACAAGAGTTCGGCATTGCAAAGGATAAATCATCACCAACATCGTCGCCCCACGGATTACACGGAGTGGGCACACCCGCATCGCCGCACGGTCACTTCATCAAGCCAACATTGACCACGTCACGAGTTACGACCTGCATCGACATGGCCGCACCGTTGCTTCTTCGAGCCGATGTCCATCACGCCGAACTACTTCAACACCTCGGCTAACATGGCAGCTGCAACATCTCCTTACCGACCTGCTCCGTCACCTTGTCTGGATCGGGGGCTTCGCTATCCCTTCATCAACCTACTCCGGAGACTTCGGCGTCGTCAGCCGACTAGCTTCGTCACGTTAGCTGGACCGGGGGTTTTTCGTCGAAGAGCCAACCTTTACCAGCATCGTCATGCCGTCGCTTCACCGCCCATCAGGCAATGCGTATGCGGATCGAGTCACTTTTGTTCGGACTGCTACAACAAATAAACTAGGTGCTATTAATCCTAGCAAGTTTTGCTTGTTTGGGTTTATTTTTCCCAAGGAATTATTACTTTGGTTTGTTCCATCATCTGTACATAGGTCTATCAAATGGTGGCCGCATTAACGATGGTCGTGTGATGGTTCGGTCAGTTTCCGTACATAGTTCGGCGACCGCCGCATCCGGAACTCGGACCGACCTGTGAATTCAGGCTTTGCCACGCCTTTACCACATCACGCCGACGCCCTGCATCAACATTGACTTCGGCGCCAGGCCACGTATCTTTAAATAAATTATTTTGCGTAAATTAATTACGCAAGGATTTTTATATATTTATATTATTATTGTTGGTCTGCACTATTTTACATGTGCAGGTAACGGACTTCGACTGCGTCACGTGGTCTCTTCGGCAAGCCGACGCCGACGTCCCAATCGGCGTAAATCGGCTCGCGTGATCACCTTGTTGGTCGTGTTGCCTCGGGGACTTAGGCATCGCCGAGAGAGCTCTACCTCATCGAGTGTTCGGCACACAGACCATATTTCTTTTATTACTCACTTTGCATAATTTATTTATTATGCAACAAATTTTTTAATTTATTATTATTACTATTATCTTCGGTTTGCACTATTTTTTGTGCACATGTAAATGGTTCGGGTCGGGCAGTGTTGTCACCTCGGCGTACTGACATACCACGTCACCTCGGCTGGACGGGGGGCTTCGTCAACACTTCATTAACCATGCCGGGGACTTCGGCGTCACTCTGCCGGCTTGCATTGGCCGTGCTATGTCACCACTTCGGAGTGCCAAGCTCTTCGCTCCGCCACCTCGGGATCGGCTTGGGGGATGGAACCTTGTCCCGCATCAAGCTCGGACCGCGTCATCAATGCCGAACACATTAACCAGCTAAGTCGCTTTCATGCTCAAAGTTAAAAAAAAATTAACTTGTGTTCGGTTCGGCCATGCTCACATACGTTGTTCGTTAAAAGAAACTCCCCTTACCCATGTTAACTGGGGGCTCTTAAATTTTACACGAGCCATTCTATAATAATGTGTTTTCTTCTTGGTCGTTGCAAAGTCTTTTTCTACCACTCCTTTTTCGACTCGAGTGTATGGTCAATATCCGGATAGCCTAGCTTCTCTCTAAAGCCGCTCGAGTTTAGTTCGCTAAACTGGACTCGGAGAAGCACTCCGCCTTCGGGATAAGGAGCTTGAAGCCGTAGGCTGACCCGTTTGAAGTCTTGAGATCGGATGTGTCATGTTAAAGCACGACATAAGCACATTTTTTTAAGAAAAGACCAATTTCCGGATTAGCACCAAAATCTCGGTTTAGACCGGACGTCAAGATTTTACATAAGTTTTGGCTTTTTGAGCCTATGGCACTTTTGAACTATTTGTGTGTTTCCAGCATAAGTCTCGTAGTGCTACGCCGGACACCTTTCGAGATTCTGCAAAAACATTCTCGGATATTGCTATATATGCATCGATTTCGAATTGTGTCTTTGGTCAATAGTTGGGTTGCCCGGCTCTTGTGTTTGCCTCCTACGTTCCGCTTTGTTCGACTAGGTGTGCAAAGGGAGAACCACTGCGATTGTGCTTCCAGCTCGCATGGTTAAGCACCTCGGTGGAGAAAGCCGAAAACTGACTGTCACAATAAGCGTAAACTGGTCAGCGATCCGATGACTGTGTTACATGACGGGCCGTTCATAACATTGCCAAAGTGTTTACGGCTTGACCTCGGCTGTCGCCGAACACTAACCAGGGGCTAGTAGCTGGCCTCCCAACTTTAAGCTCCTATGACTAAGTGAAAGTTTAAAGCCCGCATATCTGATTGCCTCGTTTCCGCTAACACAACCGCCTCTGGGCACCGAGACGTCGGCTTAGGGTTGTCTTGTTATTACGGAAACACCCTGCGTAGTATCTACAAAGGGATAGAAGCCGATCATGGTCCACTTTCAACTAATAAACGGTCGCAACGAAGTCAAAATAAATATATCATCAGCATTTGTATTCAGTATACAAGCGCTGCCTTCCGTAATCATCGTTATAAAGCCATAAATATGCATCAATTTGACTCAAGATTTCGGTCAAGCTGGGTTGCCTGGTTCCTGTGATTACCCCTACGTTCCCGATTGTTTGGCTAGGAGGTAAAGGGAGCACCTCTGTGATTGTTACTTCCAGGTCATCCGTGTTAATACCTCGGACTGGGAGAAGCCGAAAGCTAGCCATCTTAAAGAATATAATTGGTCGGCAGCGACGGAAGCGAAAATTTTGGTCCATTAAAAACCACAGAGTTCGGGAACTTTCCCCACAACTAAATCCTCAATATTTTCCTCCCACATTGTTCGTAGTTGAGGTTTCATGACATAATCAACATGAAAGCCTGGGAAAAGAAACCTATAATGGAACTATTTTTCCCAGAAGATGTCTTATAACATATCTCTCCGTGTACCTTTGTTTATAAAACTGTATGGCCGGATTGCCTTGTTTTCCGTAAATCTTTTGCCATTATAAAGGCTTTATAAAGTGGGACAAACACTCCGTGGCTACTGGCCGAGGAGGTTGAAGCCGATGGTCGGTTAACAAAGTTTTTTACAATGCGGATCCGAGCATTAATGATGTAAAGTACTTGGGTACATAGAATCATTACACATAAATTGTGAGCAAAAATCAATTTTTTCGCAGCCCTTTTAAAGAGTCAATGGCACAGTCTCTTTGAGACAACCGAGCAGCTGACATAACGCTCTCATAGTTCCTTATTGGCATTGATTTCCCATCTATTAAGCCCCTTGAGGCCAACCTTGGTGAGCTCAGCTTTCTTTAGCTCTAACTCCTTTATGAGATATTTATTCTCTTTCCGAGAAGTTTGTGTTAAACACAACAAAATTTTCTGTCAAATGGATATCGATCCTTAATTCGGCCACCCGTGCCCACACTAAGGCTCGGGGCTACTGGGCTTCGTGCTCATTATTTATAAATATTAAAGGGGCACATCGATCCCCTGATCTGATGTTGCCACCCGACCAGTGTCTCGGGGGCTACTGCATTGCTTATTCAATGCAAAGATTCAAAGTGCTCAGTGTTCGGCATGACCGAACTATGGGCAAGCGCATCTTCAGACAACAATAAGTACCATCTGAGACTTATCCGACATCAAGCTAATATATCACGGCGACTTCTCACAACCCTCTCTCAGGGGCCTGTCCGCCGATCATTATTTTCTAATATATTACACTGCATTTTTATTCCTACGTATGCTGCCGAGCTAGGAGTTGATCCTCAGGCTGATTTTGCAAATCGACCTGAGTCTCAGGGGCTACTAGGATCAGCAGTTTTATGTTTTCCTTCAGGTGCATATCGGGTTTTGGACCGACACACACCTTGAGGGCTACTGGATATACATATACTGGCTATATATCTCGGCAGAGAATAAATTGCACCAATAAAAAATATTCACAAAAAATCAGCCCACGGTCGGGGTGGTGCACCACCTCGGAAGCAGTCCGGCATAAAGCTCGGGCGCCAGTGGCTGGCTCCATAGAGGGCATTTCCGGCATTAAGCTCGGCTGAATTAGTTCAATCTTTTAAAAGACCGAGCTAGTTTACGACACCTCGGACGCTGACCATCGTTGGAGCTCGGAAGTGGTCCGGCATAAAGCTCGGATTCGAATGGCTCGTTCCATAGAGAACTTTTCAGCGTTAAACTCGGATAACCTCCTTCAAACTTTTTCAAGCCAAGGTGATCTATGACACCTCAGATATAGTCCGGCGTTGGAGCTCGGATATAGTCCGGCGTTGGAGGTCGGATATAGTCCGGCGTTGGTGCTCGGCTGCAAAAGATATCTCGAATGCAGCCCGGCGTTGGAGCTCGGATGCAAGAGGACACCGCTGCACGGGAACAACTTCAAACCCGAGGTGTGGCGTAAAAAATAATAAGGCATTGATAAAGGCCGAGAACTTAAAGGGGCTCCTCGGATACCCGACGTGTAAACTCTTCGGATTCACTTCGGCGATCCTCAAGATCGAAGATGAGAAGATTTGTTGAACCAGTTTTCAAGACCGACGACCGAAGAAGAAGAACGGTTCGGAAGAATCGAGGAGCGTCCCCAACTTGAAGACCGGTTCAGGGGGCTACTGACGGTGTCCTGGACTAGGGGGTACTCACCACGTCATCTCCCGACCAGCTGGATCGGGCCGAGGACCCCCATGGCGGTTCACTCATGGGCCAGTTCGGACAGCCCATGCCACATACAAGGGATATTCCACAAGACTTGATGATCAAGACAAGGACTCCTCTCCACCTACGTATTCGACTAGGACTCTTGTTATCCTAGGCCTCCGGTATGTTATATAAGCCCAGGCTAGGCTAGTCGATAGATCATCATGAGATTATTCATCATACCCTCAGCTTTAGACCACAACATACGGTCTCGAGGTAGATCAACTCTTGTAACCCATATACTCATCAAAGTCAATCAAGCAGCATGTAGGGTATTATCTCTTCGAGAGAGCCCGAAGCTGGGTAAAATCCCGTGTCCACGTTACCATCGATCCTAAGACACACAGCTTGGGACCCCCTACCCGAGATCTGTCAGTTTTGACACCGACAGTCACCCAATGCTGAAGACACTGCTTGGATCCTAGCACAAAATGCAGCAAGAGGATTTCCTGGTATACTTGGAAGCATCAACTGCATGCATTGGGCATGAAAAAATGGTCCATTTGCTTGGTAGGGGATGTGCAAAGGCGCCAAAGGAGCTTGCAGTGTGGTACTTGAGGTAGTGGCCACACAGGACCTCTGGATTTGGCACTCATTCTTTGGTATGCCAGGAACTCACAATGACATCAACGTACTGTAGTGCTCGAATGTCTTTGCCAAGTTTGTTGAAGGTCATGCTCCTCCGGTGAACTTCGAGGTCAATGGGCGCCACTACAACAAGGGATACTACCTAGCAGATGACATCTATCTGAGATGGTCCATATTTGTGAAGACTGTCTCAAACCCTGTGCCGGGAGGCAAGAACTCCTACTTTGCCAAGTGTCAGGAGGCTTGCGGGAAGGATGTTGAGCGGGCATCTGCTGTTGTCCGGTACCCCGCTCTGACCTGGTCGAAATCTCAAATGTGGGAGGTGATGAACTGTTGTGTCATCTTGCACAACATGATCATTGAGAGCGAGCAGGAAGAGCCATTGTTTGACACTGAACCATATTTCAGGCAGGGTCCTCTTGCAACTGTTGATCACCAGGTACCGGCATCATGGGCTGCCTTCCTCAATATGCGTCAGGAGATCCGAGACCCACAGGTGCATCAAGAACTGCAGCACGATCTGGTGGAGCACCTATGAAGGCTCAAGGGCAACGCCTAGTTCGATGTGTTTTTAATTTGTGTTTGAATTATGAGTTTGCTTGGTTAAACTATTTGATTAGAATTCATTTCTGTGATGAACTATGTGATAAAAAGTACTTTTTGTTGAGTTTGTTCCGAATCGTGTCGAATTTGGGCTGAATTTGCGCCAAATTTGGGCCGAAATCGGCGGCTGGGGGGCGAACTTGGTGGGTCGGCTGGAAACCCGAGCCTCCCACGCCGAATATATCACCGGTTAGCCCCTAAGCGGCACTATTTCAAGCCCTCGGGGGGCGAACGGCTAGAGATGCCCTTAAATTTGGGGATTTTTCCTTCGTGAACCACGTTGCGGAAGTGTGATGTGACATTGGGGGCCTGAGGCTCATTAATTCGAAGAAGAAGAAAATCGCGAAAACCAATGCACATTTCCACTTTCACCGATCCTCTTCTAATATTCAGAGAAAAAAAGAGGGTCACGAATCCATGACCAGGACATGAGAGAGTCCACCCAAAAATCCAGAATCAGCCCGTGTTCTGCATGCCCGCGGCGATTCCCTTCATGGTGAGGATGAGCGTGTCCTCCAGCCCGGGGTCGTACTCGCTGCTGGGGTTGAGCTCCATCAAGCTCTCTGCCGTCTCGTCGATGAACTCCTTGGACAGCGGCGGTCGCGTCGCCGGCCTGAACTCGCCGTCCCTGATCCTCTTCAGAGTGTACGCCTGGCACACGTTGAGCGCCGTGATGTACGAGTCCCGCAGCAACAGCCGCTGCCTCAGGTACGGGTCGCTCTCCAGCAGGTCTTCGTGCCCAGCAACCTACGCATGCAAGTTGCAATTTCAAGAAATGCACATCAATGGTGACATGATCTCATCTCATCGTCTGCAATATTGCAAGCAGCCGAAGGTGCCCACGTTGATCAAGAGCTCATTTACCTTCAGGAGGAGGCTCTGTGTCTCGGCGTAGTTGGCTCTGAGCTGCTCGCCGAAGGGCCAGAGGTCTTGGGGGACGAGGAGCTTGTCGTAGAGCGCGGCGATGCCGGGGTCGCCCTTGGCGAAGACCATCTCGAGGAGGTCGATGGTGACGCGGAAGAAGGGCCACTCGTCGTACATCTCACGGAGCGTGGCGAGGCCGCCGGGCTTGTCCATGGCGTGCCGGAACGCGGCGCCGAAGCCCAGCCACACGGGGAGGTGGAACCGCGTCTGCGTCCACGCGAAGATCCACGGGATGGCGCGCAGCGACTCGATGCCGCCGCCCGGCTTCCGCTTCGACGGCCGGCTGCCGATGTTCATCCGCCCGTACTCCGTCTCCGGCGTCGCCGACCGGAAGTACTCCACGAAGCGCGGCTCCTGGAACACGATGGACCGGTACTCCTCGGTGGCCACCGTGGCCATGTCGTCCAGCAGCGCACGCCACTCCGGCTTCGGGGACACGGGCGGGTTCATGCCGTGCTCCAGCGTCGCCGCCGTGAACCTCTGCAGCGTGCGGAAGCAGAGGTTATCCTCCCCGAACGACTTCTCGATCACCTCGCCCTGGACGGTCACCCGGAGCGAGCCGTTGACGGTGTTGGGCGGCTGCGACAGGATGGCGAGGTGGCTCGGCCCGCCACCGCGCCCCACGGTGCCGCCCCGGCCGTGGAAGATGGTGAGCTTCACGCCGTGCTGCTCCGCCACGTCCACGATCTCCTCCTGGGCCTTGTAGAGATACCACGCCGCCGACAGCCGGCCGGCGTCCTTGCCCGAGTCCGAGTACCCGATCATGATCTCCTGCTTGCCATTGATCCTCTCCTTGTACCAGTCGATGGAGAAGAGGAGCTCCATGGTGGCGCGCGCCTGCTGAAGGTCCGCGAGCTTCTCGAACAGCGGCACGACTCTCATGGGCTTCTTGACGCCGCACTCACGCTGCAGCAGCTCGACGGCGAGCACGTCGGACGGCGCGGTGGCCATGGAGATGACGTAGGCCCCGAAGCTGTCGGCGGGGAGCTCGGAGATGACCCGGAAGGTGCCGAGCACGTCCGCGACCTCGTCGGACTGTGGCAGGTCCGGGCCGAAGAGCGGGCGGTTGCCGCGGAGCTCGTTGACGAGCCACTCCTGGCGCTGCTCCTCGGGCCAGTCCCGGTAGGAGCCGATGCCGAGGTGCGTGGTGATGGCGTCGACGGCGTCGATGTGGCGGTCCGACTCCTGCCGGATGTCCAGCTTGAGGAGGCAGAGGCCGAAGGTGGAGACCTGGCGCATGAAGTCCAGCAGGCTGCCGTCGGCGATCAGCTTGTCCCCGCAGTCGCACAGCGATCGGTAGCACAGCTCCAGAGGCTCCAAGAACTGCAACAAACCAAGGTCAGCATGGACCAAGACTGCATCAAAATGTAGTACTACTTGATTCTGATTCTTAAAACTCATTTGCAGTGGGGAAATCAAAATTCGGCAACCTCCTCGACCCTCGTGTAGGTATCTTCTTCTGGGATGCTCGATTCTCCATTGGACAGGATCTCTCGAGCGCGCTCGCAGGTGTTGTACAGCTTGTCCCTGACATCGCCGAGGATGATGCGGTAGGGCTCACGCGGAGAAATCTGCTTCCAAAACTCTGCAGCACATGAATGTTTGCCAATTATTCAGTTGTCAGGCGAGTTAAAAGGAATTTCTTTCTGCGGGCTGTTAGCAAAATTGGATTGGATGGGGCATGCATACCGATGTAGTACTTGGCGTACTTCCGGGAGGACAGCCGGTGCAGCTCGTCGGCCCGGGCCCGGAGCTCGTCGTTACAACGCCACATAGAAAGCTGCACACGAGCAAATGCATGGCTGGCGCCGTCAGAAACTGAACCAGAACAGTGTACAGAACCGGCATCGACTTGGCATCATAGAGATTGAGGAATGGCACCTCGAACATGAGGCTGCCCATCTTGGAGAAGTACATGTTGGCGGCCATCATCCTGGCGAGCAGGCAGACGTCCCTGGTGACCTCGGGGGTGACCCTGGGGTTGCCGTCGCGGTCGCCGCCCATCCAGGAGGAGAACTGGATGAGCGGGACGTCGTAGGGGAGGCGCTCGTCGATGCCGATGTTCTTGAGCGCCGTGTCGACGCGACGGAGGAACTTGGGCACGCCGTTCCAGATGGTGTCGTGGAAGTAGCTCATCCCCGCCCGCATCTCGTCCTGCGGCGTCGGCGGCGTCCGCCGGATCTCGTCCGTCCTGAACGCCGCCAGGATCTCCCTCTGCAGTGCCTCGTCGATCTCCTGCTTCTCGTTCTCGGACACGCCCTCCACGCACAGCTGCGTCAGGCACGTCCGGATGCTGAGTGAGTGAAACAACGCCATGAAGAGCACACACACGTCAGCACTCACTCACTAGTGTTGCTAGTGTCGATTGATTTAGTGCTCGAAACTACCTGGCGTGCTTCTCGAGGAGCGAGCGCCGGATGGACTGGGTGGGGTGCGCGGTGAAGACGAGGTCGATGGTCTGGGACCTGAGCGCGTCGAACACCTCCTGGGGCGTCTTGCCCAGCCCGCCCACCATCCGCTGGAAGGTCTCGTCGATGTCCGACTCGGTGGGCGCCAGGGCCTCGTCGGCGAAGCCGCCGCGCCGGCTCGTCTCCATCTTCTTCTGGTACACCATCTGGATCTCCTCCGCGAGGTTGGCCAGGTTGAGCATGTGCGACAGGGAGCTGGACACCATGATGGCGTCGCCCACGTCCAGGCTCGTGAACAGCGCCCCCAGCTCGCCAAGCTTCGCCGCCCGGTCGCCCGCGTCGCGCTGGTACTCGGCGGACACCCGCAGGCACTCCTCGACCTGCACCAGCAATCAACAGTCCCTTGGTTGGTTACTTGGTTTGATTGATCATCGGAGAGAGCATGTGCGGTGCAGGAGAATCAAGGAATTGCTCTGTCAGTGCCAAGTGTTTGCTTGCGTACCACTCGTCTGAAGTTGCTGCCGTGCAGGTCCTGGATGATGTCGAGGAAGCGGGTGACGAGGAGGGCCTCGTAGTTCTGCAGCCGGTCGTCGTCCTCCGTCGCCCCGCCCCGCGCGAACTGCCGGAGCTGGGCGTCGACGGACTCGGCCACCGCCGCCGCGCGGACGCCGCTCCTCGGCGCCGGCCGCCGGAGCACGGCATACTGCGGCAGCGCGAGCCGCCTCCGGCCGGGCTCGAGCTTTATCAGGAGAGTGAACGGGGAGGTGTGGAGGGAAATCATCGCGTATAGAAACTTGACACGCCACGTATCAGCAGGACATGGCGGGAGAGTACGGCGAGCACGCCGTCCTCTGGGTTTTAAGCAGCGGGGGGAAGCGGAAGAGGATTTGGGTCATTGGGTGGCTGTTGCTAAGAGCATCTCCAGCCGTTCGGCCTCCAGGCCGTTGAAAAACTGCGCCCTGGGGGCGAGCCGGCGCTAGTTCGGCCCCTGGGACGGCCTAGCTCCCAGCCGCGGCCCCAGGCCCCCCTCCCCCAGCCTTGGCAAATTCAAACGTAGTTCATTTCCGCGCCCAAAAATAAACGCCACAATCCGGCGATCAAGCGATGATCGGCGATCGATGAAAAGTTCGACGTACAAAAATCAGAACAGAAACGCGCATCAGACGGTGAGGTCGGCCTCCGGCGTCGGCGGAGTCGGCGTGCGCGGGCTTGACGGGGTCTCTTGCGCTCGTCGAACTCGGCCTTGATGTGCGCCTAGTACGTGTCGATGCTCTGGTTCGCGCCGGTGGTCAGGTCGACGCAGACGACTTTCCATGCCTCGGCGAGGCATTCCTCCTCCTTGGACGCCCACTTGATGCGCGGCTCGGCTGACCTGGCCGTCCGCTTCTTCTTCTTGCGCCTCCTCGCCGGCTCCTCCTCGTCCTCTTCCTCCTGCTCCTCTTGCTCCTCGTCGCCGTAGATGTAGACGAGCTCGGCGTCCATGCCGCCGCTGAGATCCACCGCCTCATCCGCGGTGAAACCGGGAGACGCGGCGGCCGCGGCCGATCCTTCCGCGATGATGTCGTCCATGTCGGTCTCGGTCTCGTCGGCGTCGCCGAGGTGCGAGAAGGGCAGTGCGCAACGGCGGAGAGGGGGCGTCGGGGAGGATGCGTACGCGGGCGGCGAGTAGTTGTATGGAGGGTACTGCACGCCGGTGAAGGCGGGCGAGGGCGTGCGCTGGGCCCGGTGTCCATGGGGGAACGTGACATTTGGGTTGAACCCACCGTGCACGTCGACGTCGGCGTAGCCCGGCGATCCCCATGGCTGCGACGTCGGAGACCCGACACCTTGCTGGCCCCAGGGCGCGTACGGCGCGTGGTTGCCATGGGGATTCATCATCCCCGCGCGTGCCGCCTCGGCCTCGGCCTGGTCCGCGGAAGCGGCAGCGGCAGCGGCACCCGCAGCCGCGCGTGCTGACCGGCCTTCTTGGCGAGGGCCCTGTTCCGCCGGTCGGCGGTGACGGCCTCCCGTCGTTGTACTTCTACCCTCCAATCGGCGTTTGTCATGCCCGACGGCTTGGACGGCGGCGCCCTCGGCTTCCTCTGCTTCGGCTGGGCGACGGAGGCGGGGGACGACGTACTTCTACGGTGCCATGGCGGCCGGCTGGGAGGCGAGCGGGAGAGAGAATGGCGGGAGGAAAGGAGAAAATGGAAGGGAACTAAGGAAAAGCGGGGAGAAACGGCGGGAAGAGGCGCTCGACTCGCCAACAGGGCGGACCCACGCGCGCCTTTTCGCTTGTGCCGGCGCACCAGACGCCCCCAGGGCGCCGGGTTCTGCCTGGGTCCGCCGGCATCAGATTCGGCCCGAGCCGGCGAAAAACGGGCTTCTGGGGGCGACTGAACCGTTTTTTCGGCGCCGGCGTGACAAAAACGCCTAGGGAGAGCCTGTTGAGGGCGCGGCTGGAGATGCTCTAATACTAGCATCTCCCCAGTCTCCGGTGTGGCTAACGATTTTTTGCCACGCGTGCCATACGATTTTTTGCCGACCGTTTCGCCGGTACCACGGGCCGTACCACTAAACCCGTCACCGGTCCACAGCAGCAGTCGGCACACCAAAATCTCCAGGCCTTTGCTGCTGTGAGGGTAATGCGAGGTCGGCCTCTGAAATTTCTGCGCCCAATATGGCTCCTCGTTTTTGTTCTTTCTGGTGAACCGACGCTTTGAATGGCTGAAGAGCTGCAGACTGGTTTCTGGTGTGGAATGTTGCGCGCTGGACCAACAGAGACATGGGGGAAGCTGCTAAACCTCCCTCCGTGACAGTATTGACACTGGACAGCAACAATCTGATAAAAACTAGTAGATGCAACCAAATATCATCTTCGTCGGAAATTCACAAAAATGGCATAATAAATTGGCATCCCAGTATCCAGACTTTGGAATATTCTGTAGACGATGAGACATTGTGCCGCTTCAATTGGTATCTGCACAGATATTCGCAAAGCGAGGCCACTTGCTGCAGCAAGAGTAGAAATGACCACCTTCCAGTTCTTCACAGGCCACAGGAACTGAGGAACAGATCAGTCTTATAACAACGGCCCATCATGTATATATCATCAAAATATGCATTACCATCTCTGAATCCCCCAGGAAAGGAAAGTGCAATGCCAACCTTTCTTGCATACTACGAACTAAGAAGATCCGAGACATGAAATGACATCTACTAGTAGGGATGAGTATTCAGTTGCACATCTCTTACAAATGAATAGAATTCTACTGTAAGAAAATATTAACTTAGTCGGAAATTTAAATTAACCAACATAAGAAGAATAGTGTAGATACTCCCTCCGATCCGAATTAATTGATGCAGCCTCTACACAATTAATTCGGACCGGAGGGAGTATAAAAGATTATGCTAACTCTTACTTACTACATGCTTGCTAATGATTTCTAACATGAAGGAAATTCTATTCATGAATTGACTAACATGAAGAAAATTCAAGTGCATCTCCTGATTTAGATTTTGCTACTCAATACAAAGTATGGAGGTAATGCAGTGAGACTTCTTAAGAATTATTTTGCCTTTATCAAAAAAAAAACATGCTTGCAAATGACAGGATAACTTTTTTTATCAGTATGCCCCCATCTTATTAACAATGCAAAGAGACAATTTTTAGTGCAATGCTACAAAAGATAGCTAAACATACTTATTTTATTAGTCCATATCACTACCATTAATAAATAATAAGATAAATTTACAGGATGTGGAAATGATTTAACATCTCTACAACCACAGGGATCTAAGATACACTACCATGAACTAAAATAAGGTTAAAAAAACAGAGCTACAATATCTAATTACAATGAAGAAAAAGGTGTTATTCACATTTTCACTCTTCATCTTGTACTAGTTGCATATACAGAAAAGGTTTGTCATATGCATTCTCAGTTGATATCACTCCAGTTATCATCATCACCTCCCTCATCACTGGCCACAGCCTGATAACATGGAAGTAATCAGGGGGAAACGAAGAATAACCAAAAATCTGATAGAGGGGAAATATTAAGGCAATGCATACCTGCCGGATTGCATTCGCCTTCTCCAAAATTGCTACAACGCTGGAATTGGCAGTGGACTCGGTTGACTGCGATGAGGTGTTTGTCTTAGATCCATTTGTTCGTCTTAAGTTGAATGTCTGCATTGTACAAACATGTTAACAAACTAGTGAGTGCGGTCCTTTAGTGTGCTGTGGTGCAACTGCAGAGAATCAACAAATCTCAAAGGGCATGAAGGGCTGTGGTACGCAAGTACACCAGTTCATATATTTGACATACCTTGCTCCTGATTTGCTGAAGCAACTCCCCCCTTTCGTCCAAACTGTTAACATCATTAAATACTGCTTTGGGCTTTTCATGTCCATTCAGCTTGTGCAGATCTGGCTGCAATAGTTTGTTATGTAAAGTGAGGAGAAATATCAGTATCACATACAACAGTCAAATGCTACAAACTAGGTAATGACCTTTCAAGTTCAAGAATCAACTAACCGTTATTATAAATATTACTGCCTATGTAACTTTTTATAAGACGTTTTTAGAGGTCTTATATTAAGTTACAGACGGAGTACTTTGTATGGCATTCATTCTATGAACATAAAATGCGAACTCACTCGCAGTGATGAATCCATAACTTTGATTCTATTGGTCTGACTACACATATCACACATACGAAAGTTCCACTTTTAACAAATTTAGCCAGCTCGTCACTTATATCGATAAAATTACCAAATAATTATCCAAAAACCAACTTCCAGACTGGGGAAGACGAAGTGGGTTCTTCAATTGCGCTTTTTTTCCTTTCGAACTCATTGGTGGGAAGTAGCCAGACTGAGAACATAGATAATAAATAACATTTTCTTAAAAATAAAATAAAATGCAAACAAACCTTATCCCTGATTTGCTGAAGCAAGCTTGATTTGATCTCAAATATATTAGGAAGATTACTCCCTTCTTTGATCACATCAACTTTCTGATGGTTCTGCATGCACAGAGTTCATATAATGTCATTAGCAAGAGATTACAATGACAACTGATACCAAGGTATTCGAAAAAGGGTTAAGTCTTACCACTTCCTTAACATTTCCTTGTGGAAATGGTGGTGCACACGGCGGAAGATATTGTTCCTGCACAGGAGTGTGTACAGGTGGTAGACTTGAGGCATTCTTAAGCATGTCTTTAGCTGTAGAGTCTCTTTCTTCATCTAGGGAAGTTGTTTGTCTCATTGTCCTCCACTGCATTGGGGGAAGAGGAGGCGGCGGCGGCATCTGATCTTCATCTGGTGATAAATTGACTGGATTATGTGGAATGAGCGCATCTCCATTTTGATGATTACTTGTTGACATCAAAGTGTCAAAGTTCGGAAGTTCTCCAGCAGGATGGGATTTTAACGAGCCGAGTCCATTATGATCTCCAATATCTGAAAGTGAAATAGTGGACTTCTCACCAGATAAGTTCATCTGCTCGAATCCCATATAGCTAGAGACAGGTGTTGTGGAGGATCCTATCTGATTTGAATCATTATGCAGCTCATGATCCTCCAATCCAATTCCATCTTCTTGATCCCACAACTCAGAGTTTGAATATAAACGCGGGCTTAGATCATCATATGAAGAATAACTGTAAGATCTACCAAAGGTGTCATCTTCTGATTCAGAACCACTACCAGGCTGTGGGACAGAAGACCCTGGAAGTAACTGAAATGTTGGTAACATCATATCATCAACATTATCATGAAGGTTGCCATCAGAGAAATCTAGGTTCAATTTCGACGTTTCAAATGCACTCATGGGGTGAAAGGATATTTTCATATGCTCTAGTGGCGGAGATGATTTCTCAGAGTAATGGCGACTAGAGAAGATTGACGACTTTGGCAGTCCATCCATGCCATTATCTGCTTTCTTCTCAAACTGAGATGCATCAAATACTGCTTGCTTTGGTGCAAGAGTAGAATTTACAGTAGCTTCATCAAACCCATTTGCATCAGTGTTCACTCTCCCAGATGACATAGGAAGATCATTATACTTGGGAGAAGTTCTTCTCTGAAGTGTATTGGCAAGGAATCTTTGTGCAATGCTCGAGAAGCTTGATGCAGACACCACGTGCAAGTTATTCCTTCCAGCCAAGTCAGTGCCAGAGTATGTTTCAGCACCATTTTCAGCATTACCTTCAGATTCTAGAAGCTCACTTATTGAAGCTTGCTTGCCATTCAAATTTCTGTGCTCCCTGTGCTCGAAATATGTGGAAGAATCTGAGGGCCGGTCTGTTTGACTATAAACTGCATCAGGTGTTCTTATGGCTGATTGATTAGTCTCTGGGTAGCTTTGGCTTGCAGAACCAGGACATATGCCAACTGGAGGTTTAGATGGTTCAAGTCCGAAGAGCCCAGCATTTGTCCAGAGCTTAACAGAAGATAATTCTACAGAACTAGTAGGAGCATGTGTGGGAAGGTGTTGGGTTGCAGATCCATTCTCTGATGACTCGTTCAAAGGCATTGTCTGTGAATTAGACACTTCAGCCATGCCACAGCCACCAAATTCCTGATGATTTTCTCCAGGATAATCCTGAGGACTCCTTTCTGAAATTACAGAGTTAGCAGTGGTATCACCAGGTAAGATTTTTGCAGGAGATACCTCACTAGTTGGAGCAAAGGAAATGGCAGGTTCCTGTACAAGACAACTAATGCTTTCAACAGTACCATCTTCTGACGCATCTTCTACATTATTCTCAGGGATCTGATTGACAACAGACTCTTTATTGGGAGGAAAAACTGCATAGGTTGACAGCCCTGGTTTTGAAATCTCAGGAGAATCTCTGGGGGCAACTTCTGCCTTACTCTCAGGAATCTCATTTGCATGAGGGGACCTTTCATTGGGTGGTGTAGCTGTATATGCTTGCGGTGCCGGTTCTGAAATTTCAGTGGGGTCTCCAGCAGCATCATTTTCATTATTCTCAGGGATGGTGGTAACAGATGACCATTCATTAGGATGTATATCTGTATAACCTGACAATGTATGCTGTGAAATATCCGAAGCATCTGCACTTGACAAACTGGGGAAATCAGCAGTTCTTTCAAAAGTATGTAACATTCTGGAATTTGGACTTGTATCAGGAAATTCAGCGGGAGAAGAATCAGGAAGTGAGACGATATTATCTGCCGACTCTATTTGAGGTGCATGAGCATTGAAGGAATGTACTGGCTTCCCTCGTTTTTTAGTTTGAAAGTCAACTTCAGTCTCTGTCTCGGATTCAAGTGTGTTAAGTGCATCCATGTAGTTATCTGTTTCACTGGGGACTTCATCACGGTGGTTTAAGCCTGATGATAGTAACAACTTTGCCTTCTGAAGTAAGGCCCCCTGCTGCTCCAAGGTCTCCATCTCACTATGATCAAATTCTCGCTGCACGGGCTTAATATGTTTAGTTTCTGCATTTTCAGCCCTATCCATGACAACATCATCACAGTAGACAGAACTTGTAGTCATGACAATTGCAGTCTTTTCATGCCATTCAACAGAAGGTGACCTAGCATTCATCTCATCTGACAGGGAACCTTGCCTCGAATCATCACCCAGATCATCTGCCCTGGTCCCGCTAAGCAAGATGGGGGAAGAGGCATCATTAAGCTTGTGCATATCAATATTTGACAGCTTGTCATTACCATTCTCATGAGGAACTACAGAAGGCTTCGTATCTGAAGCTTGTTCTGCAAAACTCAGCCGTGCCTTTGAACTAAATGAAGAAGATCTGCTTATATTGTCAGGGTTGGATCTTGCATCAGATGTAGATCTATGCTCTGAAAAACTCCGGCCATCCATGCTGGGAGATGCACACTGCCTGCTGCAAAAGAATTATTATGAGTACTGTCCTATATGTATTGTTAAATACACAAGAAAAATAAAGTCATGGACGATGAAAACATATATGCAGTTGTTGTATCTTCGAGTTCAGGATTTGTGTGTAAAACCTGCTGGTAAGTTGAACAGCAGTGAGTGCTCGCTGCAATTCACCATTCCTATGCCTGGATGCTGCTTGTCCATGATATGGTTCTTTTAAGCGTGATCCTTTTCTCTGTCCAAGTTCAATCAAGTCTTTCAGCATAGAGTTACCAACAAGAAAAAAAAACTTGCATCTGCCAAACTAACACCAATAAGCCACAACCATCCAATAATGAAGCACGGTACCTCAGCAATGCATTTAGCAATAAAGACTTGATGTGGATTAAATAACAGTGTTCGTAATAATTAATTCCAGATTAGTACATAATGGTTGGCATGCTCATAGATTAGACTGGAGCAGTAACAACACAAGTAGATTGATTTGAAGTTAGTTGTGCCTGTGTATTGACTAAAATAGCTATACATAGACATTGATCTTCGGGCGCAGAAAACGATAAATAGAACCTTGATTTTATGAGATCTCCTTTCTTTTTGGAGATGTGCAGTCTTGTCTGCTCTCATCACATCCCATGATTTCTTGAAGTATGATGGATCAGAATATCTCTTCAAACAAGCCCCAGCACCAGCATTATCAAATCTGAAAATAAATCATGTTAGATACACAAAATCGCTTGAAAAATAAGAAAACAAGCATACTTACTTGTCGAGAAGGTAAAGTCGTGGAGGGTCTCGACATTCTTCATAGGAATCCATCATAAACCGAGGCAAATCACTGGATAGGAGATGATTTTGCTCATTTTGAAGTTGTGTGTGCCAATCAGAGCCTGCATTTAATTAGCAAATTAAGTAAAGCTGCACGATGATCTTAAACCAAATTGTTGGTTATGGTCAAGAGACAGTTGATTATGAGAGTTACAAATGAGCCGTTTTCTACCATGTTGGTCCCGTAATGGTAAAGCAAAAGTTAGATTAATTATTACTGCCAGCCAGGACTGCTCTAACATTATGGACAGATTAACTTATTACCCAAAAAGGTTTGTACTGATTTAGTGACACCAACCTCAATCAGTTGCCATTTTTTGTTTTGTAAGTTTGCCCTGAATTCAGATTGCCACTGCTAATACTCACATCAGTATGATGAAGTCAACATCAACCAACTTCAAATACTATCAATACACTTCGATAAATTAGTGGGAACTACATATGGGCAAAATAATTATTGATGACTAAAATGTGCGTAAGAATCCTTAGCTCGTTTTTCTATTTTTCTACTTGTGAACACATGTATAGTCATTGATGAAGTAACTACCTGGTACATAAGCAAAATGTATATGGCTCTTCTGATTCTTCACAGCTTTTTCAAGAGACGGAAGTGCTGCTTCAATGTTCTGTACTCGAGTCAGTACCTTACGCCCCCTAGCCGATGTAGTTATAACTTGCTCATGTAGGTCATGAAAAACATCTGCCGCAAATCTGATATGACCAAAGAATATCTCAGGCGTAGTAAACTAAACGTTAACAATTTAAGATGAATATAAGAGGATTTATAGCATTCCTTAAGCCAACTAAAAGCTAGCAGATCAATTATGACATTGTCATAAGCATATGGCATTAAAATTTGGGGCGAAATAGGCAATGCAATGATAAATAATAAAAACGGTAAAATCGTAAAAATGACTTCCCAAGCGTGATGACAGTTTTCGATCAACAACCAGTAGAAATTGCCAGCAGCCATGGAAACACTTGCACAAGAACTAGCAAAGACTCCTTTAGCCCCAAGCACTCACAAGATATCTACGAATTCACTCAACCACCCAATAGACCGTCTAGAACAGGAATTTTTCAGACTGACAGTCTACATCACAAAGAAAATATATGATCTTAATAAGATAAATTCATCCTAACATGGGATCTTACACAAAACATGGCATACCTAGACTACACCAATATTTCCTACCAATTCAGTAAAGCATGCCTCCAAAAACCTAGCAAAGGCGGTAAAAAACCACCTGATTATAGAGGTTAGCTCGTATAACACTCTGAAGACGCACAATTTGGTTCTACCCGACCCAATCCTAATTCTCTCTCGGAAAATGAGCTCAAAAGCCACCAGTGCCCAAAACGAAATATCCACTTCCAGCCAGGAAGCACTGCTGGTTTATCGATAACCGGCGAGCGGAAACCCTGCCATAATTCCTAGAACCCGGCGCTCAATCTCACATAATCGAATGCAACCACCTCAACACCAGATCCCACTACCTTCCAATCACCCCCAATCTCAAGCACAAACACCTCAACTACACTAACCAGCGACCAAACACTTCCCCAACCGCGGCTGCCCGCCAAAAGTAGCACGCGGAGAGCACCAGATCCCACCCTGGAAGACTGGAACCAAACACGCAGTCGCGGAATCGAGCCGCGCACGAATAGTAACTGAAATCGGGCCGCGAGGCAGAGAGCAACGAAGACGAGGGGAGGGAGCTGGCTTACTCCGCGAGATCTCCGAGCTGGCGCAGGATCCCGACGAGGCCCGCGACGGCGATGCCCTCGAGCAGCGCCTTGGGCTCGGCCTCCCCGGCGGCGCCGGCAACGCCGCCTCTCTTCCCGGCCCCCGCGCCGCCGTACAGCCCGGGGTCGCCCAGCCCGACCTCATTCCGCACCTCGAACCTGACCAGCGGCATCTCCACCGAGCGGGCTCCTCCTCGTCCTCACCGCCGAGGCGCGGCCATCGTGACGCCTGGCGGTCGCTATAAATGCGACGCCGCAACGGCTACTTTCCCAGTGGGAGCAGGTGCGCCGACTTTGGGGCGTCACAGGTTGCCGCCTCCGCACGGAAGAGGACGGCCGAGGGGAGTGGCGGGGAGGAGGAGTGGAGGCGACGCCGAGGCGCGTGGGCGTGGCGGGGAGGGGGAAGGGACGGGAGGGGGAGGAGCGTCGGTCTCCGACAGGGTGCGGGGCGAAAGGGACGGTGGGAAAGGGAAGGCACGCAGCGCTGCGGGCACGAGGGGGGTGGGCAAGTGGCGCGTCCGGTTCCGGTGGTGGTAGTAGGCAGGCGCGGCCTGGTGTGATTATGCTTCAGCTCAGGCTCGACTTGGGTGCTAGATGCCGATGCCGATGCCGCCGAGTCGAGGCTGCTGGGTCGCGCGGGGGCCGGGGGTGCTTTGCCACTTCCGGCCGTGGCTGGCTCTTCTTGTTTTTCACTTCCTCGGGTTGCCGGGGGTTGGAACATGCGTTCTGTGCTTTGCGTTGCGGCGTGGTCACGTCAACTGTGTGTAAAAAAATGCATGTGCTTCGTGCTTCTAGCCTATCTTTTCCTTTAGCACAAGGGTTTCAATGGTATTTTTACACACAAAATGGAAATAGGAACATTTAGAAGCCGTTCGGAATCCCTCCACTCTACAACTCCGCTGCGGAGCGGAGCGGCATGCAGTTATATTTCAGCGAGCGGCTGGCAGGGTGCTCCGCGTGCTCCGCTCTGTAGCGAAGGAACAGAGGGTTGTTGAACACAGCCTTAAAACCGACGTCTAATTTTTAAGATTTCCCGGCAAACGCCTAGAATTGCCATTCGAAAATAGATAAAATAGGCATGATATGATGTTTGTAAGAGATTTGTCATACTCTGAAAGAAAATCGCCATGTAGCATAAAAAATGGCAGAAAAATTGCCAAGCCGCGCAAAGTAATTGCCATGCGTTCGACCAGGTCTGGCGGTTCTAAGGACGTTTGCTCGGATTGCTTAAAAATCTGACATTCGCTGGTTAGTGGCATCCAAAAGAAAAAGGATTTCTATTGCTATAGGTCTATGTTGCACTTACCACTACACCGCTAAAAACTACAGTTGGTCTTTTAAAACTTTGTGGACAATATCTACATGCATGTTTTTCCTTTGGTTATACTCCCTCCGTTCCTAAATACTTGTCTTTCTAGGCATTTCAACAAGTGACTACATACGAAGTAAAATGAGTGAATTTACACTCTAAACTATGTCTACATACATCCGTATGTGATAGTCATTTGAAATGCCTAGAAAGACAAGTATTTAGGAACGGAGGGAGTATTTTTTAGAAAATGGATTAAAAGAAAAGTTTAGCCTTGTAGATTTGGTGTTTTCTGTAACTTATCACTAGAAGAAAATAAAGATACAATGTGTATTACTTCCTCCGTTACTAAATATAAGTCTTTATAGATATTTCATTATGAAACACATACAGATGTATATGGATACATTTTAAGTGTATATTCATTCATTTTGCTCTGTATGTAGTCCACCTAATGAAATCTCTACAAAGACTTATATTAGGGATGGAGGGAATAGATAGCACGTACTCAAGACGGTCTATTCTGGCTTGGGGATGTTGTTGAGTTATAGTTAGGGTAGGCCTAATTATTTAACGGAACTGTCTATAAGATATGGATGCCCAAAAGTATAATGTAGCCTTTTGTAAGTACTTGAGTCTTCACATTAGTAATGATGGTGGTAGAGTGGGTGATGGTGGAGCAGTGGTGCTCAATGATCGTGTCTGCAATTTTGCAAGGAGCACATGAATGGCATTTAATTTCATGACAAATGGATGGCATGGCAATGGATAAAAACGTCATGACTATGCTCTCCTGCCATAGAAGCGGATTTGTAGCACCCGGGTGCTCCACACCCCTATACGAACATTAAATCTATAAAAATACAGAGAAATTTCAAAAAAAATCTAGGGGTATCAAACATGTGTTCCCGATCTACTCCTGTGTGAAATTTCGTGAAAAAATACCAGGAAACGTATTCGTGGCGAAAAAGACAAAAAATTCCTATGTGTGAAAAAAACCGGTTTGGATGAATTTTTGTTCGAATAGTATTTCCTTCGCCACGGATATGTTTTCAGGTATTTTTTCACGAAATTTCACACGGGAGTAGATTGAGAACCCAGGTTTGATATGCCCAAATTTCAGATTTTTTTTGAAGTTTTTAATATTTTTTTAGTTTAATATTCGTATAGGGGTGTGGAGCACCCAGGAGCTCCTGTGTATTTTCCCTCCTGCCAGCTGCTATATACAACTGATTATTATGACGAAATTTCCATACATACATTCTTAACAATGATATCAAAACTAGACATTCACATTCTACACCTTACAAAAACATTCAGCATGTATCATTTGATAATAAAGTCATCGACTGTCTATATTTGAATATATTTCCGCAGTTAAAAAAATATATGTGCATGAATTCAAGTGATATCAATCTTTTTCAGAAATACAATTTTTAGGCATCTCAAAACGAACGTTTATAATCCCAATTCATGTTGGTGCGAGGATGAAAATTTTAGATGGCAAGCATGGCAATTTTCTGACAAAAAGTGAACTGTGGTGGATTTGCCATGCTCGCCAACTAAACTTGTCACCGTCGGCAAACATAATTTGTCATAAAAAGTTGTTTGATTTGCCCTGCCTAGAAATTTGACATTCGCTGGTTATGGAGGTCCATCTTATTTGGGTGTGACAATACACACATTTATTTTTATTTTTTAAGTTGACCTTGGCAAAATATATTTTTGGAGGCGCAGGAGCATATACTCCCTACTAGTATGTGGTATTGTAACTATACCCCCATTGCTTGACCTGAATCATACCGCGTGCTTGCTATTTGGGATCATGTGGAACTTGGAAGTTATCATGTACCACTAAAAAAATCTTAGAAACAAAATGGGCCATCTGTCCATTACTAATCGATTTATGGACCATCACTTCAATATGGTTGTTGGGTGGTATCAGCCATATAAGGAGCTGGAGCTTTGCTTTAGGACGCCGCTAACTGCCACACGTGTGGGTGTTAAGAGATCTGTCCACACGTTCTGTATGGTGCCTAAGAGGACCAGCCCACATACCTGTGTGTGGGCAAAACAACTAGCGTCCACACGCCTCTTTTTTCCCTTCCGGTCCCTCTTACACGCGTGCGTGTGGGCAAAATAGATAACGCCCACACGCACGATACGTCAGGCCTCGTATCTCGTGGTCCCGCACGCCCCACGTGACACTTTACCGCGTGCCCGCAGTTGCCATGGGCCGGACCCTCGTCCATGTTCGTTTAAGTGCAGTTGCCATGTCGCTGAACTACGGTTGCCATGTTTGCTCAACGGCAGTTGCCATCTCAGGTCAAAGTTTCAGATTGCCTTTTTTGGACAACTACAGCTGTTGCCATGTGTGGTCTGGTCTACTGCAGTTGCCATGATTTCAAAACTTTAGGAGTTGCCATATACTAACACTAGGCAGTTGCCATGTAGCGCTACAAAAAAAGGCATGGCAAAAAAACATGTTCGGGTAAAAGAGAGAGTTGCCATGTGCTCACAAGCACGCTAGGGCAGTTGCCATGTAAAAAGAAAGAGTTGCCATATGCTTACGTGCACGCTAGGGCAATTTGCCATGTACCATGCAAAAAATATGGCAACTGACATGTTCAGGGTAAAAAAGAGAGAGTTGTCATCTTCTTGCAATCACACTAGGGCAGTTGTCATGTACACTGCAAAACGCATGGCAACTGGCAGCTTGGGTGTGGGAGAGGAGGCGGGCGTGTGGGCGAGATGGTAAACGCCCACACACTAGCCCTTGTGCGTGACTGAAAACTGGTGTGTGGGCGAACTGCTAAACGCCCACACACCGGCCCGTCCCTGTGGTAAAACGGATGTGTGGGCGACCTCTCTCACACATCACACACGTCTTGTCCTACGTGGCATACAAAATCAGTCAAAACGTGCCAAGATTCGTGCAGATACTGCTGGACAGCGATGAAGGTGTGTGGTTGAGATGGCTAACGTCCACACGCGTGGGATTTAATATTTCCGTTGCTTTATCAAGCGACTCCCCCTTTTAATCGCTGGTTCACATAGTAAAAGACCTATAGCATGATCATGACCGAACCTTTTCTCCCCGCATCATTTTCCGGGTGGGGACATCACAGAATCAAGAAAGAATCGTGCATCGTGATGTCAGTGACCGAGATTGGGATGGGCGGCACCTCGTGTAGTACTAGGAAGGAAGGAGTGGCAGTAGGTGCAAACATTTCTTGCTTGTGGGCCATGGGGGGTAATAGATGTGTGGCGCTGGTGATTTGCAGATGAGATCGCCGTGCACCATTTGATCTGCGTAGCGTAATGCTGAAGGGTGGTTTTTATTTTTTTTCTATACCGTGTCTTTGGTCCTTGGCTTGTCCCCTTTTTATTGCTTGTTTGTGTATGAGTGTAGGAGGATTCAAGAAGTTGTTGGCACGTACATGTCTGTCTTTAACGAGATAACGATCTGTCGAGTAAAAATAACTTGGCCTATGTTGAGCTCTGTCAAAGAACGCTTTGCATAACGTGAAATTTGTGCGGGTGAAAAAGCATGGTCTAGTCGAATTCAAGTCATAGACTTGACATGAACGGAGACGATCTTCTCTTCGACTACGACACGCCTGTGATGATTTCGTCAATTTTAAAATTCGTTGGCTTAGATTTTGGGATGCTCATAGAAGTAGGATACGTGTGTGCGCACGTTCATAAAGATGAGTGTTCGCGTGTGTAAGCGTCTGCTTTTCTATTGTGTTTCTTACAAAAAGTTGGGGTTAAGTTTGGATGGGGTTTCCTTTATCTTCTTCATTTTTAGCCGATACAAAAGCTTTATATTTTCATTAAGTAATTGGACTACCTTTTTCTATTTTTTCGGGAAACTTTTGATTTATTCATCTTCAATCATGGCAGTATAACGAACATCAGAAATAATAAAAAGTTACATTCAGATTCGTGGACCACCTAGCGACGACTACAAGCACTGAAGCGAGCCAAAGTCGCGCTGCTGTCATCACCCCTCCCTCGCCGGAGCCAGGCACAACTTGTTGTAGTAGACGCTCGGCAAGTCGTTGTGCTAAGGCCCCATAGACCAACGCACCAGAACAACAACCGCCGCCGATGAAGAGAAATTTAGATCGGAAGAATCCAATCTGAAGATAGAACAAAAACGAATAAAAACCAGATCCGAGCAGATCCACCAAAGACAACCACCGACTGAATCCCGCGAGATCCGCCGAAGACACACCTCCACGCGCCCTCCAACGATACTAGACGCACCACCGGGACAGGGGCTTGGCAGTGAGAACATTATTCCATCTTCAGGGAGTCGCTGCCGTCTCGTCTTGCTGAGCAGGACAAAAACCCTAACAAAACTTAAAGAAGCACCTAAAAATGGAGCCCTCCCGCCGGCAAGGGCGAGAATCCACCACGCACCCATGGCCATAAGGCCACAGGAGACGTGGCAGATCGGCGGCGCCACCGCCCGACGGGAGGCAGAAATCCTAACCGCCTTTCCTTAGGAGGAGAGACGCATGAGACTTAATAGGACTATCTTTTTCTTAATACCCTTAACCCCTGGTTTTTGCTTATTCACCCATATTAATCGGTGTCAAGGCCATAATAAGGGTACAAACAAAATGATAACACTGTTGTGGTGTCACAGCTTGGCGGGCACAAATAAACCAAGCCACCCTTTCCATGTTGCACCGACAAGGTTGTCTTAGTCATCTCTCTAATTTCCATTGAAATATAATCAAAAGCTCTAATTTTTTAACTACATTTGAAAAATGGCTCACATTTTCTTCGGTATTAATATCTAAAGAGTAACCCATCAAGAATTCAAAGAGTAAATTCAACTATTTACCCTCTACTAGTTGTCAAAGAGTTTCAGCAGTTACTCGACTTAAACGGTGTTTCCTCCTTCTACCAATTGTGTGATATTCAGCGGTTGGCTCATGTGTCAGCTGGCTATCACACATATCACAACATATTGGAAAACATTTATAAGATTTAGAAATATTCATAAAATATATATCTCATCAGTTTTAACTCTATGTTAAGTAATATTGTTCAAATAAGGTTCTGGATTATCATAGATTTAGCACATTTATTTTTCTATTATTGGTTATGAAATTTGAACTAATTACATTTTTAGTATATTTAAATATTGGACGGAAATAGTTATTAAAATTATAAACCCTTTTGGAGCATTTTTTATTTATCATACTTCATTAAGAGAAACTTTTGATGTGGCATCCATGTTATATCCAAACCAGAGGTCGCCTTGTTTGGTCCAGGATTTATTTGTAAAGAGTAAGTAGCACACACATGGGCTTAAAACATAACACAAATCTGAAGTCATGTATAAGTTTTGAAGTACATACTTGTGGAGTATAGCCGCCGCCTCCTCCTCCTAAAAAAAGCTAGTGTTCCCGTCTCTCGCAGGCGCACCGCATGTCCGCCTCGTCTCCGGTGGCCCTAGGGCCATGGGGGCGCGGTGAATCCTGGCAAGGGCCGGCGGGAGGGCTCCGATTTTAGTTGTTCATTTCAGTTTTATTAGGGTTTGTGTCCTGCTCAGAAAGACGAGAAGGCGGCGTCTCCCTAAAGATGGAATAAAGGTCTCCTCGCCTAGCCCCCGTTCTGGTGGTGCATCTAGCATCGTTGGTGGGCGTGTGGAGGTGTGTCTCCAGTGGATCTATCTTTGATGGATTTGCTCGGATCTTATCGTTGCTCGTCTACGTTCATGTGTCTTCGATTTGGATCCTTCCAATCTACGTTATTCTTCATCGGCGACGGTTGTTGTTCTGGTGCGGTTGTCCTATGGGGCCTTAGCACGACGACTTCATGACTGTCTACTACAACAAGTTGTGCCTGACTCCAGTGATGAAGGGACGATGACGGCGGCACAGATGGATTTTGGTGTCCCTTAAAAAATTTAAGGGTCGATCGAACTTTATGGGATCTGCTAGGGACCGTTTTTTGGACCAAAACTGTAAATGCCGGATTTTTTACGGGTTTGGCCGCTTTTAAGGGGACTGCTAGAGATGCTCTTGGAGGTATTTTTAGCTTCCACCATTTTTCGTTATTAACAGGAACATCGATATGAGTCATCGCATCGTATAAGAACTTAACTAAGAAACTATCGTTTTGATGTAGTTTTCATGTAAACTTGTCTGGCTCGCTTGTCAGTTGAATGTCCTCCAGACGAGTAATTCATTCCATGCTACTAGGCAAGGGACAAAGAAATCCCGACGAAAAGAAATATTAGGGGTTTTCTTGTCCCAAAACTTGTTTGATCGTGACAAAATTATGTCTGACAATCCTGTACAAGTTAGGGTACTGCACCATAACTGGGGTGGCGCCTAGCCAGGCATCTTCCTAGAATCGAACCTGAGAAGCATCCCTAGCTGAGAAAGTACCAGATTGAAAAAAGAATTCCTTGGCCTTCATGACACCATACCAAAAGTGAACCACCGGGTTTCCAATGAACTCGAGAATGGCTTTGGACCCCACGTATTTGTTACAAATGATTTCCCATTCTCAGTGAGTAATCTGTAAACCCATTTACTCATAAGAGCGATGCTTTTAATCTCAAGATCTTGAATGCAAGGCCCCCTTGACTTTTAGGGTGTGATGTCTACTATGCAACCTTCTTCTTGTAGACTCGTGTTGGGCCTCCAAGCGCAGAGTTTTGTAGGACAGTAGCAATTTTCCCTCAAGTGGATGATCTAAGGTTTATCAATCCGTGGGATGCGTAGGATGAAGATGGTCTCTCTCAAACAACCCTGCAACCAAATAACAAAGAGTCTCTAGTGTCCCCAACACACCCAATACAATGGTAAATTGTATAAGTGCACTAGTTCGACGAAGAGATGGTGATAGAATCGTAATATGGATAATAGATATAGGTTTTTGTAATCTGAAAATATAAAAACAGCAATGTAACTAGTAGTAAAAGTGAGCAAAAACGGTATTGCAATGCTTGAAAACAAGGCCTAGGGTTCATACTTTCAATAGTGCAAAGTCTATCAATAATAATAACATAATTAAATCATATGACAATCCCTTAATGTGCAACAAAGAATCACTCCAAAGTTTCTATCAGAGAACGTAGGACGGAAACGTGCATGAACCCCCTATGCATAGATTACCCTAATGTCACCTTGGGAATCCGCGAGTTGAGTGCTAAAACATACATCAAGTGGATCAATAGAACATCCATTGTCACCACAGATATCCCATCGCAAGACATACATCAAGTGTTCTCAAATCCAATACTCAGCTCAACATAACGAAACCTCAAAGAGAAAGACTCAGTTCATCACAACAAGGTAGAGAGGGAGAAACACCATATGATCCAACTATAGTAACAAAGCTCGCGGTACATCAAGATTGTGCCGAATCAAGAACACGAGAGAGAGAGAGAGAGAGAGAGAGAGAGAGATCAAACACATAGCTACTGGTGTTGGGAAATGTTGCATGGAATACAAAAAAAATTCTATGCACACGCAATATCTATCCATGGAGATGCATAGCAAAGTGAGGGGAGAGTGTGTCTACGTACCCTCGTAGACCGTAAGCGAAAGCGTTTGACAACGCGGTTGATGTAGTCGAACTTCTTTGCGTTCCAACCGATCGAGCACCGAACATACGGCACATCCGCGTTCAGCACACGTTTAGCTTGATGACGTCCTCCGCCCTCTTGATCCAGCAAGACGGCGAGGTAGTGGATGAGTTCCGGCAGCACAATGGCGTGGTGACGGTGATGGTGAAGTGATCTCTGCAGGGCTTCGCCTAAGCACTACGGAAATATGACCGGGGGTCTAAACGGTGGAGGGAGGCGCCGCACACGGCTAGGCAATTGTCTCTTGTGTGCTAGGCGCCCCCTCCCACATATATAAGGGTGGAGGGAGGGAGGAGCAGCCAAGGGGGCGCCCAAGTAGGGGGAATCCTACTTGGGGTCTCTCCCAAGCCGCGCCCCCTTTCCTTATTTGGAGCGCTGGAGGAAGGAAGGAGGAGGTGCCCCCCCTTTCCTTTCTCTCCTGAGGAGGGAAAGGCAGGAGGGGCCACCCCTCCCCTTTCATTCCCCTTAGGTATGGACAGCCATGGGAGGGGCGTGCTAGCCCCCTTGTGGGCTGGTCTGTCCCCTCCTTTGGCCCATAAGGCCCATATCTTCCCGGCAGGTGCCCGGAACCCCTTCTGGTGACCCGATACTTCCCGGTATGTCCCAAAACACTTCCGGTGTCCAAATACCATCATCCTATATATCAATCTTTACTTCTCGACCATTTCGAGACTCCTCGTCATGTCTGTGATCTCATCTGGGACTCCAAAGAACATTCGGTCACGAAAACATATAACTCATATAACACTATATCGTCAACGAACGTTAAGCGTGCGGACCCTACGGGTTCAAGAACTATGTAGACATGACCGAGACACCTCTGCGGTCAATAATCAATAGCGGAACCTGGATGCCCATATTTGTTCCTACATATTCTACGAAGGTTTTTATCGGTCGAACCGTTATGACAACATACGTAATTCCCTTTGTCTATCGGTATGTTACTTGCCCGAGATTTGATTGTCGGTATCTTCATACCTAGTTCAATCTCGTTACCGGCAAGTCTCTTTACTTGTTCCGTAATACATCATCTTGCAACTAACTCATTAGTCACTTTGCTTGCAAGGCTTCTTATGTTGTGTATTACCGAGAGGGCCCAAAGATACACTACAAAAAAGACACATCCGTGACATTTTGGGCCGAACAATTTTTTTGTCATGCCTATGACACTTCTATGACGATAATTGTGACAAAACCCAGTATCATCATAGATGTGGTGGGCTCCTACTTCTATGACAAAAAATCATGACAAAAATGGGCTTTTCTTCCTAGGCGGGCCGGAGACGCAGCTACATGACATTCTTTGGGTCGTCCATGACGGGAAAAAACGTGGTAGAAGCGAGGGCGAGGAAAATATCGGGGAGTTCCCGGTTACGGTGCGTGGTCGGGGGCCGAGCGATGCGCGTTTCTCTCGTACGTACGCGCGTGTGCGAGGCATTGCGCTCTAACTAAACCCGAGCGAGGCGTTGGGCTCTAACTGAACCTGAGCGATTGCACTACAGGCTACGCGTTACTGAACCCGAGCGATCGATCGATCCCTTGCTGTTAACTGAACCCGAGTGATTCCTTCGCTACTGCTGCTAACTGAAGCCGATCGACGCTACCTCTGGATGAACGGTGAGCGTTGTTGGGGGGTTGGATGAACAGGACCCTGTGGTGTAGAGGCAGTTGCCGCTGGATGAACAGGACCCCGATCGAGCCGGTTGGGGGTGGATGAACAGGACCCCGTGGAGGGCTGGATGAACAGGACCCCGTGGAGGGCTGGATGAACAGTAGCCGGTGGAGGACTGGATGAACAGTAGCCCGTGGAGGGTGTGGTTGAACAGGACCCCATGGAGAGGGCTGGTTGAACAGTAGCCGGTGGAGGAGCGCGCGGTGGAGGCTGGATGAACAGGAGCCCGTGGATGAATAGACAGGTGGAGGCTGGAGGAGGTCGACGGTGGATGAACAGTAGCCCGTGGAGGCTGGAGGAGGTCGACGGTGGAGATGAACAGTATCCCGTGGAGTCCCGTTTTGCTGTACGCCACACCCCTCCCGATGAACAGGACCCCCGTTTCGACCGTAGTGCTCCAACACAAGTCCGTTTCATCCGTTTTGCGGTACGCCACACCCCTCCCGATCAACATGACCCCGTTTCCACCGTAGGAGGTCCAAGAGAAGGCCATTTCCTCTGTTTTGCGGTATGCCAGACCCCTCCCGATGAACAGGATCCCATTTCGACCGTGGTCGGTCGAACACAAGGCCGTTTCCTCCGTTCTGCGGTATGCCAGACCTCGTTTCCATCGGCTGTTCCGTCCAAGCCGGTTAGCTCCCAATGAACAGCACGCGTTCCGTTGCCTCTCGATGAACACGACGCATTCCATTGCCTCCCCATGAACACGATGCCGATGCAGTTTCTCCGTTCCGACCCAGCCCTGTACACGAGCCCTAGCCGTACGTATGCGTGAGTAGGCGTTCGAGACCCCGTCCGTATGTACGTACGTGGCCGTATTTTTTGGCGTGTGGCTGTATGTACGTGTACACGGTTTAGACGGGACAGCCTGAACTGCTACGTGGGGGGCTCTACTATGACATGTGCCACTACTTACTCGGCCACGGTTCCACCTCTGCACGGTTCATACTTGCAGAGAGACTGATCGACCAGTATGTATGTACATGTTCCGACAATACAGACAACTTTACGTACGCTTTGACCGGGTGGGTCCCAGTTGTCAGGGAGGATAAGGATGCACTTCCTTGCGTGCGAAGATATAGCTGCTGGGTCCCAGCTGTCAAGGGGGATATTTTTCTTGCCCGCAATAAGGATGCACTTCCTTGCGTGTGAAGATGTAGCTGGTGGGTCCCAGCAGTCAGGGGGAGAAAACATTATATTTCAGGGTAAAAAGGATGCAATTGCATGCATGTGTCCATGGGCGTGGTGCGTCCCCACTGCCAGCCTCTCACGTATAGTCATCTTCCGATGACTCTCGTTTGTTGACCACGTTGACCACACCCTGCCGAGCGCACCAAGGCTGGGGGACGACGGCGAGGCCCCAGACTGGAACGACCCGGAGATGGGGAAGACGCAACAGTGGAGTCGCAGATGAAGAGGAGTGGGAAACTTGACTGGTTCGGGTGCGCGGCAGCACTGCCGCCCACGGGAGACATGAGCAAGAACAGAGGTTGAAGAAGGAGTACGACTGTTGGATTAACATCCAACGGTCCAGCTACTAGAATCATTTGTTGATTAAGTTGACAAAGCCCTACGTACACGTCCGCTTAGTAGGCCCACAAGTCAGCCACCAAATCTGACGGGTCCCAGCTGTCAACGGGAGGAATAGTTTTTTTCGCATAACAAGGAGGCACTTCCTTCCGTGTGAAGATACAGCCGGTGGGTCCTAACTGTCAGGGGGAGGAAACATTTTTTCAGCTTAATAAGGAGGAACTTTCCTTGCGTGCGACCATGGACCTCGTGGGTCCCAGCCGTCAGGCTCTCCACGTACAGTCCTCTTCCGATGACTCTCGTTTGTTGACCACGCCGTGCCGAGCGCAGCGAGGCGGTGGACGACGGCGAGGCCCCGGAAGGGAACGACCCGAAGATGGGAAGACGTGGCAGTGGAGTCGCAGATTGAGAGGAGTACAAGGGTTATAACTGGTTCTGGTGCAGCGTGGGGCTGCAGTCGGTGGAGAATAACAGGAGGTGTGGAGGGGTGGAGGGATAGCCTGGCCGGCGGTGGGGTAGCACTTCGCAGCGATGCGTGCTAAACAGAGCCGCTAGCCACCGGAGGCCGGACCAGGCGGTCCCGGCAACGCTGGAGAAAGAAGACGAGATATTGAAGGTGCATGCCGGCCGTTGGATATAAATCCAATGGCTGTGGATCTCATAATCATTTGTTGACCAAGTTGACAACGCCCTACGTAGGCTTCGACCTATTGGCCCACATGTCAGCCTGCAAAAATGTGGCATATATTTAACCCATGTTTCTAGAATGTACAGTCCATTTGCTGGGCTGGGTGAACAAATAATTTCGCGTCAATGCTGCCCATTTAATATTTTCTAAGAAATCCCAGTCCATTTGCACTTTCTTGAAATACACGAATTAGCTGGGCTCGTTCTATATATAATGTTAGGTTAGAAGGAGCAATTAATATCAAAAAGTAAATCGGAGCGACACATTTATATATATATATATATAATTAACAAATTAGCAAGTTATTGCTCAAAATAAAAATGAGTGTGTTATTATTACATCGGTCCTTAAAATCTTCGCAAGCTTTTGTACGCAATCACTAGGATTTTCCTACCTGTGAGTCAAAAACAACCAGGATTTTCCTTGCCAACTTCTGTTAAACATTACTTTTATAAGTTAATAACACGTGGGATGTTTTTATAATGTATATATAAGTCTCTATAAAATATACGATAATAGTAATAATATAAATATATATAATGTGGCTAGAAGGGAAAACATAAATTGGACACAACATTATTATTCTTATATATAGAAAAACAGAACAGAGATCTGCGTTTTATTAAAAAAATACATTGGGTTGCCGATCTTTAAGAAAAAGTAAAACCTATGCTGGGAGGCCCATAGGCCGGTATGGACCTCAAAAACTAAGTTGAAACCACTGTCTCTGTATGTCGTGGGCTAGGCATACCTAGGCCTAGCTGATACTTGTTCGCCCTCTGGAAAAAATGATACCAGCTAGATCCCCGAGCGAACTGGATTAAAGAGGGGGCCGGCGGCACGACTGAAGAAGCACATCAGACGCGATTTTTTCTTCAGTGGATGGCTCTCGATGGCGTTTTTTTACTTGCCTCTGCACCATACAACTTGTATTTTAGCCTCCTAGTCCGTGGTGGACCAGCAGCCCATTTGCTGGGCGGGCCAACCTACAGAAACCAACACTCAATTTTTCATCAAGCCCCCAAAACAACGCAGTACTATGCAGTACTATGCTTGTTTTGAGGCCGAAAACATTACAATAGGGGTTGAGCGGGGGAGGGGGCAAGACAGAGCAAAAATATTAATTAGAGCTGATGTGCCGTTGCTACCCTAACAAAGCAGGTGCAATTCTTCTCGGGAAGAAGGTGTGTCGTTGACACCCACACGTCACAAATCCCACAGTAGACATACTAACAAGTTCACACACAAATACAACAGAACAGGTAAACATTCGTATCAAACTCAGGTTCACAGGACACGTTCATATTCATAGCCAACATTCACAATCAACAACTCAAAAGATTCATATATACACAAGTTCAACATGTCTATGCATCCGAATGATTGATAGATCACACGACAATATTCATAGATAATTCACAAAAAGATTCAGATATACACATGTTCAGTATGTTTATGCAACCAAATGATTGAGATCACAGCCAATATCATCCATGGACGAACTTTAATTACCTAGGGTACAAAATGGTAAATGGTGTTCAGTCGGAGGTATTTCTTGCTAAAATTAATGCTTGTACGAGTAAACTTTCGAGTACATAAGAGGCAGCACAGACAATCTGAATTTTGCTTGTAGGTTTATCCTCAAATAGTGGCCTCGTGCCGAGGGAGGTTTGAGCAACTTGGCCACTACTTTCATCCAACTAGTTGATTGGCTCATCTTGGTCCTGTAGCTCGCCAAAATTCTACATTGCAGACAAGAAAGGAGGCGGTTGAGAAAATGAACCACCCAAAATTTTTGTGCAGTTCAACTGAAATGGAGCATCCCTGGCGTGCAGGCTGATTAAGTGCCAGATGAATATACGCGTTTTTTTGGGCTATGCGCCAAGCAATATTTTTGGCGTTCACTCTCCTAATACTTGGAGTTTGACAACTGGTTGACGCCGGTTGATACTCGAATGAATATAGTCACTTCTTCTTGTCAACATCGATGCTTGTCTGAGTGAACTTTGGAGTACATAGCAGCAGCATAAGTATCTGTCCATCTGATCTTTTTGTGCAGTTCTACTGAAATCATCCAATGTAATGATTTGCCTGCGAGTTCAGGCTCCAAGTTACTCCTTTATGAAATTGGCAAACAGTAGCACAATACCAAATTACCAATACATATGACAAGCACAATAATCAGGATAAAGACCAGTACCAACTTGTGTGAGGTAGCATATCAATTACTATTTCCTTTGACTGGAAGCCGAGATAAGCGAAGCGACTGACAGCAAAGGAAGGAAGCAAGCCCAGATTAGCGACTGACAGGAAAGGAAGGAAGCTGTCGAGGCAATGAAGCACCCAAAGTTTTTGTGCAGTTCCACCAAAATCGAGCATCCCTGTTGGCACATATATTGAGAGAGTGAGATTATTGTAATAATGGGACTAGTTGATGAAACATACACTAACAAATAGAAGCACCCTCATTATCTTAATGGGTAAAGTTAGCAACATAGTAGTGTTGCTTAAAGAGAGGTATTAGTTTATTTAATCAGTGCCAATTAGCTCACCACTTAAAGATTTGCCATGTATCATAGGTTGCAAAACTTTAACGTGCAAAGATAAAGGAGTTTCTCATGACAGTAGCACGATACAAATAGAGATGACAACAAACTAATATGGATGAAGGCCTTAGGCCAGTACCAACCTGAGCAAAAAAGCTTATTCATGTAGTCCCAGAAGAGATGATAAAGCACTCACTGGAATCACTCAATAGTATATATTTTTGTGCACTTAAAATGTATGGTTGAAATCACTCTTGTTTACCAGTGCTGAGATTATATCGAAAGATTATCAAGAACTTCCAGCAGAGTTAAAGCACTGGCTGGGATACAGTTCATTGTATTGTCTTGTGTAGTTCCACTAAAATGTATGATTGGCACAACATGATCCCTGTTTGCACAAGTAGGAACAAGGTGAAACCTTCATTAGTTTAGTGAGAAAGGATAGAAAGACATTAGCATATTACTCTAACAGTAGCATCAAATTCATGATGGACAATACGCAGAAGTGGAAGGGCTCCCTGGAGGATCGTCTCACATGTAAGGTAGAGGTTGCCGGAGCCCTTGAATGGCCTCGACTGAGGCCTCGACTTCAGCAAGATCACCTTGGCACTATTTATTCTTCTTCCTCTTCCTCTTCATGCTCTGTTTCTCTTTCTCCTCACCAGTTGGTGAAACCAAGTACATGATTGACCTTCTATTTGAGAATTGGTTTTGTCAGTGAGGGAGTACAAGTGTACTAGTAAACAATAGCATTATTTTCTCATGGCAGTCGCAAAATAGAGATGAACACGTGCATTAAATATCATTCTTACCTAAAGGAAGGTTATCGTGCCAATATGGATGATGAGGATTGGAACACAAATCTCCCTTTGTGCAGTTCCGCCGAAATGAACCAACTGTTCCATTCTGACATTCCAGTTAAACAGCACAAAAGTCACTTCTTTTAAGAAGTGTTTTGTGTAGTGCACCAAAAGGTCACAACATCAACCAGGTGAAATTGATACCCCTGTTTGCACAAAAAGCTACAGAGGAAACAGTCGGAGTCTCAAACAATCACAGGCAAAAACATTTGGCTAAACTTGTCATGGCTTATAACAGTGGCATGGCTTCAATTTACCAGGGGCATTAGATTAAGAACAACTAAATATTTGGTATAAGGGCATGGGACAGTGGGTGCACCAACAGTCCAGCACCATATACCTAAACCGGGGCATAAAGTGGTGATTCAGAGTTTGTTGCCCCGAGAAACAAACATCCAAGAAACATATCTGGGTTGGTCCCATTTTTGTTCACTCTAGACACCTACTCCTATGTGTGGATAGCAAATCTAGTCCTGGTCATACCACTGTGTACAACGTTTCCCCTGTATTTCCCTTTTCGACCAAGAGACCGGTTGGATGACTAATCTGTACTACTTTCACCCCCTTTCCTTCCTATTTGTACCAAGTCCGATGTACATACTAAATTCACCCACCACCACTTTATTTCTTGTTTGAACCAAGTACATGATTCGACTCCATGAAGTAGCTTTACCTCTAACAATAGAAGAAAAAAATATGCGTCATTGGATCATCCGATCGAGAGGGGCTGAGAGGTAGAAAACGATGCACATGTTGTGACGTAGCGAGCTGGGGAAGTAGAGCTAGGGTGGTTTCGAAGGAAGATATACCTAAAGGTCGTCGAGATGTAGATAGGTGGGCGGCGGGAGGCCAGGTCCGCCCACACTAGGGCAACGACGAAGGGATCAGAGGACCTCCCGTGCCGGCGCTCGGCCAGAGATAATGGTGCGGCCGACAGTGGGTCTCCTCCCTCGCTATCGACGACGGCCTAAACGCTGCCCTTCCTCCCCTTCACCGGCGGAGGGGGATACGTCCGGATCTGTAACCGGGAGTGAGGATAGAAAGACATTGTTTTTTGAAGGGAGAAAGACAGTGTTACCACTGCTATCTTGTTTAGATCTGGAGAGGATGAGTGTGTGTGAATAGAGCAACCCTAGTAAGCAAGCGCGGAGGCTCCGGCCTATATATACGTAGTGGGGTAGTTTTCCTTTTTCACTCCATCAAAACAATAGTTTAAAATTGTGTACGTGCCAGGTCACCGTTTTTTGAGTTGTTGATTGTTTTTTGAGATAGCTACCCACTTATTCCAAGTGGTGTTACGGATTGCCAGGTCACACTTTGTATCGTTCAAGTCTCGTACAAGACCCTCGATTAAATGAACAACCACCCCCTCGTAAAATTTGTGAACAAGCCCACGGCTAAAATTATCAGAAACGTGGGCTGCCCCAACATGCATTATTTATGTGGGAGTATCCTCAAAACAAAATGTGAGAGTAGAATATTTATTGGGCCCCTTTGTAATTGGTGCTAAATTTTGACCAAAGATTTAAGTGACAAAATGTTAGTGCATGTTAACAAAAATTATATCGTTTGATTCGTATTTGAACATAGTTTTCAATGATGTAATTTTTTGTGACATGCATGAATATTTGGTTAGTTAAATTTATAGTCAAAATTTGGCAAGGTGCATTAAATCAACACATGCAAGTATCAAAAGGAGAGTCACGGCATGCATGCATGCGTTGTAATTAATGCATCGGTAAACACAAATTATTAAAATATATCGAGTGCAGTGCTTTGATGTGTCGCGTCAACTCTTACAACAAGAAGTTTGATTACTACAACGCCCTCTCGCCTTAACCGCACCTGCCTTTGGCTGCATGACAGGTGGGCCACCCACCTGTTGGGCCCACCTGTCATACGAGCAAAGGCAGGAGCAGTAAGTCAATGAAGCTGCGTCCCTCCCTCGCCCATGAGCATTGTGGCTGGCAGGACTAGGAGAAGCTTTCGCTACACGCTCTCCCTCCCACACGCGGTGGACATGCAGCAGTTCATTCAGTGTTAGATGGCCAGAAGCATACTGTAGTACTCCTCCACCGCAGTAGTACTCCATCATTGTTCGACTTCCCAAAGAGGCGAAGAGCCAAGCGTAGCCCGGATGCTCGTGTGGCAGTTTTGGGGCTGTTTGGATTGTGACTATGTTTGCCATACATTGCTAAAATATTTTTGCTACACTTGCCATACTTGCCTAACTTGAGTTGCTCAAATTGTTAGCCACACTTTGGCTTGGCTAAGGGAATCTTGCCACACTTTTTGTGTCTATGACATGTGGGGGTTCACTTCTCATAAAAAAAAATCTTGCCTTAAGTGTGGCTAGAATCAAACACCCACCTAACTTGGTCAAACTTGCCTAAGATGAGGTGTGGCAAAGTGTGGCTGGCAACCAAACAGCCCCGATGTGTAGAGTAGTCTAGGATAGTGTGTACCGTGCCTGTAAGCTTAAAATCGTTGGGGTCGGCTCCATGCTTTTTTTGATTAAAATAATCTTCTGGCCCTACCTGTCATCCCGGTGATTTTAGTTTGCATGCTCATCTGGTCAAGTCATGAATATATATTTTAATTTGTGGTGGGATAAATGTTAGAGGTTGCAGCAAATATATTGTACATTGCGGGTCTTTCAGCCAAGTTTAGAGGCAACCATGTGGGGCCAATGCTATGATGTGTCGCGTCAACTCGTACAACGAGGAGAAGCTTGATTTTACTACTACACGCCTTCTCCCTCGCCCATGCGCGCGGTGGCTCACAGATGAGGATAGGCTTTAGCTTAGGTTGGTCGTAATGGAATACTAGTATCATGCATATGATACTAGTGTATGATACTACACATCCGTAGTGCATAGTATCATATGTTAGTATCATCGATGACTTCATTTATTAGCATGCATGACACATAGTAGTACAATATTTAATATGATACGGTATCATGATATGATACTCAACCCTTTCTTTCTTCATTTACTTCTATGCCACCTCATCAAATTTGCCTAGTTGGCATGCATGATACTCCCTCCGTTCCTAAATATTTGTCTTTTTAGATATTTCAAATGGACTACCACATATAGATGTATATACATATTTTAGAGTGTAGATTCACTCATTTTGCTTCGTATGTAGTCACTTGTTGAAATCTCTAGAAAGACAAATATTTAGGAACGGAGGGAGTACTTCCTATGATACTCCCATTACAACTAGCCTTATAGAGTACTACAACAAGCTATCCCTCCCGCACGCGGTGGACGGACATGCAGCAGTGGATTTGATACTGTAGAAGTAGTAGTAACATCATTCTCGTCTTCTCGAAGAGGCGAAGAGCCAAGCGCAACCCAAACATGGCAGTTGCGAACGCTCGCCACAGTGTGTTTGGTTGCATTCTCATCTCAGCATAGTTGTTCCCTCTTCTTGCATGCTCATCCCAGCACCCCTCTTCATGCATGGTCTTCTCATGCATGCTCCTATTGTTTTTGTGTTAAGCTAGTGTGGACTCATGCACCCTTCACACACCCTACCAAACACCCAAAAGTGGGTCGAGAAGGGCTTGGAGCATGCATATAGCCAGGCTCTTACATGAGAAAAAATTGCTATTTGAGCCCACTATTGTAGTACTACTTGCTAGTATAGCCCTATAAACCGGAAAGGAGTGTTTGCCTTTCTAGAGATTTCAACAAGTGACTAGACTAAACCCTAAATGAGTAGTACTAGAGCAAAATGAGTGAATCTACACCGTAAATAAATGTGTAGTTCTCTCGTTTTCCTCTCCGCCTTGGTCGCGGTGCACAATATTGAGTACTCCTATATGACTAGCCGTTGTATCTACACGTAGGACATCAAAGCATCCAGGCCCGCGTGCCATCAACCAAATCACAGCGAGGTGCTATAGTCGAGACTCACCGGTCACCCCGGTGTGGCCGTCATGACCCGTCATATCACAAAACCCACACCTTTACCAGCAGTGGTAAAGTGGCCTCGAAGTTGGACTGGACGAAGCAACCATCATTTCACTAGAACGCTCGTTGAAGCCCTTTCTCCCCTTTCTTGAAGAAAACCTCACTCCAGGCTACTCACTTCTGCCATTTTTCTTCTGTACCGACGAAGGAAAGGTGGGCGAATCAGTGATGCTACTATATTTTCATTCCAAGAATCTTCTTTTTGCGAAGCACCGACCGATTCTCACAGCCTATTCTTCTCCCATTTTCATTGTGATTGTGGTTTCCTTTCGATTGCTTTTTGTTTGTCAGTTCATTGATGGATCCTGGAGCACTAGGCAAAGAGTTGCCGGTAGACAACCCTCTGGAGACAGTGCTCTCCAGGAAGCGAGCACCGACCAACGAGTTGACCATGTTGGCGGGCCAACCCATGGAGACGAAGAACTCCAAGAAACAAGCACTGGCCAAAGAGTTGACGACGTTGGCGGACGAACTCCTCAAAGAAAGTTGGAAGAACAGCAAGGGCCCCACCGTGCCTACCCCAAAAACTCTAACGGCCACCTATGCGAGGCTCAAGGCCAAGTTTGACGAGATAGTCGCCGTTGAGAAGCAGTATTCCCATGGCAAGGTGATGGCCCCCATCAAGGACGAGGAGATGGCCCCCGGAGGGATGGGATCCCCCGGTGAGCTGCACAAGGTAAAAAATAATGGCTTACCATAGTTGTGGTTTTTGATTATGTGCAATGTGCTTGCTAATATGTTATGGTTGTGCAGGTGCCGGTGGACGTCCTTGATGATTCCGATGTCGCGGCCCGTCCTGTGGACAACGCCCCAGAGATTGTTTTCGATGTCGCGGTCCGTCCTGTTGACATCGCCCCGGAGATCGATTCGATGCCGCTGTCCATCCTGTGGACATCGCCCCAGAGATCGATTCCCATGCCGTTGTCCGTGCTGTGGTCATTGCCCAAGAGATCGATGACAAGAAATAGTTGGTCGCGCTAATCCTTCAGGGTAGTTTGCATTGTGTTTAATTACCAGAACGATGCGTGTTATCAAACCATCTTAGGGCTGGTGCACTGTCTTGTGTGGGCGGTACTTGCTACATTTGTTTGATAGTGAGTCATGCGAACCCTCTCCAAGTTGTGGAAACAGATGTATCCTCACTAGCTTTTGATGTAATATATGACATGCTTAGATGTAAGTTTGGACTGTTTATCATATCAGCAGGGCTTGTTTGATGATTCTTGGTATTAGTAGGCTAGCTACTGTGCGAGCTATAGTACTTTCTGTCGTGGTTCTAAGCCTGACAGTGGAATGGGGGTAGGTATGAGGAGGCAAGATCCTAGCTATGGTCAAGTTGTACACACAAGATTTACGAGTTCAGGCCCTTTTCGGTGGAAGTAACAGCCCTACGTCTCGGTGCTCGGGAGCTTATTCGATTGGATTATGTGTGTGGAGTTACAGGGGGTGCGAACCCTTGTGCCTGAGGAGGGGGTGGCTTATATAGAGTTCGCCAGACCCCTCCGGCCCTCAGTTACACAGGGTTCAATGTACATAAAGATAGGACGTTACTGATAACGCCAGCATTAAAGTCATATAAATGATCATTACAACCACGGAATGAACGCCTGACCGTTGTCATTCAGAGTGACCTTAGATCTTCCGTACTCCGAGTGGTTTCTGATGCGGTCAAGTGATCGTATACTTGTCAAATGGAATTGGGTTGCCCGAGTGGAACTCTCAGTCGAGTGGGTTGGACTATGTAATGATTTCAGTCTGATGAATCTGCTATCTTTTGAATGTCTTTGATTGCAAGGCAGTGCCCTTGGGTAGGGTACTTAGATCAGGTCTATTGCCCTACCCTAGGTACATATCATCGTCACTTCAAAACACTCACCGAAGAGAAACGTTGGGGCTGATGAGCTCGTGGTACGCTTATACTGATCCGTCGTCGACCGACCAATAGCCCAAGCTCCTAAAATTGTAGGCTTAGCGATCGATCAGACAATAGTCGACACGGATACATTCAGGCCTCATTTGGTTCATAGGATAGGAAAAATCATAGCAAAAGTACAGAGACGTACAACACAAAATCATAGCAATACAGAGACGTATTCCCTCCGTTCCAAAATAGATGACTCAACTTTGTACTACTAACTTTGAAATGGAGGGAGTACAAATCCTTGGCCGGCTAGTTTGGCCTAGTGGGTTTCAGTGATATGACGTGGTATAGTGCCGTCCAGTCTTCGCGTGTGGTAGCAGTACTGCGGGTATAGTAAGTTTTCTTGAAGAAGCGGAATTCAACGAAGTCATGATGGTTCCTTCATCCGACCAACTTACAGTGGGAAAGGTTGGGTCTGCGCTACGACCGGGGTGGACCAGGATAATTTTGTGCATGGCAGGTGGACCAGGATGGTCGACGTCCCACATGTCGGCGAATGAAAGTATTCTTTCTGATATAGTGGACGAGCAATGAGTATTCATTTTTTATTTTTGATGAAAGCTATTGTATCCACTGTTACGACGGAGGAGTGTGAAACACGGCAGCCTAGTGAACTTGGCATGTGCACCACTCCCTCCTTCTTCATGTAATACTATCATAGTGTTGACTATAAGGTTGGCTATAAGGTTACAACTTTTTCTCACTTTCTCTCTATCTATTTCCTCTCAAATATTTTTTACCTTTCTTTTTTTAGACACAATTGTTTTTTATGCCTCTTTTTTTAGAATTAGTTTTTTTATACCTAGGAGCACGTGTAGAGATGGGCTCCTGCAGATCCCACTCCTTGACTTTGTCAATGCCCCTCTCTCCTCCACATAAGCGGGCTTATAGCCCAGAATTTTACTAGTACTACTTGTTATGAATGCGGGCAGCTGGCGTCTGAGAGGGGAGCGCGCGCGGGGAGGTGGTGGTGGTGGGGGGGGGTTCTGGTGGCCAGGGCGGTCAGAAGCGGGCTTGGAAGCGGTCCCGGCTCCCACATGGCCCACCTCACATTATCACTATATATTTCTTGGAGTCCGTGCGCAGCGGGCGGGCGATCTCTTCTCCCTCCCCCGTCTCTCTCTTCTCAGCCGACGCCCGCCGAGCAATTATATTTCGGCTATCGACGGTTTATTCAATTGCAGTCCCACATGTCAGTGAAAATGCAAGACAACGTGTGTCCCCTCCGGTGAGCGGCGTGCAAGCCGGACTGTCCGGGGTGCGACGCGTACGAGTCATAAGTGTGCCACCTTTTCCTTTTGAACTTGCAAAGCATAACATTTTCGTGCGATTGATCGATAGAAATCCAGAACAAAATGACGACGGCGGTGCTTTCCCGCGCGTTAGGCAGGCCAGTTTGAGTGATATGACATGCTACAGTGCCGTCCACTTGCTCCATTTTTATGTAAACAAGAGTCTAGACTCTTACGTGGGAGGGGTGCGAAACACGGCGGATCTGATTTTGATCGAGGGATAACTGTTCCCTACAAAATAATGGAGCACTGTTAGCGATTATAGCATGATAGTTAGGGCATCTCCAGCGCTGGCCCACAAATTTACATCGGCATCTGTCCGAGGACACTGATGGATGCCATCCAATGCTGCCCGCATACCTTTCAACAACTATATGAACTAACCGGACGACATTCGTGCAAACAAAGCAAATTTCAAATTAACCGGATGAAATTCATTACATTTTGAAAACTTTTCCTATAAACTGGACGAGATTCATTACATATTTCGCACAAACCGTACTAAAACCTAGTGTAAACCTAATCTAAACGATCGCCGGCGCCCGACCACCATGTCCAGCCATGAACCCGAGAAAGTTGTCCATTGCCTTTGTCTCCTCCTCATCCGCCTCGATAACCTCCTCCTACGGAGCACAAGGTTCTGAAGATTTCCGCCTCCACGTCACTGTCAAGCGGCTAATCGGCCGCGATGTTTATCCCACCAAGCTTGGCATCGACTGAGTGGAGCAGTGGCCTTCCTGGGACCAGAGCAACAGCGACCTACCATGTACTACTCTTCCTCGTTGCCGGCTGCGCCCGCGCGTGCGCGCCGGCTTCGTGGTTGTGGCGGCGGAGGGCGGCCGGAGGGGAGCCGGCGATCTCCTTCGTCTGCTCCTGCGACAGTAAGTCCAAGAGAGCTTTGGAGCGTGCCCGGAGCGGAGCCGCCGATGTCCTTCGTCTGCTCCTGTGACAGTATGTCCAAGAGAGCTTTGGAGCGCCAGGAGGCCATGGTTGGAGTGGTGCCGACAGAAGGAAGGGACTGGAGGAGAATGAGTGTGGGTCTTTGGCTATGGCTGGGAGCTGGGGCTCAAGTTAATATAGCGGGCGAATGCCAATGAGCCGCGGCAGATGGATGGACGGCTGGCGTCGGAGTAGGTTCGTTGTCAGACGCGTGTCATTAATGTGGGCGGCGGACGGAAGGATGGTCGTGGTGTCATTAACGTGGAACAGTCGCTTGCACCGGGATGCCGCGCGGGTGGCGCTCTCTCGGCCGTCGCGCTGCTGCAATGCCGGCGCCAGTGAGAGGTCGCGTCGGGCGTGAATGCGGACGCTGCTTCAGTGACTTAACCGCATGTGCGTTGGGTCACTGACATGTGGGCCCAACGGGCATCTGGACCGCATGTCAGTGAGACACCAACTGCACCTGCAGTTAAGTCCGATGAATGCGGCATTGACGTTCTGGAGAGATGGTGACCGTTTCAGGCGGGAAGCGCGCGCTAGCGATGGAAGGGGTTTCGGTAGGCCAGGGCGGTCAGACGCGGGCGTGGTGGTAAAATGTGAACTCATGGTTGATGAGCCTTTGAAACGTATGTGGCACGTATTGACAACCAGGCGTCCATGCAACCGCTCTTGTCGCCAGCTAGCCTTCGATGACAACCATTAGACACCACACAACCATGCATAACTTACGAATAATGGATGAATCGATCAGACACACACTCGTGTGCAGTGGCACTATGATCGGTCGCTCACGATAGTACATACTCCGTACCATAGTACCCTCTCTAGCTAGGCTATTTTATGGATTGTCGTTGTGATGGACGATATACATGAGCAAGGCGCCGAGTCACGAGTATGACCGTTGATGTTGAGCCAGGTGAATAGATACTCGGTGTTCACGGAGGCCTCCAGCAAACATCTAAACAATAATGTCAGGCACCGCCGGGGCGCGCAGGTGACGGGCTCGCCGTTTGCGTTGCGCCATGAGCAAGACTTTGACTGAGAGGGCAACGTGCATGCATGAGCATGGTTTGACAGCGTGAGCGTGAGTGTCTGCACGCGTACATGCTACTTGCCTCTATGGACGGTGTGCGCTAATGTGTGCATCACGTATAATATTAAAAAAAATCCGTTTGTGCATTTAACGCAAAGTATTTCATTTTCATTTGGCTGACAAGTGTGCATTGCAGCGACGAGTCCGTGGTTCGATTCCTCACATACGCATAATTTTGTTTTTTATTCCTTTCTCCACTGACAGGTAGGCCCGCATAGGTAGATAGATAAAGAACACGAGCTAATGAGGCGGATGCGGACTATTTGACTGGCCAACCAGACAAATACAGAGCTATACGCTGAGCCAGTGACCGTATAATCACCATATCTCATATACAATGATCAAAGTGAGCTATCAAGACAAGTTCGATGACCGCCAATGCATTTTACTCGGCAATAAATGACCAGGATTGAAGGGGAATCCAAATTTCCTTCGTCTTCTGTCCTTGATCTGTTGACAAACCAATGCACTATACGGTTGTCCGGCCACTCCACCCCAGAGCTGTCACCAAGCGTCGTTCATGCCACCGCGCCGCACACTAACCGGTAAGGAAGCGATGGCATCCCGCCGCGCCGAATTCCTCGCCGCCCACGACCGCACACAGAATGGTAGGGAAGCGATGGCATCCCGCCGTGCCGAGTTCATCGCCGTTCGCAACCTCACACCTATGTGGGCGGAATTGGAACCTGCCAAGGCCGAATGGGGGGTAGAGCAAGAGGCGGCCAAAGCCGCACAGAGGGAGCGGAAAAGTCAGAAAGCACTCAAGAAAAGAGAGGCCCGCCGCCGCAAGAAAGAAGAGGATGCACGCGCTGCTGCGGAGAGGTTGGCGGAGATCCAAGCACGGTGGGGTGTCGCCGACAAAGCCGGGAAGGAGAACGACAACGTCTGGCCAGCATGTGATAAGTAGTAGTACTTAGTAGTTTGTGTGTGTGTCTGTGTTGCCCGTATGTTTGTTTAATTAATTACGAGCATGTACCAGTATTAGTTACAACTGTAGTTTTTAGAGCAAATTACTAGTACATTAGCCTAGACTCAATGGAAAAATTTCTATCCTATGCATCAAATGGCATCTCTTTCTCTATAGGAATTGAGATGCATGTCATCTCACTTCCTATGATTTTCATATTCCTATAAAATTCCTATCCTATGAACCAAAGGAGGCCTCTGCTGGAGTAACTACTGTAGCTAGCAGTACTGCTGGTACAGTAGTTTTCTTCAAGAAGCGGAATTCAACGAAGTCATGATGGTTCCTTCGTCTGAGCAACTTCACAGTGGGAAAGGTTGGGCCTGTGATTTGACGGCTCATTAGTAATTACTGCGATACAACGACCTGGGTGACTCTCCCTTGGAGTTCTGCGGGCATGGCAAGTGGACCAGGATGGTCGATGTCCCACATGTTGGCAAACGGAAGTATTCTTTCTGATATCGAGGAGCAAGGAAACTGCGTGGTATAGTATCACTGTTGATTTATATTTAGTTTTTATTTCTGATGAATGCTAGCGTTTCAACTCTTACGATGAAGGAGTGCCAAATACGGCACGTGCTGGATGTCCCACACGTCAGCGAAAGGAGTGGGACATGAACAGCGTGGTAGAGCGTCTCCACTGCTTCCACTTCTAGGTCGGAGACCACACGTAGTAGTACTGGTGGTATGAACGATACAAAGTGTGAACCGGAGAGAAAGACACGTCTAGTTGGAAGGTCACGGGGCATACACGTAAACAAATATAAAACTTAATATGTGCCTCCAATTAATATAGTAGTAGTAGAGTACTTAGGCACGTACTCCATAACATCACCGGGCATTGCACGTACAACATTTAGTGGTAGTAAGAGACAACTGCCTATATGCCACGCATGTTCATACTATTTGTTCCTTTCTACTTCACTTACTGTGCTACATTACTCAGGTTCGTACGTCCACTCCTGGGTACATGTCCGTGTCGTAGTTCCAGTCCCACGTGTTCTTCATAGATGGAACGTCCATCCGAGCCAGGTCTATGTGTAGATGATATGCACGAGTAGAACACAATGATTTGTGGGCGATAATAGTCATACTACTTACCACCAACGTCTTATTTTGATTCGGCGGTATTGTTGGATGAAGCGGCCCGGACCAACATTACATGACCACATTCATGAGACCGGTTCTACCGACGTGCTTTGCACACAGGTAGCTGGCGGGTGTCTGTTTATCCAACTTTAGTTGAATCGAATTTGACTACGGCCGGTCCTTGTTGAAGGTTAAAACAGCACACTTGACGAAAAATCATTGTGGTTTTGATGCGTAGGTAAGAACGGTTCTTGCTAGAAGCCCGTAGCAGCCACGTAAAACTTGCAACAACAAAGTAGAGGACGTCTAACTTGTTTTTGTAGGGCATGTTGTGATGTGATATGGTCAAGACATGATGTGATATAAGTTATTGTATGAGATGATCATGTTTTGTAAAAGTTATCGGCAACTGGCAGAAGCCTTATGGTTGTCGCTTTATTGTATGAAATGCAATCGCCATGTAATTGCTTTACTTTATCACTATGCGGTAGCGATAGTCGTAGAAGCAATAGTTGGCGAGACGACAACGACGCTATGATGGAGATCAAGGTGTCAAGCCGGTGATGATGGAGATCATGAGGTGCTTTGGAGATGGAGATCAAAGGCACAAGATGATGATGGCCATATCATGTCACATATTTTGATTGCATATGATGTTTATCTTTTATGCATCTTATTTTGCTTAGTACGATGGTAGCATTATAAGATGATCCCTCACTAAATTTCAAGGTATAAGTGTTCTCCCTGAGTAGGCACCATTGCTACAGTTCGTCGTGCCGAGACACCACGTGATGATCGGGTGTGATAAGCTCTATGTTCACATACAATGGGTGCAAGCCAGTTTTGCATGTGCAGAATACTTGGGTAAAACTTGATGACCCTAGCATATGCAGATATGGCCTCGGAACACTAAGACCGAAAGGTCGAACGTGAATCATATAGTAGATATGATCAACATAGAGATGTTCGCCATTGAAAACTGCTCCATCTCACGTGATGATCGGACATGGTTTAGTTGATATGGATCACGCGATCATTTAGATGACTAGAGGGATGTCTATCTAAGTGGGAGTTCTTAAGTAATATGATTAATTGTACTTTGATTTATCATGAACTTAGTCCTGATAGTTTTTGCATATCTAGGTTGTTGTAGATCAATGGCCCGTGCTACCGTTCCATTGAATTTTAATGCATTCCTAGAGAAAGCTAAGTTGAAAGATGATGGTAGCAACTACCTGGACTGGGTCCATAACTTGAGGATTATCCTCATTGCTGCACAGAAGAATTACGTCCTGGAAGCACCGCTAGGTGCAAGGCTCGCTACAGGAGCAACTCCGGACGTTATGAACGTCTGGCAGACTAAAGCTGATGACTACTCGATAGTTCAGTGTGCCATGCTTCACGGCTTAGAATCAGGACTTCAAAGACATTTTGAACATCATGGAGCATATGAGATGTTCCAGGAGTTGAAGTTAATATTTCAAGCAAATGCCCGAGTTGAGAGATATGAAGTCTCCAACAAGTTCTATAGCTGCAAGATGGAGGAGAATAGTTCTGTCAGTGAACACATACTCAGAATGTCTGGGTACCATAACCACTTGACTTAGCTGGGAGTTAATCTTCCTGATGATAGTGTCATTGACAGAGTTCTTCAATCACTGCCACCAAGCTATAAAGGCTTCGTGATGAACTATAACATGCAAGGGATGGAAAAGACAATTCCCGAGCTCTTTGCGATGCTAAAGGTTGCGGAGGTAGAAATCTAGAAAGAGCATCAAGTGTTGATGGTTAACAAGACCACTAGTTTCAAGAAAAAGGGCAAAGGGAAGAATGGGAACTTCAAGAAGAATAGCAAGCAAGTTGCTACTCCCGGGAAGAAGCCCAAGTCTGGACCTAAGCCTGAAACTGAGTGCTTCTACTGCAAAGGGACTGGTCACTGGAAGCGGAACTGCCCCAAGTATTTGGCGGATAAGAAGGATGGCAAAGTGAAAGGTATATTTGATATACATGTTATTGATGTGTACCTTACTAATGCTCGTAGTAGCGCCTGGGTATTTGATATTGGTTTTGTTGCTCATATTTGCAACTCGAAACAGGGGCTACGGATTAAACAAAGATTGGCTAAGGATGAGGTGACGATGCACGTCGGAAATGGTTCCAAGGTCGATGTGATCGACGTCGGCACGCTACCTCTACATCTACCTTCAGGATTAGTTTTAGACCTGAATAATTGTTATTTGGTGCCAGCGTTGAGCATGAACATTATATCTAGATCTTGTTTGATGCGAGACAGTTATTCATTTAAATCAGAGAATAATGGTTGTTCTATTTATATGAGTAATATCTTTTATGGTCATGCACCCTTGATGAGTGGTCTATTTTTGTTGAATCTCGATTGTAGTGATACACATATTCATAATATTGAAGCCAAAAGATGCAAAAGTTAATAATGATAGTGCAACTTATTTGTGGCACTGCCGGTTAGGTCATATTGGTGTAAAGAGCATGAAGAAACTCCATGCTGATGGGCTTTTGGAATCACTTGATGCTTGCGAACCATGCCTCATGGGCAAGATGACTAAGACCCCGTTCTCCGGAACAATGGAGCAAGCAACAGACTTATTGGAAATAATACATACTGATGTATGCGGTCCGATGAGTGTTGAGGCTCGCGGCGGGTACTGTTGTTTTCTGACCTTCACAGATGATTTGAGCAGATATGGGTATATCTACTTGATGAAACATAAGTCTGAAACATTTGAAAAGTTCAAAGAATTTCAGAGTGAAGTAGAAAATCATCGTAACAAGAAAATAAAGTTTCTACAATCTGATCGTAGAGGTGAATATTTGAGTTACGAGTTTGATCTTCATTTGAAACAATGTGGAATAGTTTTGAAACTCACGCCACCTGGAACACCACAGCGTAATGGTGTGTCCGAACGTCGTAACCGTACTTTATTAGATATGGTGCGATCTATGATGTCTCTTACCGATTTACCACTATCGTTTTGGGGTTATGCTTTAGAGACGGCTGCATTCACGTTAAATAGGGCACCATCTAAATCCGTTGAGACGACACCATATGCACTATGGTTTGGCAAGAAACCTAAGCTGTCGTTTCTTAAAGTTTGGGGCTGCGATGCTTATGTGAAAAAGCTTCAACCTGATAAGCTCGAACCCAAATCGGAGAAGTGCGTCTTCATAGGATACCCAAAAGAAACTGTTGGGTACACCTTCTATCACATATCCGAAGGCAAGACATTGGTTGCTAAGAATGGATCATTTCTAGAGAAGGAGTTTCTCTCGAAAGAAGTGAGTGGGAGGAAAGTAGAACTTGATGAGGTAGTTGTACCTTCTCTTGAATTGGAAAATGGTTCATCACAGAAATCAGTTCCGGTGATACCTACACCAATTAGTGAGGAAGTTAATGATGATGATCATGAAACTTCAGATCAAGTTACTATCGAACCTCATAGGTCAACCAGAGTACGGTCCGCACCAGAGTGGTACGGTAATCCTGTTCTAGAAGTCATGTTACTAGACCATGACGAACCTACGAACTATGATGAAGCGATGATGAGCCCAGATTCCGCGAAATGGCTTGAGGCCATGAAATCTGAGATGGGATCCATGTATGAGAACTAAGTGTGGACTTTGGTTGACTTGCCCGATGATCGGCAAGCCATAGAGAATAAATGGATCTTCAAGAAGAAGACTGACGCTGACGGTAATGTTACTGTCTACAAAGCTCGACTTGTTGCAAAAGGTTTTCAACAAGTTCAAAGAGTTGACTACGATGAGACCTTCTCACCCTAGCGATGCTTAAGTCTGTCCGAATCATGTTAGCAATTGCCGCATTTTATGATTATGAAATTTGGCAAATGGATGTCAAAACTGCATTCCTTAATGGATTTCTTAAAGAAAAGTTGTATATGATGCAACCAGAAGGTTTTGTTGATCCTAAAGGTTCTAACAAAGTGTGCAAGTTCCAGCGATCCATTTATGGACTGGTGCAAGCCTCTCGGAGTTGGAATATACGCTTTAATAGTGTGATCAAAGCATATGGTTTTATACAGACTTTTGGAGAAGCCTGTATTTACAAGAAAGTTAGTGGGAGCTCTGTAGCATTTCTAATATTGTATGTGGATGACATATTGTTGATTGGAAATAATACATAATTTATGGATAGCATAAAAGGATACTTGAATAAGAATTTTTCAATGAAAGACCTCGGTGAAGCTGCTTATATATTGGGCATCAAGATCTATAGAGATAGATTAAGACGCTTAATTGGACTTTCACAAAGCACATACCTTGATAAAGTTTTGAATAAGTTCAAAATGGATCAGTCAAAGAAAGGGTTCTTGCCTGTGTTACAAGGTGTGAAGTTGAGTCAGACCCAATGCCCGACCACTACAGAAGATAGAGAGAAAATGAAAGTCATTCCCTATGCCTCAGCCATAGGTTCTATCATGTATGCAATGTTGTGTACCAGACCTGACGTGTGCCTTCCTATAAGTTTAGCAGGGAGGTACCAAAGTAATCCAGGAGTGGATCACTGGACAGTGGTCAAGAACATCCTGAAATACCTAAAAAGGACTAAGGATATGTTTTTCGTTTATGGAGGTGACAAAGAGCTTGTCGTAAATGGTTACGTCGATGCAAGCTTTGACACCGATCCGGATGACTCTAAGTCACATACTGGATACGTATTTATGTTGAATGGTGGAGCTGTCAGTTGGTGCAGTTCCAAGAAGAGTGTCGTGGCGGGATCTATGTGTGAAGCGGAGTACATAGCTGCTTCGGAAGCAGCAAATGAAGGAGTCTGGATAAGGAGTTCATATCCGATCTAGGTGTAATACCTAGTGCATCGGGTCCAATGAAAATCTTTTGAGACAATACTGGAGCAATTGCCTTGGCGAAGGAATCCGAATTTCACAAGAGAACCAAACACATCAAGAGATGCTTCAATTCCATCCGCGATCAAGTCAAGGAGGGAGACATAGAGATTTGCAAAATACATACGGATATGAATGTTGCAGACCCGTGACTAAGCCTCTTCCATGAGCAAAACATGATCAGCACCAAGATTCCATGGGTGTTAGAATCATTACTATGTAATCTAGATTATTGACTCTAGTGCAAGTGGGAGACTGAAGGAAATATGCCCTAGAGGCAATAATAAAGTTGTTATTTATATTTCCTTATATCATGATAAATGTTTATTATTCATGCTAGAATTGTAGTAACCGGAAACTTAGTACATGTGTGAATACATAGACAAAACAGAGTGTCCCTAGTATGCCTCTAGTTGACTAGCTCGTTGATCAAAGATGGTTATGTTTCCTGACCATAGACATGTGTTGTCATTTGATGAACGGGATCACATCATTAGAGAATGATGTGATGGACAAGACCCATCCGTTAGCTTAGCATTATGATCGTTAAGTTTTATTGCTATTGCTTTCTTCATGACTTATACATATTCCTCTGACTATGAGATTATGCAACTCCCGAATACCGAAGGAACACCTTGTGTGCTTCAAATGTCACAACGTAACTGGGTGATTATAAAGATGCTCTACAGGTGTCTCCAAAGGTGTTTGTTGGGTTGGCATAGATCAAGATTAGGATTTGTCACTCCGAGTATCGTAGAGGTATCTCTGGGCCCTCTCGGTAATGCACATCACTATAAGCCTTGCAAGCAATGTGACTAATGAGTTAGTTGCGGGATGATGCATTACAGAACGAGTAAAGAGACTTGCCGGTAAAGAGATTGAACTAGGTATGATGATACCGACGATCGAATCTCGGGCAAGTAACATACTGATGACAAAGGGAATAACATATGTTGTTATTGTAGTTTGACCGATAAAGATCTTCGTAGAATATGTAGGAACCAATATGATAATCCAGGTTCCGCTGTTGGTTATTGACCGGAGATGTGTCTTGGTCATGTCTACATAGTTCTCGAACCCGTAGGGTCCGCACGCTTAATGTTCGATGACGATTTGTATTATGAGTTATGTGTTTTGGTGAACGAAGTTTGTTCGGAGTCCCAGATGAGATCACGAACATGACGGGGAGTCTCGAAATGGTTGATAGGTAAAGATTCATATATTGGAAGGTAGTATTCGGACATCAGAATGGTTTCGAGTGGTTCGGGTATTTTACCGGAGTACCGAGGGGTTACCGGAACCCCTCGGGGAACTATTGGGCCTACATGGGCCTTAGTGGAGAGAGAGGAGGGCCGCAAGGGGTGGCCCCCCATGGCAGTATGAATTGGACTAGGGGGAGGGGGCGGCGCCCCCCTTTCCCTCTCCCTCTGCCTCTCCTTCCTTTTCCCCTCCGGTAAGAAAGGAAAAAAGGGGGGGGAATCCTACTAGGAGTGGAGTCCTAGTAGGACTCCCCACCATGGCGCGCCCCCTTGTGGCCGGCCTCCTCCTCCCCTCCTTTATATACGGGGGCAGGGGGAACCCCATAGCACACCAATTGTTCTCTTAGCCGTGTGCGGTGCCCCCGTCCACAGTTTACTCCTCCGGTCATAGCGTCGTAGTGCTTAGGCGAAGCCCTGCGCGGATCACATCACCATCACCGTCACCACGCCGTCGTGCTGACGGAACTCTCCCTCGACACACTGCTGGATCAAGAGTTCGAGGGACGTCATTGAGCTGAACGTGTGCTGAACTCGGAGGTGCCGTACGTTCGGTACTATATCGGTTGGATCGTGAAGACGTTCGACTACATCAACCGCATTAACCTAATGCTTCCGCTTTTGGCCTACGAGGGTACGTGGACACACTCTCCCCCTCTCGTTGCTATGCATCTCCTAGATAGATCTTGCGTGAGCATAGGAATTGTTTTGAAATTGCATGCTACGTTCCCCAACAGCATCAACTACAAGGAGTCATCAACACTACTAGCAACCAACAGGTACCAATCTGAGGTTTTGGGACCAAGATCGAATACAAGAGATGAATTAGGGTTTGAGTGGAGATGGTGCTGGTGAAGATGTGGATGGAGATTGACCCCCTCTCGATGAGAGGATCATTGGTGATCACGATGGCGATGATTTCCCCCTCCGGGAGGGACGTTTCCCCGGCAGAACAGCTCCGCCAGAGCGCTAGATTGGTTCTGCCCAGGTTCCACCTCAAGACGGCGGCGCTTCATCCCGAAAGCTTCCTCCTGATTTTTTCAGGTCAAAACACACCATATAGCAGAAGATGGGCGTCGGAGGCTTGCCAGGGGGCCCACAAGGACGGGGGGCACGCCCAGGGGGGTAGGGCGCACCCTCCACCCTTGTGGCTGGCTGGTGGCCCCCCTCTGTTACTCTTCACCCAATATTTTTTATATATTCCAAAAACACGCTCCATGAAGTTTCATGACTTTTGGTGTTGTGCAGAATAGGTCTCTAATATTTGCTCATGTTCCAGTCCAGAATTCCAGCTGTCGGGATTCTCCCTCTTCATGTAAACCTTATAAAATAAGAGAGAGAAGGCATAAGTATTGTGATATAATGTGTAATAACAGCCCATAATGCAATAAATATCAATATAAAAGCATGATGCAAAATGGACGTATCAACTCCCCCAAGCTTAGACCTCGCTTGTCCTCAAGCGAAAGCCGATATCGATAAATATGTCCACATGTTTAGAGATAGAGGTGTCGATAAAATAAAATACGTACATGAGGGCATCATGATTATCTTTAGAATAGCAACATATAATGCCATATAGTTTCTCATGCTAAAGTAACAATTCATTCACAAGGCAAAGTATGAATCAAAAACTTCATTGAAAACTAACAAACTATGGTCTCAGTCATTGAAGCAATTGCAATTTATCATAACATCGGGAAGAGTCAAATAAGAGATTTTCAGCAAGTCCACGTACTCAACTATCATTTAATCTTTAATTGCTAACACTCACGTGATACTTATGGGTACAAAGTTTCAATCGGACACAGAGAAAGATAGGGGCTTATAGTTTCACCTCCCAACCTTTTACCTCAAGGGTAATGTCAACAATAATACTTTATGAAAACCTACATCCGAGTGGATATATATATATATCCGGATCTCTCCAACACATAGAGCTTGCCAAAGGAAAAGGTGTAAAAATGAAAGGTGATGATCACCATGACTCTTGTATAAGGGTAGGAGAGAAAAGTAAAAGATAGGCCCTTCACAGAGGAAGCAGAGGTTGGCATGCGCTTTTATGGTTGGATGCATAAAATCTTAATGCAAAGGAACGTCACTTTATATTGCCGCTTGTGATAAAGACCTTTATTATGCAGTCCGTCGCTTTTATTTCTTCCATATCACAAGTTCGTATAAAGCTTATTTTCTTCACATTAATAGATCATACATATTTAGAGAGCAATTTTGATGGCTTACACCGATGACAACTTACTTGAAGGATCTTATTCAATCCATAGGTAGGCATGGTGGACTCTCATGGCAAAAACTGGGTTAAGGGATGTTTGGAAGCACAAGTAGCATCTCTACTTGGTGCAAAGAATTTGGCTATCATGAGAGGGAAAGGCAAGCTCAACATGTTGGACGATCGATGACAATATAACTTCTATTCGGATATAAGAAAACATAACCCATTATGTTGTCTTCCTTGTCCAACGTCAACTTTTTAGCATGTCATATTTTAATGAGTGCTCACAATTACAAAAGATGTCCAAGATAGTATATTATATGTGAAGCCTCTCTTTCTTTATTACTTCCTATTAATTGCAACAATGACCAAAACTATGTTTGTAAACTCTCAACAACTTTTATTCATCATACTCTTTATTTGTGAAGTCATATTACTCTCCATAAGATCAATATATGAACTTTTTATTTCTTTTTACTCTTTCTTTTGTTTGATTCCCTTAAGATCATAGCAAAGCAAAGCCCTCAACTCAAAACTACTCTTTATTATATATCTCAAGGACTCAATTACATAGATAGAGATCGAAGCAAAACTCAAAGCTAGATCATACTAAAACTTTATTCTACTAGATCAAGATATAACCAAAAGGATCAAACTAAGAAAAACTATAAAGATAGAGGTGTGATGGTGATACGATATCGGGGCACCTCCCCCAAGCTTGTTAGTTGCCAAGGGGAGTGCCCATACCCATGTACTTAGATCTCTTTCTTTGGAGGTGGTGATGATGGAGTTGTCACATTCTTCTTCTCTAGCTTGCGTCTGAGGCTAAAATTTTCCTCCCCCAAATCTTCATTCTCAAGCTCAAGTTTCATTATCTTTTTGCATAATGCCAACTTGCTGTCCTGCGAAAAACGTGGCTTGACTTCTTGAACCCCACATGCATGTCGCCAGGTTGGGCAGTGGATCGTCTTCTTCATCGGAGCTTGTCTCCTCCTTCCCTTTTGGATCATAGTCTTCTTCTTCCTCTGTGGTCCAACCATAATGTTCCACATCCCCATATGCTTTTGGGTTTGCGATATAATCAGCCATGTAGCTTTCTCCCTCCGAATTTTGGGACGACGTCTTGCTCCAAATCTGCTGCAGAAACAACTCAAGACGAAGACAGAGGATTTTGTCGTGGTACTGTGGTTAAAACCTTCGGGAGATTATATAATGAATTTTTACCGACCATAAGAAGTATCGTGCAAGAAAACGGAGTCCGGAGGGCACACGAGGTGGCCACAAGGATGGGGGGCGCGCCCAGGGGGTAGGGCGCGCCCTCCACCCTTGTGGACGCCTCGTGTCTCTTTCAGACTACTTTTAATTTTCCTAATTTTGTAAATATTCCAAAACGGATAAAATTTATCATTGGAAACGTTTTGGAGTCGGTTTACTTACCATACCACATACCTATAGGATCTTATAGGTAGTTCTATAAGTCCACAAAGCATCATCAAGTTTCTTAGACCAATTCTTTCTAGATCTATTAACAGTCTTTTGCAAAATTAATTTAATCTCTCTATTGCTCAACTCTACTTGACCACTAGACTGAGGATGATAAGGAGATCCAATTCTATGGTTAACATCATACTTAGCAAGCATTTTATGGAATGCACCATGAATAAAATGTGAACCACCATCAGTCATTAAATATCTAGGGACTCTAAACCTCGGAAAAATAACTTCTTTAAGCATCTTAATAGAAGTATTATGATCAACACTACTAGTTGGAATAGCTTCTACCCACTTAGTAACGTAATCAACAGCAACTACATCAACTAAAATATGTGTATACCCATTAGAGGAATGAAAAGGTCCCATATAATCAAAGCCCCAGACATCAAATGGTTCAATAAGAAGTGAATAGTTCATAGGCATTTCCTAACGTATACTAATATTGCCAATTCTCTGGCACTCATCACAAGATATGACAAACTTACGGGCATCCTTAAATAGAGTGGGCCAATAGAACCGGGATTGCAATACCTTATGTGCAGTTCTATCTCCAGCGTGGTGCCCTCCGTAGGCCTCGGAGTGACACTTGCGTAGGATCTGTTCCTGTTCATTCTCAGGTACACAACGTCTAATAACACCATGTACTCCTTCTTTATAAAGGTGTGGGTCATCCCAAAAGTAATGTCTTAAATCATAGAAAAACATTTTCTTTTGCTAGTATGTGAAACTAGGTGGTATAAATTTAGCAACAATACAATTAGCATAATCAGCATACCATGGAGTATTACAAGAAGCATTTATGACATTTAATTGTTCACCAGGAAAGCTATCATCAATAGGCAGTGGGTCATCAAGAACATTTTCTAACCTAGACAAGTTGTCTGCAACGGGGTTCTCAGCTCCCTTTCTATCAATAATATGCAAATGAAATTGTAGCAAGAGAACCCATCTAATGAGTCTAGGTTTAGCATCTTTCTTTTCCATAAGATATTTAATATGAACATGATTAGTGTGAAGAGTTACTTTGGAATCAACAATATAGGGTCTGAACTTATCACATGCAAATAAAACTGCTAAAAATTCTTTTTCAGTAGTAGCATAATTTCTCTGGGCACTGTCTAGAGTTGTACTCGCATACTGAACAACATTTAGTTTCTTATCAACTCTTTGTCCTAGAACAGCACCAACAACATAATCACTAGCATCACACATAATTTCAAAGGGTAAGTTCCAATCAGGTGGCTGAACAATAGGAGTAGAAATCAAGGCTTTCTAAGTATTTCAAATGCTTCTACACAGTCATCATCAAAAACAAAAGGAACATCTTTTTGTAAGAGACTGGTGAGAGGCCTAGAGATTTTATAGAAGTCTTTATAAACCTCCTATAGAAACCAGCATGACCAATGAAACTTCTTATACCCTTTGATATCTTTAGGGCACGACATCTTTTCAATAGTATCTACTTTGGCTTTATCAACTTCAATACCTCTTTCAGAAATTTTATGCCCCAAGACAATTCCTTCATTAACCATAAAGTGGCACTTCTCCCAATTCAAGACAAGATTAGTTTCTCCGCATCTCTGCAAAACTCAATCAAGGTTGCTTAAGCAATCATCAAAAGAAGTTCCCTAAACGGAGAAATCATCCATGAAAACCTCAACAATCTTTTCACAAAAATCAGAGAATATAGCAGTCATACATCTTTGAAAGGTAGCAGGTGCATTGCATAAACCAAAAGGCATATGTCTATAAGCAAAGGTATCGAAAGGGAAAGTAAAAGTGGTTTTCTCTTGATCCTCTTTTGACACAGGTATTTGAGAGAAAGCAGAATAACCATCTAGAAAGAAAAAATGAGTATGTTTGGATAGTCTTTCTAGCATTTGATCTATAAAAGGTAGAGGGTAATGGTATTTTCTAGTAGCAATATTCAATTTGCGAAAATCTATTACCATTCTATAACCTCTAACAATTCTTTGTGGAATCAATTCATTCTTATCATTAGGAACAACAGTAATAACTCCCTTCTTAGGGACACAAGGAACATGGCTTACCCATTGACTATCAGCAATAGGATATATTATACCTGCCTCCAGAAGCTTTAGTATTTCATTTCTTACCACTTCTTTCATCTTAGGATTTAACCGTCGTTGATGATCAACAACCGGTTTAGCATCTTTCTGCAATTTTATTTTGTGCTGACATAGAGTGGGTCTAATGCCCTTAAGATCATCAATAGTATATCCAATAGCAGCACGGTGCTTCTTCAGAGTTTTTAATAATTTATTTTCTTAATGCTCTGAAAGGTTAGCACTAATAATAACATGATATATCTTGTTTTCATCAAGATAAGCATATTTCAAAGTATCAGGTAATTGTTTAAGCTCAAACACGGGATCACCCTTAGGTGGAGGAGGATCTGCAAGGATTTCAACAGGCAAATTGTGTTTCAAAATAGGTCCCTGATTAAAGAATACTGCATCTATTTCCCTTCTTTCATTCATAAATATATCATTTTCATGGTCTAGCAAATATTGTTCTAAAGGATCATTAGGAGGCACGACAATAGAAGCAAGACCAATAATTTCATCCTTACTAGGCAATTCTTTATCATGGGGTTGTCTACGAAATTTAGAGAAATTAAAATCATGAGACATATCTCCCAAACCAACAGTAACAATATCTTTCTCACAGTCTATCTTAGCATTAACTGTATTCAAGAAAGGTCTACCAAATATAATGGGACAAAAAATATCTTGTGGGGAACCGAGAACAAGAAAATCAGTAGGATATTTTATCTTCCCACACAAGACTTCAACATCTCTAACAATCCCAATTGGTGAAATAGTATCTCTATTGGCAAGCTTAATAGTAACATCAATATCTTCTATCTCAGCAGGTGCAATATCCTTCATAATTTCTTCATACAAGGTATAAGGAATTGCACTCACACTAGCATCCACATCACATAAGCCATGATAACAATGATATCCTATTTTAACAGAAACAACAGGCATGCCAACCATAGGTCTATGTTTATCTTTAGTATCAGGTTTAGCAATCCTAGCAGCTTCATCACATAAATAAATAACATGCCCATCAATATTATCAACCAAGAGATCTTTAACCATAGCAATACTAGGTTCAACTTTAATTTTCTCAGAGGGTTTGGGTGTTCTGCTTTTACTTTTATTGACCACAGTTGAAGCTTTAGCATGATCCTTTATTCTAACAGGGAATGGTGGCTTCTCAATATAAGCAGTAGGAACAATAGGATCAACATTATAAGTAATAGTTTCTTCTTCAATTTTAATGGGTTCAACTACTTTAGCTTCAATGGGAGGATGATATTTAAACCACTTCTCCTTAGGGAGATCAACATGAGTAGCAAAATATTCACAAAAAGACGCTACTATCTCAGAGTCAAGTCCATATTTGGTGCTAAAATCACGAAAAGCATCAGTATCCATAAAAGAGTTAACACAATCAAACTTAAGGTTTATACCCGACTCTTTACCTTCGTCGAGTTCCCAATCTTCAGAGTTGCGTTTAATTCTTTCCAATAAATCCCATTTGAATTCAATATCCTTCTTCATATGGGAACCAGTACTAGAAGTATCGAGCATGGATCGATCATTATGAGAAAGCCGAGCATAATTTTTTTGGATAATAATTTCTCTTGAGAGCTGATGATTGGGGCATGAATATAACATTGAATTAATCCTCCCCCAATCTTGAGCAATACTTTCTCCTTCATGAGGCCAAAAATCATATATATAATTCCGATCACGATGAACCAGATGCATAGGATAAAACTTCTGATGAATTTCCAATTTCAATCGGTTGTAGTTCCATGATCCAATATCATCCAATAGCCTATGCCATGTCAATGCCTTTCCCTTCAAAGATAAATGGAAGACCTTCTTCTTGACAACATCCTCGGGCATACCTGCAAGCTTAAATAATCCACAAACTTCGTCCACATAGATTAGGTGCATATCGGGATGTAATGTTCCATCTCCTGCATAAGGACTAGCTAACAGTTTCTCTATCATACCTGAAGGAATTTCATAATAAATATTTTAAGTAGGTGCAGTAGGTTGAGGAGCAACTCTTTGCTCTTCTGGTAGAGGTGAAGATACCCTGAACAAGCCCCTCAAAGGATTATTTTCCATAGTAACAAGTGACAGTAAATTTCAGCCCCTTCATGAAAGTGCACATTGCATAGAGTTCATGTGATAAAAATCTGGAAAGATATCTTAATTCATTACATAACCACAACATATCCTTGCAAAAGAGAGAGCTAGTCTTCTTGTCCCTCATGGCCCCTTGCACTTTTAGTCCTTCCATGCAGGTTGTTTTCGCCCTTTCTTTGCTTTCCTTTTAAGCAGATTCTCCTCTATGCACACCTTGGGATCAACCTTGCAGTAAGAGGTACTAACATTTTTAATAACTCTGGTGTTGCAAGCGAGAGGCTTAACTTTGCATGCCATACAGTTAACATCCTGACATGTTTTCTTCTTATAACCTTTGTTTAAATGTTGCAATCTTCCACTTCTTCTTACCTCAGATTTTACTACTCGAACTCTGTCCTTTCTTTTTCCTTTGGGGTGAGAGACAGGGCTACTGAAGATTATCTCCTCTCTTTTTTTGCGGTTAAATATTATCTCCTCTGGGGTCTCTGCTTTGTCTTGACCATCATATTCCTCTGCATTCTAAACCTGAGAGCAAATAGGAGTTGCATTTTCAGGACAGCCTTTAGGAATGAAGAAGGTTAGATAATCTGTTTGTTCTGTTCCTTCTCTGATAATATGCCATATAGGTGATTGATGAAACATTTTGACCCATTCAAATTTATCAGGAGTAAGTAATGCCACATAGTTTTCTACGGTTGGAGTACATTTTCTTAGGTTGAGAGTTGCTCGATTACGACCCACTTACCAAAACCTCGCACCCTCAAACTCGAATTTAGCTCGGAGTAAAACTTGGTACCGCAAACAACTCACCTTGGCCCACCACATCCATCGGGTTAGAGCATCTCCAGCCGAGCCCCCAACACGCCCTCCCCAGGCGATTTTTTCGCGCCGGCGCACAAAAATCGGCCCAACCGCGCCCCCAGAAGCCCAATTTTCACTGGCTCGGGCCGAATTTGGCGCCGGCGGACCCAAGCCGAACCTGGCGCGCTCGGGGGCGCCGGGCGAAACGGTTTTGGCGCGAAAGAGCCGCGGGCTCGCCGAGTCAGTGACACTCGCCTCGTCGTCCTTAGAACGCCTCGGTTTCCCGCGAGGAATCAATGCCAAGGCTGCCGCCGGCCAGCCTTCCATTGATTCCTCACGGGGCGGCTCTTCACGGGCGGCGCGCCGACGCCTCACTCCCCGCACCGCGTACACACGCCTCCCCGGCGGCTATAAAAAGCGTCGCCCCCCTCCCCCGCGGCTGGCCACAGACGCCGTGCTCTCTGCCTCTCTCTCTCCGCCACCGACGAACCTCTCCTCTCTCCCAGCCCCAGCCATGACAATGTGCGAGCGGTTCCCCGGCGACGGAGTGGCGGCCAATGGCTTCGGCCGCCGCTCGCTGCAATCGTGGGAGGCGCACCTGCTTTTTGAGGCCAACATCCCGGCGCCTCCAGACATGCGCGCTGGGCCGACAAGTTGGAGGCTAAGTTTGAAAAATCCTACCGGTGAAGAGCAAACCTCTCACTCGGGGGCTTAGCTGTAGTCCCGCACTCGCCTAAGTTTGAAAAATCCTACCTAGTGGTGAGCAAACCTCTCACTCGGGGGCTTAGCCGCAGTCCCGCACTCGCCTAATTTGAAAAATCCTACCGAGTGGAGAGCAAACCTCTCACTCGGGGGCTTAGCTGCAGTCTCGCACTCGCCTAAGTTAAAAAAATACCACCGAGGGAAGAGCAACCTCTCACTCGGGGGCTTAGTTGCAGTCCCGCACTCGCCTAAGTTTGAAAAATCGTACCGAGTGAAGAGCAAACCTCTCACTCGGGGGCTTAGTTGCAGTCCCGCACTCACCTAAGTTTGAAAGTCCCACCGAGCAAAGAGCAAGCCTCTCACTCGGGGGCTTAGCTACGCGCTCCATGCCGATCCGCAAGGACGACGAGGTGTAGTCGTCTGCGACCCTCTCCTCAAGAGCTGTGCCACAAGTACAACTTGCTCTCTATACCGATCCGCAAGGACGATGAGGTGCAGGTCATCTGCGACCCTCTCCTCAGGAGCTACGCCACAAGTACAATGTGCTCCATCCCGATCCACAAGAATGACGAGGTGCAGGTCGCCTGCTACCTTTTCTTCAAAAGTGGCATCGCATGTACAAAAATCCGTTCCGAGTGAAGAAACCAGTTCCACTCGGAGGCAAAGGCAAGCATATCCAAAGAAAAACCAAGTCTAGATAAATCCCATGAGGTTCCGAACCGCAGATAAAAGTACTTGGGCGTCAGGCCCGAAGAAGTTTTAACGGTTACAAAATCACTCGGCATTCCGTGGCAAATTTAATCGGAGCATAAAGTTTGTTCACTCTGCTGGAGGAGGGCTGGCAGGCTCGACGAATTCATCCAAGTCGATTCCGTCTACAATGCGAGTAGCTGGTTCAATGAAGGTCTCCATGAAGGACTGGAAGTCAAGCTTCTTGGTATTGGCCACCTTGATCGCTGCTAGTTTCTCTTCCTTGTCCTCCTTGCAGTGGACACGAACCAGAGACAGAGCCACGTCGACACCACATCGGGCGGATGACTTCTTCCATTCTTGCACTCGACCAGGGATCTCGTTAAGTTGAGTCATCAGAGACTCGAGATCATTTTGGAAAGTCACCTTGGTCAGAGCGCTGTGTCAATTCGCGACACCGCCGCTTTCAGTCGCGCGAGATAGTCCATGGCACTTGCAAGGCGAGATTCCAGTCGAAGTATGTTCATGGCAGCTTCATCTTTGACGGGGGAGTTGATGGGATCCAGACTTGTTTCAATTCGTCCAGTCTCTTCCTCGAAGTTCTGACAGAATTCTGCACACACAATAAAGCAATGAGTCAACAGTTATATGATGAGTCGACAACAGCAAAACAGCCGGGCAAAGAAAAACACCTTCAAGCATAAGGAACAACTTCTTGGCGAATCCCCCCAAATAAGCTTCCAGCTCATCTCTCTTCCGAGTGAGATCCCCAACTTTATCAGTTAAATCCACCTTGTCCTTCTTCAGCTGCACGAATTCTTTGTTGGCCTCATCAATGGCAGTCTTCAGTTTGGTGTTTTCCTCCTCTAACTTGCCGACTGAAGCCAGCTTGTTGTCAGCAAGTTCGGTTTTCTCTCGCGCCGTCTTCTGAGCTGCGGCGAGGTCAAGGTCCTTCTGCTCCAGCGCCTGCTTCATTTTCTCTAAAGAAATAACATTCTTCAGACGAGCTTGGAGTTGTCTGTTTTCACTATGCACATCTGTTCGAGTAGTGTCACTCGGTTCAACGAATGAAAAAGAAAGATGGCAAAGTAAACAATCGACAAGCCATTACCTCCCATGGCAGTTGCTTCATCCTGTGCCTTCTTCAAGTTCACCTTGGCCAATGACAAGTCGAGATTGAGTTGGATCTGTTGCTTCTGCAAATCAGCAAACTGGCTCCCGAAGTCACAAGATTTCTGCAGTCAATAAATAAGACATGTCAACCAACTGAGACAGAGATCAATTGCTCCCGAGCGAAAGAGACACAAGTTCAAGTTAGTACCGCAAAAAAGGTCTAAGACTACAGCCGAATCAAACATTCAACAGCAGTCTCGGGGACTACACCCAGTGGGTGCACTTAGCGTGCCCCCACTAGTTCTGCTTTCCACTCGACGTGAGTTTAAAAAAAGAGGATGTGTGCCAATACTTGTTCTCAGACCACCGTCGACTGCCCGCAGTCGACCGCGGTCTCGGGGACTACACCTAGTGGGTGCACTTGGCGTGCCCCCACTGGTCCGAATCTCACTCGGCACGATCAGTCCGCATTGAGTGGAAGGACTGTACAGTCATATTTTTTGATACAGACCCCCGCCGAATCAAACATTCGACGGCGGTCTCGGGGACTACACCCAGTGGGTGCACTCAGCATGCCCCCAATAATTCAAAGACACGACATGGTCGACTCAAGTGGAAAAATTACTCAGCAAAAGTTGAAAACACCCAGTGGGTGTACGGATGCAAGATGCAGACTCATCCACAGACATCTTACGGATAGCAAAGCAGCAGTTTTCAAGTAGCATATCCTAACAGAACAAGCGTCAAGCTAAAGGATCAGTCGGAAGTCAACTAACCTGGACATTAGCTTGGAGAGTTGAGCTAGCATCATATGCAGCCTGGCTAGTGTCACGCACTACCTTCATTTGCTCCATCATAAGACCCGCCTGGCGTATGGCTTCCTTCGCAGCGTTCACTGGGTCCTCTGGAGCATGATGAACAGCAAAGAGCAAAATCGGTGGAGTAGTCGCGTCAGCCTGAGGATCCGAGGCATGAAGTTGCACGGATGAAGTAGGGACTTGTGCAGTCGACGCTGAAGGACGCTCACTCGACACAGGATCGACGAATGTAACAGAAGCCCGATTGAGGTCTCCGGACTGCTGGGCCACTGGTTCTGGCACTGGTGTCTTTTGAGCCGCTTCACCTGCTGGGTCCTTCCTGCTAGAAGTCCTGCCCCTCCTGCTTATGGGCCTCTGAGACATGACTTCGTCGTCGTCCGGGAGATCAATAACATGTGGCGGCACTGCAAAGGGCTCAACCGCAATAATTCAGTCGGCCAAAAAGACAGATGGCAAAATGAAAGCAAGATAGCAGAGTCATACCCGCTCTAGATGTGACCGCATCCTCCATCTCCTCGTCGTCTTTGTAAACAGAAGTCCCAGAAGTAGCAGCACTGCAAATCTCAAAGATTCACTCAGTCAAATAAGAAAATGGATCGACAACAGGTACAAGATTCCCCGAGCAAAAGGAGAAAGCAAAATACTTACGCAGAGGCGACTGGAATGTCAACCTTAATCTTGGGCAGGGCCTTCCGAGGCTTTGACGGCGCAACCTTGGGCTGCTTTGGAGCCTTCTCAGTCGGCACTGGAGACGATGTCCGAGTGCGCTTCAAGGCCTGACCAGTCGGTGCCGTCGTTTTGCCGCGGATACTTGCTGGGTCATTCTTCTCCTTGGAACGCCTTTCAATACGAGGTGGAGACTCGACTTCTTCGCCACCGCTTGAGTCGTCACTCTCCTCGTCATCGTCATCATCGGATTTCCAGTCGGCGCTTTCGCCACCACTTGCTTCTCCTTCGTGGTCTTGCTCCCCATTGGGCATCGAGTACATATTAGTATAGATCTGCAAGGCAAAGAATTGAATAAGTACAAGTCAGGGCCAAAGACTGTTATAAATCAGATCTAAAAGCACCCGGAAGTAAAGAGATGGACCTTGTCCGTTTCGTGGGTGTTGTCGAGTGGACTGATCCTCCTAGACCCCCTGGGGTTGTCCTTATTGCCAGTGATCCCCTGCAACCACTGCGCCACCGTCTTCTCGTCAACCTCCTCCGGGTGGATCCGAGTGGTGTCGTCAATCCCCGAGTACATCCACATTGGGTGATCGCGGGCTTGAAGTGGCTGGATGCGTCGACTGAGAAAGACCTCCAGCAGGTCCATTCCAGTCACGCCATCACACACAAGTTGGACTACTCGCTCAACCAACATTTTCACCTCCACCTTCTCCGCCGGAGTCACTTCCAAAGAAGAGGGCTTCTCGACTCGGTCCATGGAAAAGGGGGGAAGACTAGTCGACTGTCCAGGAGTCGGCTGGTCTTTGCAGTAGAACCAGGTCGACTGCCACCCTCTAACTGAGTCGGGAAGAATCATAGCAGGGAAAGTACTTTTCCCCCTCATGTGAATCCCTAGACCTCCGCACATCTGGATCACGTGCGTCCTCTCATCACTCGGATTAGCCTTTTTGACAGACTAAGAACGACAAGTGAAAATGTGTTTGAAGAGGCCCCAGTGCGGTCGACAACCCAGAAAGTTCTCACACATGGACACGAATGCAGCAAGGTATGTGATGGTGTTGGGAGAAAAGTGATGGAGTTGAGCCTCGCAAAAGTTCAGAAAACCCCGGAAGAAAGGGTGGGGAGGCAGAGAGAAACCGCGGTCGACGTGGGTCGCGAGAAGGACGCACTCACCCTCCTGCGGCTGCGGCTCGGTCTCGTCCCCCGGAAGCCGCCAAGAGTGGTGGGGGATCAGTCCTCCCTCGGCCAAATCCTCCATGTCCTCCTTCTGGATCGTCGAGTGGATCCAATCGCCCTGGATCCAGCCGGGCGGCAGGCCGGCCATCGACGAAGATCCTCCCCGGCTCGTCTTCTTCCCCTTCGTCTTCGCCGCCGCCTTCTTCGCGCGCTCCAGAGCCGCCGTCTTTTCCTTCACCATCGCGGCGGGTTGAGCTCAAGCTGGGCGATGACACCGAGAGCGGAGTCAGATGCAGCGGAGAAGCGGAGGAGGAAGGAGGAGAATGGGGCGCACTGTGCAAAGAACACCGGCCCTGGCGCCTTATATGGTCTTGATCTCCGAGTGACTGACTCGTGGGCCCAAGCAATCCTGTCAAATCCCGCAACAGTCGCGCGCTCGATACGTGGCGAAAAAGGCGGCACAAGAATCGAGGCGCCCCTGTCTAATCCACTCCGTCTACTGCGGCCCTCTCCGTCCCGCGCGCTTCCCCAAATTTCGAAATCCCGAGAGATCCGGGAACGGCAGTGCAGACAATCGCGAAGCTTGTTAGCAAAGTTCACTCGACAAATTAAGAATGGATCAAGGCGACTGAAAAAGAAGTCGAAGTTGTCAGGTGGTTCATTGATCCAAGCAAAACGCTTCCGAAGCGTAAAAACCGAGTCGGAATTATTTTCAACTCCTTTTCCACTCGAACCCTGAACCATTCGGGGGCTAATGACGACGACATGTACCTGGGGTAGAGTAATAGGCCTGACCTAGACACCCTTCCCAAGGACATTACCTTAAAGTCAATGATATTCAAAGGACAACACCATCCACTCGACCGGAGGCATTCCACTCGGAAGACCCAATCCTACTCGACCGGAGTATACTCACTCGACCACCTCATAAATCACTCGGAATACAGAAGATCTAAAGTCACTCAGTAAAGCAACGGTCGGGCGTTCACTCTGTAGTCTTAATGATCATTTATGTATCTAATGATCATCACTCAGTAAAGCAAGGGTTCGCACCCGCTGTAACATCACGCATAATCCAATCGACCAAGCCTCTGGGCACCGAGACGTAGGGCTATTACTTCCTCCGAGAAGGGCCTGAACTCGTAAATCTTGCATGCACAACCTCATCGTAGCTAGGATCTTGCCTCTCCATACATACCCCCTATTCTATTGTCAGGTTTAGAACCACGACACGCCGCCTTCGCGCGGTTCGAAGCTCGTCGCCGTGGCCGGGACGAGGGAGGCATCGTCGTCCTCGACAATAGCGACGACACGCCGCCACCACCGGTCCGCCATGGAGGTGCCGGCGCGCCATCAAGAAGGAGAAGGCCGACGACTCCGACGAGGACGATGGCGACGTCGGTGACTTCGCCGCGCTGATCGACTTCTTCGCCCCGTAGATGCCTTTTTTTAAAATAATTTATGTAAACGCCGCATATGTTGAATATGAATGTGAAGTTTGCCGAATTTTGCCGAATTCAGATTTTTTAAAATAAAAAAACGCGTCTGGGACGACCCTGGGGTGAGCGGCTGGGAACCCGCTCGCCCCACGCCGATTTTAGCGCCGGCTCGCCCTGGGGGCGCGTAAAAGCGCCGCCGGGGGGGCCAACGGCCGGAGATGCTCTTACATTACATTATCTACCAGCGGAACAAAAAAAAGGCGTTGCAAGCAATGCATCGCATTGTGCATGCCCATGCCATGGTCCAACGAAACAACTCAAAGTGAGCAACCACTCCGATCGCATGCAGACGCAGCAGGACCATGACCAGGGGCGGAAAGCAGCAGCTGTCCTTGTGAAATCGAGCTCTGCCTTTTCACTCCCTTGGTCCACTGCCCCACGCCGTTTTTGTCAGCTCTCCCCTCGTACCATTCACTCGCTTAAGATAAGCCGGGGGGCTCATCGGAATCTTTCCGCTCCGCTCGCCCCAATTACTCTATCCCCCGCAGTCGCCGCGTGACAGAGTTGACCAGCTAGACAACGCACTTGAAAAATCGACGAGTTGGTAGCGGTGGCGGCATGGTGGGTTGGTGCCGGCGACAATGCGCATACGCATCACCGCCTCCCGATGCCAGCCAAGGTTTCGAGTAGATATTTTATGCATGTTTTTGTCTTTGGGATGCTCTCGGCCGCCACCGGAAGGAATTGCACAGAGATTTTACAAGATGCGAGCACTGCTTCAGCTTCCATGTACACAGTGGTAGGTTGAGGGAGATTCGGTGGACTGCCGAGTCAGTGGCGTCACGTTGAGCTTGAGCCGTGAGCCACACACTGACACTCCCACTGGGGTGACGCCGATGGACTAGCTAGCAGTAGCGTAGGCATAGCCAAAGAAAGGACTGGCCATCTTTCATCTTTGCGACCGTCGGTGCTGAACTGCTGATGCTGCGCTTGCAAGGTGGAGGGCACTGGTCGAACGATCATGGTGGCGCCACGGCTGACAGGCCAACACTACCTGCAACCGTACCGCCGACGGGTACTGGTCGGTCGTCAAGCGAGGGGGGTACGTCCCTTTTCGCCTCGGAAGCTCAGATCGGATCGAGAGTTGGTTTCAGCGGAGTAATAACGGCCGTAGCGATGCCAGTTCGGATAGATCGAGCTCGGTACCTGTATCTGTATGTGTGTGGCTCGGGGAGATGCGTCCAGCCGAAGAAACCAAGGAGCGTGAGACCATGGACGGCGGTGGGTGGATGCCGAGGACGACGGACGGACACACATGGGGTGTGTTTGTGTAGTGCGCGCCCGGTCCAGCAGCGGCGGCCAACGCTAGGCGACAGTATACGACGGTACAAATACAGGTTCTTCCGTCTGTTCTCTTGATCCAGTTCCATTGTGGGGGTATGCGGACGTACCGTTTTCACGTGGCCGCGCGTACTCGGCTACTCGTTCGTACCGCTCGTTAAGTAACTGATCACATGGCCGGCTATAAATTTGCATCGACTGAATGACTAGTCGGATATGAGCTCCGTACTGTAAAAAATGGGTGCTTCGAGTTATCGGCTAGAGATAGAGACAGCACGGTCAACTATAGAGGAACAGTGGTATCCTCAGACACCAGGGTTCAAGTCCTGGTGTTTGCATTATTTTTGAATTTATTTTAGAATTTCCGACGATGCACTTTTAGTGGGAGGATACATTCTCACCGACGACGAGACGCCTAGAGTGACTTCGTAAATTTTAAAATGATACGCCGATTCAGTCTCTCGAAGGTCATGGAGTAGGATGTGCGTGTGCGGGTTCATAGGGGTGAGTGTATCCGCGTATGTATGAGCGCTTGCGTCTGTATTGTGTTCAAATAAAACTAGCCAAGTTTTCACCGGAAAAAGAAAATTAACCAAGTTTTCGGTACCATAACTAGCCAAGTTTTCTAGAAGCCTCAAAGATCAATGGAACGGGGTTTTCTTTCAAAGTGAACAGGGTAGGCTTGCTGAGTAAATAGGCAAATTTTCGACTAATTTAATCCATAAATAGATGACTAGCATGGCACTGACAGAATTAGCAACATACTGATACTGATCTAAACGAGCACGTACTACGCAAACAGTAGACAGATCTACACATAATGGTAGTATTGCTAATACGGAAATAATCACGAGAGGGATATACGCATTATACCCTCCAGTTGGCCATGCAGAAGCCGCCGTGGCGGTGGCGGCGGCAGCGGTGTCCTCGGCGGCCTTCTTGTCGGCCTCGAGCTTCTCGGCGGCGGCACGTTCGGTGTCGGTGGACATGGTGATGATGAGGGCGACATGGACGTAGAGGAAGTAGACGAACATCGAGCAGTCGCGTAGTCGCTTCCCCAAAACCTATTCGCCCCTCTCCCGTACAGGAACCGGAGGGACGGGGTTTCGGAGACCTGCTCTCCCATTGACCATGTATGCAGCGGACGGGATGGAGTCACCTGCGGCAGCAACAGCAAAGGAATGACGTTGGGCAGTGCGCGTGAGCAGATGTGATCTGTTCGTGGCGGCTAGGGTTAAGAGACACCACACACTTATATAGGCGCAGCCGCGTGGAGAGACGTGGGCTCGATCCACGTCCGAGTCCGTGACAGCCCATGATCCGACGTCTCAGATTGTGGCCCAGCTGTCAGAAACTCTCCGTTAGTGACTGGCAAAAATTAGCGCGTAGGTGTGAGCTCGGTTCGGCTCATTACCGCAACCCGCGTCGCGTCGTGACGAGGCGTGGCGTGGCGAGGCGGGCGGCGGAGGAGAAGTGTGTGAGGGCCTCTTCTGTTCTCAAGCTCCAATAGCATGTGGAAGACAATCCCTTATAAAGAGGCCCAACTCCTTCTCCACTAGTAGGGTGGGACTAAACTTTCCACTACACCTAGTGCCAATAACCCACATGGGCCCTTAGAGATTTTTCAGAAATTGCTAGATGGGCCTAAAGCCCACCCCAAATTTCAACAACCCCCACTAGATCTCGAGGGCCCATTGTGTCCTATGTTCCAATTGCTGCTTTGATATACCAGTGTTTCAGTGAAGACCCGTTAAGGTTGAACTTCACCTAGAGCAAGCAGTTACACTCCTTCACAACCGAACAATGCACTAGGCCTTGAATTGTCAGTTTGGCGGAAAGAAGCTTCACCACATGCCTTATTAGTACTAGGCTGCCGAAGGCTGACACCTCGGGTGGAGCATATAAGTCACACTTCTGGCCTATTCATGAGCTTACTAGAGATCACCCCAATCTCATAGACAGTGACCAGTAGTCGGGCTCATATAGATAAGATCGCTCTGTAGGATAGCATCTTGCTTACATAAGCTTTGGAACGCATTAAGACAGTAGTCATCCTACCATACAGTAACGAGAGTATCGCATCTCCAACGGAGTGGGTTAGTATAGTTACTCTCCTCAGTTCACCACTGGCTTGTTTTCCCAGGTCCTACTTCACAGGATCTCCGATCACATAGTTTGGGTTACCACCATGGCAACTCATGTGGGTCTCATACACATCTCCCTCGATGCATTATCTATCACAACACGTGATAGCCCTTTTGTAAAGGGATATGCAGATTCTTAGCCGTATGGACATACTCCAACGCTATCACTCCAGAGTTTCTTAATTTTCTGACAGCATTTAATCCCATTCTTATGTGTTTGTTGGACTTCACGTTGTCCTTTGAACTCTTCACCTTGGTGATGACAGTCTGATTGTCACAGTTCATAAGGATAGCTGGAACCGGTTTATCAACCAATGGCAAGTCCATCAAAAGATCTCGAAGCCATCCTGCTTCGACACCAGACGTGTCTAATGCTGTTAATTCTGCTTCCATTGTCAATCTCGTTGTCGGTGTCAAAACCGGCGGATCTCGGGTAGGGGGTCCCGAACTGTACGTCTAAGGCCGATGGTAACAGGAGACATGGGACACGATGTTTACCCAGGTTCGGGCCCTCTCTATGGAGGTAATACCCTACTTCCTGCTTGATTGATCTTGATGAATATGAGTATTACAAGAGTGGATCTACCACGAGATCGTAATGGCTAAAACCCTAGAAGTCTAGCCTGTATGATTGTGATTGCCTCTATGGACTAAACCCTCCGGTTTATATAGACACCGGAGGGGACTAGGGTTGTGCAAAGTCGGTTACAGAGAAAGGAATCTTCATATCGAACGCTAAGCTTGTCATCCACGCCAAGGAGAGTCCCATCCGGACACGGGTGAGAGTCTTCGGTCTTGTATCTTCATAGCCCATCAGTCCGGCCCACGTCACATGGGCCGGACGCCCGAGGATCCCCTAATCCAAGACTCCCTCAGTAGCCCCCGAACCAGGCTTTCAATGACGATGTGTCCGGCGCGCAGATTGTCTTCGGCATTGCAAGGTGGGTTCCTCCTTCGATGACTTCAAAGAGCTGTATTCGGCCTTCCATTTAATGTCGTACCCATTAGCTTCTTTGCATCCATGGCTCCAGCTTCCACGTGTCGAGCGAATACGATAGGTCATGGTATTTTTTGCACATAACACCCCGGGCATGTAAGAAAGGCGTCTATTTAAAGAGATTGGATCTTAGATCCATTCCACACCAAGCGGAAAATCCTCAGAGCTTGCTAGGAGAAACCACTCCAACATGGCTAGCACTCCCAGTTCTTCCTCCTGCCCCCACGGCTCCGAAAAAGGTGATTGGGAAAGATGTTCTGTATCCCACGATCAGCTGGTGAAGCTGCAACGCAGGGATTTCTTCCCTCCTCTGATCTAGTCCCCGTTCGGGCAGGATTGACCTCCTTCAACGGCGGGGCTCAGACGGAGGACTTCCCCAATCCATCCAGGGGGAAGGAGTGTGCTTCGTTCCCTACTTGTTAAGAGGCGTCGGATTTCCAATCCACCCTTTTCTCTGAGGACTTCTGGAGTATTACGGCCTCCAGCTGCACAATCTCACTCCTGCCTCCATCCTGCACATCGCGGGTTACGTTGCTCTTTGTGAGCTATTCCTGGGTTGTGAGGCCCATTTTGAGTTATGGAGGAAACTATTCTGCCTCGTCCCTCGCAACTAAGAGGGATCGATATTTGAAGTGGGCGGTGCCGAGGTATGGCGCATCACCGGATACCTGTCCGGCATGCCGAAGAAGGCGTCCGAAGAGTGGCCTTCCGAATGGTTCTATATTGAGGACGTCACTCTTCCTGACCCAATCCGAATGGGTCTTCCCGAATTTTCAAGCGCTCCGTTGAAGAAACGCCACAACTGGCGCCCTCGGAGCCTCGAGGAGGAAGATAGCGCGGAAGTCCGTCAATTGATGGGCAAGATGAAGATGCTCGCCCAGTCCGGATTATCGATAATCGAGGTAATGGCGACTTCCATAGTGTGGGGAGTCCAGCCACTCCAATACAGGGGGCTTCCCATGTGGCACTATAATAGGGAAGATGACGCCTCACGCTGCGGTTGGAAGGGTCCGGACACCCCCGCCGCATTGGCCAAAAATATTGGCTGAACTGTACAAAGGGGAGAAAGAAGAGTTCACTCATCTTAAACGTCGAGATGGATTTTCCATGTACAGTCCTCCTAGCTGGGTGAGTTCTAATCCCACCACTTTACTCAATCCTCTCCCTAAGTCACTTTCAATGGACATTAACCCATCTATTTGCAACAGGCATGGCGGAAGGTTACCGAGGGGATCCATAGCCCCGCCCCACAGCCAAAGGATCACAACTGGGACCTTGACCCCGGATTCGAAGAGGATCCGGACATATTTGTGGAGCTTGAGGATGGAGTGTTCTACCAGGCGAGCTATGACGGCACAGAAGTGGCCATCATCGCCGACTATCCCGACCTCCTCCCTGCCTCGCATGTAAGTGATCAAGAGACACCTTCTTCGAAAGAGCTTCCTCATTACGCCTCACCCACCGCACTATTTCGTGCTCCAAAGGAGAGGCGCCCGACGCCTCAACGTGCGCTAGAGGCATCTCCTAAGAGAGCGGCGCCCGCGCCGAGTAAATCTTCAAAGAGGAAGACGAACGACAACACGGTAGAGCCTTCATCAAAGAGGTATGGTTTTTTAATCATGCCCCTGGCAGTCACATCAAACTGTGACATTATCCGCTGTGTCTTATCAGGAAAAGAGCTCGCCGGACTATGTCCGGGAATCCTGCCGGCCGCGCCTCCACAAGTCAGGTTCCCGGCCCTGCCTTAAAGGCGAGGGCTAATACGAGAGTGACGCCGGATTGTCCTTCGGCAGAGGATTCGGATGATGTATCCGTCACAAACTCTGAAGTGGAAAGCGCCATGAATCATCGGCGCCGGCGGACCGCTCTTTGCGACCCCGGCTTTACAAAAGAGGCATTCAACGCCTTCAGCTCGGCTCATGCATACATCCAAGCTTCTCGAGACGGGCTTACGAAAGCCACAAACCAGCATTTGAAACATATGCGGGTAAGTACACATTTGTACAAATCTGATAATTATATAATAGTAGCCCCCGATACTTGAAGCAGTCGATACAACTGATTTAAGGATCATTGTATAACCAGGTGCTCACAGAGAAGAACAACCTGTTGTCTCAAGAGCTGGAAAAGTCTCGGGCCCAGCTAGCTGCTGCTACCGCCGAACTGGAGAAATCCAAGAAGGCATCGCCTGGTAATGTTCCCCTCCATCGAGAAAATATAATCATATACCAGTAATATTAAAAAAATTGTACTCCCCATGGCAGGATCGTCAGATCAACTGAAGGAGGCCCTGCAAGTCACGCAAGCGGGGGAACAAGAGGCTAAAAGGCAACTGGCCGCAGGTGAACGTGTGTTGACACGGGTCAGGGATGAGAAAAATAAGCTGCAGGATTCCAACACCTTGCTGGGCGAAGAACTAAAAGATGTGCGAGCCCAGCTGGCCGACTCCGTGAAGGAGAATAAGAGGCTACGAGGCGGCATATTCAGTATGCTTTTCGAACTTGCCTCCATATAATTCGGCGAGGACAGGGACTGACAGATTTATGTCTGCAGGTATGCTGACTGGCTGTCCCGAAGAGGAAGTGTTCGGATTTCAAGGCGGCCTGCTACAAGAGCTGTCCCAAATGCATGAGCGAGCTCGGAAAACAATGCGGAGTGTTGCCAAGGCTTTATGGCCATCCGCCTCCCCTCCAGGAAGTATGGCGGAGCTCGTGGAGCTATTCAAAGGAGCGCGGAGGCGTATTCGATTATGGAAGATATCAGCCTGCCGAGAAGGTGCGCGGGAGGCCTGGGCCATGGTGAAGACACGGTACACCAAGCTTGATCCAAATCATATGGCCCGGGTTGGACCTCTAGGGTCGGACGGAAAAGAAATTCTTGTTAGTTTGGTATATGACCAAGTAAAAGTAGCCGCAAAATATACCCAACAGGATTGTAAGTTAGACAGCCTGTTAGACGACATAGAGGAGGAAATTTTTGAGTCCAAGTGACCATGTACTTTCCTTGATATATCCGTCCCTAGCCGAATTGTGAAACGATTGTCATGGCAGACCTTTTTGCTTCGACCTCTGGACCGAAAGGTACGGAGTGTTTCCGAATACCTGAGCGGCAAGATAGACCGGAGTATGGGTGGAAACCAGGCATAGGGGTCATAGTTTCCTAAACAGATAAGTTGTATCCGGCTAGCTATGTTATATTACATTGTAATAGTAAGAAACATCTTCCAGAGAGAATAGTTTCATTAAGGGTTCCTTTCCCTAGGTGAACATGCGTTAATGTGCATGCCCGAACTGTGATTGAGAAATCGCAGTATACATAACATCGGTGGGTTCATAGTGTAATGAGTGTGAAAACATCTTTAGTCCGCCGACCGAATATTCCCTTAAGAACGCTAGCTTTCGGCTTCACCCAGTCTGAGGTACACATCCGGATGACCCGGCAGTAACAATCGCAGAGGTGCTCCTTTATGCCCTAGCCGAACAAACGGGAACGTAGGGCATAAGCAAAGGAGCCAGGCAACCCAGCTTGGCCAAAACTTAAGTCATAACGATGCATATAATGGCGAAGAAAAGTTACATGTGAGGAAAAGACACATATGTGGTGAGCTTAATGCCCGGAAAATAATAATAAGCTTCTGTACAAGAAGCCCCCAGGTATTATGGGCGTACATATTTAAGGATGTGTACGTCACAGGTGCGCAGTTTAGCCGCATGAGAGCTTGAAGCTAAAAAAACGAAAAGAGAGGAAAAATTAATGGAAACAAAAGGGAGAAGAAGACAAACAAAGAGTTCGGCTCTAGGCGTAGAATCTTCGGAGTCTGGCCGCATTCCATGGGTTCGGCTCTAAGCGATTATCTGATGCATCACGCAGGCGGTACGCTCCTCCGGTGAGAACTTCGTCAATGATTAAGGGACCCTGCCACTTGGGCTTGAGTTTGTCCTTTTTCTTCTCTAGCAAGCGTAGAACGAGTTCGCCAATATTATAAGTCTTGGCCCGCACTTCTCTGCTTTGATATCTGCGAGCCTGCTGTTGATAAAATACGGAATGGGCTTTTGCGATGTCGTGCTCCTCCTCCAGGGCATCTAAGCTGTCCTGTCGATCAAGTTCGGCCTCTCTCTCTTCATACATGCGCACTCGAGGTGAGTCATGAATAATGCCGCAGGGCAACACAACCTCTGCGCCGTACACCATGAAGAAGGGTGTATATCCGATAGTGCGATTGGGCGTGGTCCACAACCCCCATAGTACGGAGTCGAGCTCCTCAACCCAGTGCTTGTCTGATTCTTTCAAAGACCGCACTAGTCTAGGCTTAATGCTGCTCATAATAAGACCATTAGCTCATTCGACTTGACCTTTTTTTGCGGGTGATAGACGGAGGCGTAATCGAGCTTAATGCCCAGATTAGCACACCAGGTTTTCACCTCATCGGCTGTGAAATTGGAGCCGTTATCGGTTGAAAGATCGTGGATGTCGCCTAGAGGGGGGGTGAATAGGCGCTTTAAAATAATTACGTTTTAGGCTTGAACAAATGCGGAATAAACCTAGCGGTTAATTTGACAAGCACAAAAACCTACAACAACTAGGCTCACCTATGTGCACCAACAACTTATGCTAAGCAAGATAAACAACTAAGTGATAGCAAGATATATGACAAGAAACAATATGGCTATCACAAAGTAAAGTGCATAAGTAAAGGGTTCGGGTAAGACATAACCGAGGCACGCGGAGACGACGATGTATCCCGAAGTTCACACCCTTGCGGATGCTAATCTCCGTTTGGAGCGGTGTGGAGGCACAATGCTCCCCAAGAAGCCACTAGGGCCACCGTAATCTCCTCACGCCCTCGCACAATGCAAGATGCCGTGATTCCACTAAGGGACCCTTGAGGGCGGTCACCGAACCCATACAAATGGCAACCCTTGGGGGCGGTCACCGAACCCGTACACTTTGGCAACCCTTGGGGGCGGTCACCGGTACCCGTCAAATTGCTCGGGGCGATCTCCACAACCTAATTGGAGACCCCGACGCTTGCCCGCAGCTTTACACCACAATGATTGAGCTCCGAACACCACCAACCGTCTAGGGCGCCCAAGCACCCAAGAGGAACAAGCTCAAGGGCACAAAGCACCCAAGAGTAATAAGCTTCTGAACTTGTAACTTCTACGTATCACCGTGGAGAACTCAAACCGATGCACCAAATGCAATGGCAAGGGCACACGGAGTGCCCAAGTCCTTCTCTCTCAAATCCCACCGAAGCAACAAATGCTAGGGAGGAAAATGAGAGGAAGAACAAGAAGGAGAACACCAAGAACTCCAAGATCTAGATCCAAGGGGTTCCCCTCACATAGAGGAGAAAGTGATTGGTGGAAAAGTGGATCTAGATCTCCTCTCTCTTTTCCCTCAAAAACTAGCAAGAATCCATGGAGGGATTGAGAGTTAGCAAGCTCGAAGAAGGTCAACAATGGGGGAAGAACACGAGCTCAAAAGATAAGGTTCATTGGGGAAGAAGACCCCCTTTTATAGAAGGGGAAAAATCCAACCGTTATGTGCTCAGCCCGCACACGAGCGGTACTACCGCTCCACGAGCGGTACTACTGCTCTGGCGGAAGAAGCAGGGAAAAGGAGCAACAAAACATGAACCTTGGGGCGGTAGTACCGCTTATCAGCGGTACTACCGCGCACCCCAGCGGTACTACCGCTGGAGGAGCAGAACACGGGACCAAAAATGCAGTAGCGGTACTACCGCCCGACCGGAGCGGTACTACCGCTTACAGGCGGTACTACCGCCCATCGGGGCAGTACTACCGCTTATAGGCGGAACTGCCGTGCCTTACTGCCGTGCAACTACTGCAAAACTCGACACGAAAAATGCAAGACCCAAAATACTACCGCAGGGAGAAAACCAGAACTGCCATAACTTCTTCATATGAGCTCCGAATTGAGCAAACTCAAGCTTGTTGGATACAAGACGATGAGTAGCATCAAAGTAGCATATGGCTTTGATTGGCGAAAAGCTGGCATCCGACACAACATTGGACAAGGTCGTGCACATCTGCTCGGGCCGTCGGCCAATAGAAACCTGTACGGAAGGCCTTACTTAGAAGGGCCCGAGCCGCGGCGTGGCGCCCACCGAGACCGGCATGAATTTCCGCCAAGAGCTGCCGTCCCTCTTCTTCGGAGATACATCTTTGAAGTACTCCGGTAGCGCTTTTCTTGTAGAGCTCTCCGTCATGGACCTTGTAGGCTTTCGAATGCCGGACAATGCAGCGAGCCTCATTCTGATCCTCGGGGAGCTCTTGCCTATTAAGGTAGGCCAAGAAGGGTTCGGTCCATGGGGCAATTACTGCCATGATAAGATGGGACGATGGTGTTATTTTGGTGGCTGAGCCCCCGATGATATCGGTATTGTGTTCCGAATCTGGGGGTATGATCGGATCCGGGCTGGTGTTGCTGCTCTCCCCTTGCCACACCACGTATGGCTTGAAGAGCCTTTCTAGGAATATGTTAGGCTGGACGGGGTCGCTCTTGGCGCCGATGCAAGCAAGGACATCCGCCGCTTGATTACTTTTCTCGAGCCACATGATGAAACTTGAGCCCCTCGAACCGAGCCGACATTTTGAGAACGGCGTTACGATAGGCCGCCATCTTCGGATCTTTGGCGTCGAAATCTCCATTTATTTGGGATATTGCGAGGTTTGAATCCCCGCACACCTCCAGGCATTGTATGCCCATGGAGACAGCCATCCGAAGACCATGCAATAAGGCCTCGTATTCGGCTGCATTGTTGGAGTCTGTGTATAATATTTGGAGTACGTACTGAACTGTGTCTCCAGTGGGGGACGTTAAGACAACGCCCGCTCCTAAGCCCGCCAGCATTTTGGAACCATCGAAGTGCATGACCTATTTGGAGTATGTGCCGTGTTATTTAGGGAGTTCGGCCTCTGTCCATTCGGCGACGAAGTCGGCCAGTACTTGGGATTTGATGGCCCGACGCGGTTTGTATGTTATGTCGAAGGGAAGGAGCTCAATGGCCCACTTGGCAATCCGGCCCGTGGCATCACGGTTGTTTATTATGTCATTGAGTGGTACTTTGGAAGCCACCATGATTGAGCACTCTTGAAAGTAATGTCGTAGCTTCCGGGATGCCATGAAGACCGCGTATGCTATATTTTGGTAATGAGGGTACCGAGATTTGCATGGTGTGAGGACAGTGGATACGTAGTACACCGGCTTCTGAAGCGGGAATTTGTGTCCGACCTCCTCTCGTTCAATGACGAGCACCACACTCACGACCTGGTGTGTTGCTGATATGTATAATAACATAGGTTCGCCGACGTTCGGTGCGGCCAGGATTGGGTTGCTCGCTAAAAGAGCCTTTATTTCTTCCAGTCCGGCCGTTGCCGCATCCATCCACTCGAAGTGGTCGGTGCGTCGAAGAAGGCGACAAAGTGGCAATGCTTTTTCTCCTAGTCTGGAGATAAAGCGGCTTAAAGCTGCCACACACCTGGCTAGTTTTTGGACCTGTTTAAGGTCTGTTGGCGTAGCCAACTGTGACAAAGCTCGGATTTTGGCTGGGTTTGCCTCAATTTCTCTATTGGAAACGATGAAGCCCAGCAGTTTTCCAGCAGGAACGCCGAAAACACACTTTTCCGGATTGAGCTTGATGTCATATGTACGGAGGTTGTCGAATGTGAGACGCAGATCGTCTATCAATGACTCAACGTGCCTAGTTTTGATGACGATGTCATCCACATATGCTTCAACTGTCTTGCCGATCTGTTTCTCTAGGCATGTTTGAATCATGCGTTGGTAGGTGGCACCGGTGTTTTTTAGTCCGAAAGGCATAGTGTTGAAGCAGAACAACCCATATGGGGTAATGAATGCCGTTGCGGCTTGGTCGGACTCCTTCATTTTGATTTGATGGTATCCGGAGTATGCGTCGAGGAAACACAGTGAGTCGTGTCCTGCAGTAACATCAATAATCTAATCGATGCGAGGGAGGGGGAAGGGATCCTTAGGGCAGGCCTTGTTGAGGTCTTTGAAATCGATGCATAGGCACCAGGATTTATCCTTCTTTGGCACCATCACCAGGTTTGCTAGCCAGTCCGGGTGTTTTATTTCTCTGATGAATCCGGCCTCGATTAACTTGGCTAGCTCCTCCCCCATAGCTTGTCGTTTGGGTTTGGAAAAGCGCCGCAATGTTTGCTTGACCGGTTTATATCCCTTCAATATGTTGAGGCTGTGTTTGGCCAACCTGCGTGGGATTCCTGGCATATTAGAAGGGTGCCAGGCGAATATGTACCAGTTCTTTGTTGGAAATATGCCCTAGAGGCAATAATAAAATGGTTATTATTGTATTTCCTTGTTCATGATAATTGTCTATTGTTCATGCTATAATTGTATTAACTGGAAACCGTAATACATGTGTGAATACATAGACCACAACATGTCCCTAGTAAGCCTCTAGTTGACTAGCTCGTTGATCAATAGATGGTTATGGTTTCCTGACCATGGACATTGGATGTCATTGATAATGGGATCACATCATTAGGAGAATGATGTGATGGACAAGACCCAATCCTAAGCATAGCACAAGATCGTGTAGTTCGTTTGCTAAGAGCTTTTCTAATGTCAAGTATCGTTTCCTTAGACCATGAGATTGTGCAACTCCCGGATACCGTAGGAATGCTTTGGGTGTACCAAACGTCACAACGTAACTGGGTGGCTATAAAGGTGCACTACAGGTATCTCCGAAAGTGTCTGTTGGGTTGGCACGAATCGAGACTGGGATTTGTCACTCCGTATGACGGAGAGGTATCTCTGGGCCCACTCGGTAATGCATCATCATAATGAGCTCAATGTGACTAAGGAGTTAGCCACGGGATCATGCGTTACGGAACGAGTAAAGAGACTTGCCGGTAACAAGATTGAACGAGGTATTGGGATACCGACGATCGAATCTCGGGCAAGCAACATGCCGATAGACAAAGGGAATTGTATACGGGATTGATTGAATCCCCGACATCGTGGTTCATCCGATGAGATCATCGTGGAACATGTGGGAGCCAATATGGGTATCCAGATCCCGCTATTGGTTATTGGCCGGAGAGGTGTCTCGGTCATGTCTGCATGGTTCCCGAACCCGTAGGGTCTACACACTTAAGGTTCGGTGACGCTAGAGTTGTTATGGGAAATAGTATGTGGTTACCGAAGGTTGTTCGGAGTCCCGGATGAGATCCCGGACATCACGAGGAGTTCCGGAATGGTCCGGCGGTGAAGATCGATATATTGGACGAAGGGTATTGGAGTCCGGAAGTGTTCCGGGGGTACCAGGCTATGGCCAGCATGACCGAAAGGTGTTTCGGGAGCCCCGGCAAGTGTTGGAGGGCCTCATGGGCCAAAGGGGAAGGGGCAAACCAGCCCACTAAGGGGTGGTGCGCCCCCCACACCCTTTCCCACGTTACTTGGGGAGGTGGGGCGCCTCCACCTGGCTTGGGAGGCAAGCCTCCACCTGCTTGGCTTGGGGGGCAAGTCTCCCTAGGATTTTCCCTAGGGAGATCCAATCTGCTTGGCCGCCGCCCCCTAGGGGAAACCCTAGGGCGCCTCCCCCTCTCCCCTTGCCCCTATATATAGTGGAGGGGTGGGAGGGCAGCCGCACCTCTTCCCTGGCGCAGCCCTCCCTCCTCATACACCTCCTCCTCCTCCGTAGTGCTTAGCGAAGCTCTGCCGGAGAACCACGAGCTCCATTGCCACCACGCCGTCGTGCTGCTGGAGTTCTCCCTCAACTTCTCCTCTCCCCTTGCTGGATCAAGAAGGAGGAGACGTCCCCGGGCTGTATGTGTGTTGAACGTGGAGGCGCCGTCCGTTCGGCGCTAGATCGGATCTTCCGCGATTTGAATCGCTGCGAGTACGACTCCATCAACCGCGTTCTTGTAACGCTTCCGCTTAGCGATCTTCAAGGGTATGAAGATGCACTCCCTCTCTCTCGTTGCTAGCATCTCCTAGATTGATCTTGGTGACACGTAGGAAAATTTTGAATTATTACTACGTTCCCAACAGTGGCATCATGAGCTAGGTCTATGCGTAGATTCTATGCACGAGTAGAACACAAAGTAGTTGTGGGCGATGATTTGTTAAATTTGCTTACCGTTACTAGTCTTATCTTGATTCGGCGGCATTGTGGGATGAAGCGGCCCGGACCGACCTTACACGTACTCTTACGTGAGACAGGTTCCACCGACTGACATGCACTTGATGCATAAGGTGGCTAGCGGGTGTCTGTCTCTCCCACTTTAGTCGGATCGGATTCGATGAAGAGGGTCCTTATGAAGGGTAAATAGCAATTGGCATATCACCGTTGTGGCTTTTGCGTAGGTAAGAAACGTTCTTGCTAGAAACCCATAGCAGCCACGTAAAACATGCAACAACAATTAGAGGACGTCTAACTTGTTTTTGCAGGGTATGCTATGTGATGTGATATGGCCAAAAGGATGTGATGAATTATATATGTGATGTATGAGATTGATCATGTTCTTGTAATAGGAATCACGACTTGCATGTCGATGAGTATGACAACCGGCAGGAGCCATAGGAGTTGTCTTAATTTATTGTATGACCTGCGTGTCAATGAAAACGCCATGTAATTACTTTACTTTATTGCTAACCGTTAGCCATAGTAGTAGAAGTAATAGTTGGCGAGACAACTTCATGAAGACACGATGATGGAGATCATGGTGTCATGCCGGTGACGAAGGTGATCATGCCGCGCCTCGAAGATGGAGATCAAAGGCGCAAGATGATATTGGCCATATCATGTCACTTTATGATTTGCATGTGATGTTTGTCATGTTTACATCTTATTTGCTTAGAACGACGGTAGCATAAATAAGATGATCCCTCACTAAAATTTCAAGAGACGTGTTCCCCCTAACTGTGCACCGTTGCGAAGGTTCGTTGTTTCGAAGCACCACGTGATGATCGGGTGTGATAGATTCTAACGTTCGCATACAACGGGTGTAAGCCAGATTTACACATGCGAAACACTTAGGTTGACTTGACGAGCCTAGCATGTACAGACATGGCCTCGGAACACAAGAGACCGAAAGGTCGAACATGAGTCGTATAGTAGATACGATCAACATGGAGATGTTCACCGATGATGACTAGTCCGTCTCACGTGATGATCGGACACGGCCTAGTTGACTCGGATCATGTATCACTTAGATGACTAGAGGGATGTCTATCTGAGTGGGAGTTCATTAAATAATTAGATGAACTTAATTATCATGAACATAGTCAAAAGGTCTTTGCAAATTATGTCGTAGCTTACGCTTTAGTTCTACTGTTTAAGATATGTTCCTAGAGAAAATTTAGTTGAAAGTTGATAGTAGCAATTATGCGGACTGGGTCCGTAAACTGAGGATTGTCCTCATTGCTGCACAGAAGGCTTATGTCCTTAATGCACCGCTCGGTGTGCTGAACCTCGAGCGTCGTTTGTGGATGTTGCGAACATCTGACATACACGTTTTGATGACTACGTGATAGTTCAGTGCGTAATGTTGAACGGTTTAGAATTGAGGCACCGAAGACATTTTGAAACGTCGCGGAACATATGAGATGTTCCAAGAGCTGAAATTGGGATTTTAGGCTCGTGCCCACGTCAAGAGGTATGAGACCTCTGACAAGTTTCTTAAGCCTGCAAACTAAGGGAGAAAAGCTCAACCGTTGAGCATGTGCTCAGATTGTCTGAGTACTACAATCGCTTGAATCGAGTGGGAGTTAATCTTCCAGATGAGATAGTGATGGTTCTCCAAAGTCACTGCCACCAAGCTACTAGAGCTTCGTGATGAACTATAACAAATCAGGGATAGATATGATGATCCTTGAGCTATTCGCGATGTTTGACACCACGAAAGTAGAAATCAAGTAGGAGCATCAATTGTTGATGGTTAGTAAAACCACTAGTTTCAAGAAGGGCAAGGGAAAGAAGGGATACTTCATGAAACGGCAAATCAGTTGCTGCTCTAGTGAAGAAACCCAAGGTTGAACCCAAACCCGAGACTAAGTGCTTCTGTAATGAGGGGAACGGTCACTGAAGCAGAACTACCCTAGATACTTGGTAGATGAGAAGGTAGGCAAGGTCGACAGAAGTATATTGGATATACATTATATTAATGTGTACTTTACTAGTACTCCTAGTAGCACCAGGGTATTAGATACCGGTTCGGTTGCTAAGTGTTGGTAACTCGAAATAAAAGGCTACGGAATAAACGGAGACTAGCTAAAGGTGAGATGACGATATGTGTTGGAAGTGTTTCCAAGGTTGATGTGATCAAGCATCGCATGCTCCCTCTACCATCGAGATTGGTGTTAAACCTAAATAATTGTTATTTGGTGTTTGCGTTGAGCATAGACATGATTGGATTATGTTTATCGCAATACGGTTATTCATTTAAGGAGAATAATGGTTACTCTGTCTATTTGAATAATACCTTCAATGGTCTTGCACCTAAAATGAATGGTTTATTGAATCTCGATCGTAGTGATACACATGTTCATGCCAAAAGATATAAGATAGTAATGATAGTACCACATACTTGTGGCACTGCCACTTGAGTCATATTGGTATAAAACGCATGAAGAAGCTCCATGTTGATGGATCTTTGGACTCACTCGTTTTTGAAAAGATTGAGACATGCGAACCATGTCTATTAGTATATATGCATGAAGAAAGTCCATACAGATGGATCGTTTGGACTCACTTGATTTTGAATCACTTGAGACATGCAAATCATACCACATGGGCAAGATGACTGAAAGGCCTCGTTTTCAGTAAGATGGAACAAGAAAGCAACTTGTTGGAAGTAATACATTTTGATGTGTGCAGTCCAATGAGTGCTGAGGCATGCAGTGGATATCGTTATGTTCTTGCTTCACAGATGATTTGAGTAGATGCTGAGTATATTTACTTGATGAAACACAAGTCTGAATTATTGAAAGGTTCAAGTAATTTCAGAGTGAAGTTGAAGATCGTCGTGACAAGAGGATAAAATGTCTGTGATATGATCATAGAGATGAATATCTGAGTTACGAGTTTGGCACACAATTAAGAAATTGTGGAAATTGTTTCACGACTAATACCGCCTGGAACACCATAGTGTGATGGTGTGTCCGAACATCATAACTGCACCCTATTGGATATGGTGCATACCATGATGTCTCTTATCGAATTACACTATCGTTTATGGGTTAGGCATTAGAGACAACCGCATTCACTTTAAATAGGGCACCACGCAATTCCGTTGAGACGACACCGTATGAACTATGGTTTAGAGAAACCTAAGCTGTCGTTTCTTAAAAGTTTGGGGCTGCGACGCTTATGTGAAAAAGTTTCAGGCTGATAAGCTCGAACCCAAAGCGGATAAATGCATCTTCATAGAATACCCAAAACAGTTGGGTATACCTCCTATTTCAGATCTGGAAGCAAAAGCGATTGTTTCTAGAAACGGGTCCTTTCTCGAGGAAAAGTTTCTCTCGAAAGAATTGAGTGGGAGGATGGTGGAGACTTGATGAGGTTATTGAACCATGACTTCAACTAGTGTGTAGCAGGGCACAGGAAGTTGTTCCTGTGGCACCTACACCAATTGAAGTGGAAGCTTATGATAGTGATCATGAAACTTCGGATCAAGTCACTACCAAACCTCGTAGGACGACAAGGATGCATGCTACTTCAGAGTGGTACGTAATCCTGTCTTGGAAGTCATGTTGCTAGACAACAATGAACCTACGAGCTATGGAGAAGCGATGATGGGCCCGGATTCCGACGAATGGCTCGAGGCCATAAAATCCGAGAGAGGATCCATGTATAAAAACAAAGTGTAGACTTTGGAAGAACTACTTGATGGTCGTAAGGCTGTTGGGTGCAGATGGATTTTAAAAGGAAGACAGACAATGATGGTAAGTGTCACCATTAAGAAAGCTCGACTTGTCGTTAAGATGTTTTCCGGCAAGTTCAAGGAGTTGACTGCGATGAGACTTTCTCACTCGTAGCGATGCTAAGAGTCTGTTGGAATTATATTAGCAGTTACTGCATTATTTATGAAATCTTGCAAATAGGATGTCAAAACATTGTTTCCTCGACGATTTTCTTGAGGAAAGGTTGTATGTGATATAACCAGAAGGTTTTGTCAATCCTGAAAGATGCTAACAAGTATGCAAAGCTCCAGCAATCCTTCTAAGGATTGGAGTAAGCATCTCGGAGTTGGAATGTACGCTTTGATGAGATGATCAAAGATTTTGGGTTTATACAAAGTTTATGAGAAACTTGTATTTCCAAAGAAGTGAGTGGGAGCACTATAGAATTTCTGATGAGTATATGTTGTTGACATATTGTTGATCAGAAATGATGTAGAATTTCTGGAAAGCATACAGGGTTATTTGAAAAGTGTTTTTCAATGCAAAACCTGGATTAAGCTACTTGAACATTGACCATCAAGATCTATAAGGATAGATCGAAAACGCTTAATAGTACTTTCAAATGAATGCATACCGTGACAGGATTTTGAAGGAGTTCAAAATAGATCAGCAAAGAAGGAGTTCTTGGCTGTGTTACAAGGTGTGAGTATTGAGTAAGACTCAAGACCTGACCACGGCAGAAGAGAGAGAAAGGACGAAGGTCGTCCCCTATGCTTTAGACGTAGGCTCTACAGTATGCTATGCTGTGTACCGCACCTGAAGTGTACCTTGCCATGAGTCAGTCAAGGGGTACAAGAGTGATCCAGGAATGGATCACATGATAGCGGTCGAACTTATCCTTAGTAACTAGTGGACTAAGGAATTTTCTCGATTATGGAGGTGGTGAAAGAGTTCGTCGTAAAGGGTTGCGTCGATGCAAACTTTGACACTATCCGGATGACTCTGAGTAGTAAACCGGATTCGTATAGTAGAGCAGTTATTTGGAATAGCTCCAAGTAGCGCGTGGTAGCTGCATCTACAAGATGACATAGAGATTTGTAAAGCACACACGGATCTGAAAGGTTCAGACCCGTTGACTAGTAACCTCTCTCACAAGCGAGATATGAACAAACCCCATGGGTGTTGGATTCATTACAATCACATAGTGATGTGAACTAGATTATTGACTCTAGTGCAAGTGGGAGACTGTTGGAAATATGCCCTAGAGGCAATAATAAAATGGTTATTATTGTATTTCCTTGTTCATGATAATTGTCTATTGTTCATGCTATAATTGTATTAACTGGAAACCGTAATACATGTGTGAATACATAGACCACAACATGTCCCTAGTAAGCCTCTAGTTGACTAGCTCGTTGATCAATAGATGGTTATGGTTTCCTGACCATGGACATTGGATGTCATTGATAACGGGATCACATCATTAGGAGAATGATGTGATGGACAAGACCCAATCCTAAGCATAGCACAAGATCGTGTAGTTCGTTTGCTAAGAGCTTTTCTAATGTCAAGTATCGTTTCCTTAGACCATGAGATTGTGCAACTCCCGGATACCGTAGGAATGCTTTGGGTGTACCAAACGTCACAACGTAACTGGGTGGCTATAAAGGTGCACTACAGGTATCTCCGAAAGTGTCTGTTGGGTTGGCACGAATCGAGACTGGGATTTGTCACTCCGTATGACGGAGAGGTATCTCTGGGCCCACTCGGTAATGCATCATCATAATGAGCTCAATGTGACTAAGGAGTTAGCCACGGGATCATGCGTTACGGAACGAGTAAAGAGACTTGCCGGTAACAAGATTGAACGAGGTATTGGGATACCGACGATCGAATCTCGGGCAAGCAACATGCCGATAGACAAAGGGAATTGTATACGGGATTGATTGAATCCCCGACATCGTGGTTCATCCGATGAGATCATCGTGGAACATGTGGGAGCCAATATGGGTATCCAGATCCCGCTATTGGTTATTGGCCGGAGAGGTGTCTCGGTCATGTCTGCATGGTTCCCGAACCCGTAGGGTCTACACACTTAAGGTTCGGTGACGCTAGAGTTGTTATGGGAAATAGTATGTGGTTACCGAAGGTTGTTCGGAGTCCCGGATGAGATCCCGGACATCACGAGGAGTTCCGGAATGGTCTGGCGGTGAAGATCGATATATTGGACGAAGGGTATTGGAGTCCGGAAGTGTTCCGGGGGTACCAGGCTATGGCCAGCATGACCAAAAGGTGTTTCGGGAGCCCCGACAAGTGTTGGAGGGCCTCATGGGCCAAAGGGGAAGGGGCAAACCAGCCCACTAAGGGGTGGTGCGCCCCCACACCCTTTCCCACGTTACTTGGGGAGGTAGGGCGCCTCCACCTGGCTTGGGAGGCAAGCCTCCACCTGCTTGGCTTCGGGGGCAAGTCTCCCTAGGATTTTCCCTAGGGAGATCCAATCTGCTTGGCCGCCGCCCCCTAGGGGAAACCCTAGGGCGCCTCCCCCTCTCCCCTTGCCCCTATATATAGTGGAGGGGTGGGAGGGCAGCCACACCTCTTCCCTGGTGCAGCCCTCCCTCCTCATACACCTCCTCCTCCTCCTCCGTAGTGCTTAGCGAAGCTCTGTCGGAGAACCACGAGCTCCATTGCCACCACGCCGTCGTGCTGCTGGAGTTCTCCCTCAACTTCTCCTCTCCCCTTGCTGGATCAAGAAGGAGGAGACGTCCCCGGGCTGTACGTGTGTCGAACGCGGAGGCGCCGTCCGTTCGGCGCTAGATCAGATCTTCTGCGATTTGAATCGCTGTGAGTACGACTCCATCAACCGCGTTCTTGTAACGCTTCCGCTTAGCGATCTTCAAGGGTATGAAGATGCACTCCCTCTCTCTCGTTGCTATCATCTCCTAGATTGATCTTGGTGACACGTAGGAAAATTTTGAATTATTGCTACGTTACCCAACATTCTCGCGCAGGAACTCTCGTAGCGCGGCGTCAACCGTTGGGTCCAGCTGTGCCCCGATGGATGTTGTCTTCTTGGGGTCCGTCGGGTGGACTTGAAATTTGACTATTTCATCTGCTAGTTTAAAGGAGGTGGATTTGGGTTGCTTGTCCAGGATTACGTCGTCCCTGTCCACCGTGGAGCGCAGCAAGGTTAACTCTTTGGCCGCAAGGGCTTCATACAGTGCCTCGAGGGCCAGGGATGCGGTTTTGTTTTCGGCGCGGAGTGCTGTGTCCGGATCACTCGCAAGAGTGATAATGCCATTGGGCCCGGGCATCTTGAGCTTCATGTACCCGTAATGAGGTATAGCTTGGAAGCGTGTAAATGCATCTCGCCCCAATAGGGTGTGATATCCAGTGTTGAAAGGGGCCACTTGGAAGGTTATCTCTTCGGACCGATAATTCTCCGGCGTGCCTAATACCACGTCGAGCGTGATTTTTCCCGCGCATCGCGCCTCTCGACTGGGAATGATTCCTCGGAAGGTCATGCTACTTTGCTCGATGCGACTCCTGTCTATTTCCATTTTGTTGAGTGTGTCCTCGTAGATTAGGTTTAATCCGCTGCCGCCGTCCATGAGCACTTTGGTGAGCCGAAATCCATCCACAATTGGATTGAGGACCAAGGCGGCTGGTGCCCGGACTGTCCGGAATTTTGGTTCGTCACTGGCATTGAAAGTTATGGCTGTGTTGTTCCAAGGGTTTATTGCTGCGACTTGGCAGACTTCAGCGAGGTCATGGAGGGCCCTTTTGCGCCGATTGTTTGAAGCGAAAGTCTCGAAGACCGTCAATACCCTGAGGTTGTCGTCATCCGGGGGGGTGTTGCTCTGAGGTATTTTTGGTGAGGATATCCTCGACACTCTTGGCCACTTGCCGGAGTATCCAACATGCTCTAAGGCTGTGGGTTGGTATGGTATCCGGTGTTGTGTGTATTTTGCATGGCCTATCGAGCCATCCCTCCAGAACGGTTCCACGCCCCGTAATAGGCTTAGATTTCTTTACTACTGGGTCGGGCGCCGCGCAAGGGTGCATCTTTTTTGCCCGGACGGGGGGTTGAGTGGAAACCGGTGGTTCCCAACAAGCTGCCTGAGTTTTCCAGGCGCTTTCCATTGTGCAGTACTTCTGTACTATGGCTGCCAAGTCGGCAAAGTGTAATACGCGACGGTGGCTGATGGCGTTTAGGATTCCTTCATCCGTGCAACTATTGCAGAATACTGAGATCGCGTCTTCATCGTGGCAATCTTTAATCTTATCTTTGACAAGGAGGAATCTGGCCCAAAAGTGATGGACTGTTTCCTGAGACTGCTGTCGTATGTACATGAGATCGCGTATGTATGGGTGGGTGGGTGGCTTTAAATCCGAACCCTGACCCAATTTGGGATCCGGAGTTTGAGAAACTTCCGAGCTTAATAGTTCGGGCTCCGGGATATCAACCGACTTTTCAAGTCCACCGTCCGATTCTAGGTTCAGAGGACAGGGCATGTCGTTCCGTGGACAGGTATCTGGCTCTTCGAGCTCGGAAATCCAAACATAGTTCACCCTCAATATAGAGGAAGAGTTGTTGTTTTGATCCTCTACTACCGCTATCTGATGGGTGATTGGCGGAGATTTGATTTCTCTCTGATCGGGTTTAAGCCCAATCCGATCGTAGTCTGTAGCGATCCCCAAGGCGGCGATGCGATCCAGGAGTTTGTTTAAAGAGGACAACTCCGTCGGATCCATCCGTTGGGAGTATTCGGAGTCAACACAGAGGCGATTTTCGATGACCCGAGAAGTCAATGTCGGCTTAACGGCCGGATGGGCAGTCATGGTAAAGTCGCCCAGCTGGAGGGTTTGGCCTGAGGCCAGGGCTCCTCTGGAGGTGATACTGTCCTTGATAACAAGGCGAGCCATCAATCCTTTCTTCGACGTCACAGTGGAACTCTTAGTGAAAGCACCAATGTCGGTGTCAAAACCGGCGGATCTCGGGTAGGGGGTCCCGAACTGTGCGTCTAAGGCCGATGGTAACAGGAGACAGGGGACACGATGTTTACCCAGGTTTGGGCCCTCTCTATGGAGGTAATACCCTACTTCCTGCTTGATTGATCTTGATAAATATGAGTATTACAAGAGTTGATCTACCACAAGATCGTAATGGCTAAAACCCTAGAAGTCTAGCATGTATGATTGTGATTGCCTCTATGGACTAAACCCTCCAGTTTATATAGACACCAGAGGGGACTAGGGTTGTACAAAGTCGGTTACAGAGAAAGGAATCTTCATATCCAAATGCCAAGCTTGTCATCCACGCCAAGGAGAGTCCCATCCGGACACGGGTGAGAGTCTTCGGTCTTGTATCTTCATAGCCCATCAGTCCGGCCCACGTCACATGGGTCGGACGCCCGAGGACCCCCTAATCCAGGACTCCCTCACTCGTTAAGATCGTTTGCTTGCAAGACTTCCAGCAAACAGCACCACCTCCAAGAGTAAACATATACCCATTTGTGGCCTTCATCTCGTCAACATCAGTGATCCAATTCGCATCACTATACCCTTCAAGTACCGACGGCTATATGGTATATTGAAGTCCATAGTTCATAGTACCTTTCAGATAGCGCATAACTCTCTCAACAGCATGCCCATCACCCGGTTTGGAAACAAACCGGCTCAGTTTGCTCACATCAAATGTGATGCCAGGCCTCGTTGCGCTCGCTAGGTACATCAGTGAACCAATAATTTGAGAGTATCTCAGTTGATCTTTAGCCGTGCCTTTGAACTTTCGAATCAACACGCTAGGATCATATGGTGTTTGAGATGGTTTGCATTCCAAGTATCCAAAACGGCTCAACACCTTCTCAACATAATGGGATTGCAGAAGTGTAATCCCACCCTCAATATCTCTCGGTAGCTTGATGTTCAAGATAACATCAGCCACACCAAGGTCTTTCATCTCAATGTTTTGAGATAGAAACGACTTGACCTGCTCAATGACTTTGAGGTTTGTTCCGAATATCAGCATGTCATCAACATACAAGCAGAATATAACTCCTTCGCCCCCACCATGGCGATAGTATACACATTTGTCAGCTTCATTAACAACGAAGCCAATAGATGTCAGAGTTGTATTAAACTTATCATGCCATTGCTTAGGTGCTTGCTTCAGGCCATATAAAGATTTCAACAACCTACACACCTTTCTTTCCTGACCATCTATCACAAAGCCATCTGGCTGTTGCATGTAGATTTCCTCGTTTAGCTCTCCATTCAGAAAAGTCGTCTTAACATCCATCTGGTGGACGAGAAGACCATGCGATGCCGCCAACGAGAGTAATACTCGAATGGTGGTCAGTCTAGCCACAGGTGAATAAGTATCGAAGAAATCTTCCTCTTCTTTCTAGTCATAGCCCTTGGCCACAAGCCTAGCCTTGTACTTTTCAATCGTACCATCGGGCCTAAGCTTCTTCTTGAACACCCACTTACATCCCAATGGTTTGCAACCATAGGGACGCTCAGTGATCTCCCATGTCCCGTTAGCCATGATGGAATCCATCCCGCTACGGACCGCATCCTTCCAGTAATCAGCTTCTGGAGAGGCATACGCTTCTAAAATAGAAGTGGGAGTATCATCCACAAGGTACACGAAGAAATCATTACCGAAGGTCTTTGCAGTCCTTTGTCTCTTGCCCCTACCAAGGGTTTCTTCGTCATCCTCCTCAGGATTTTCATCATGTGTTTGTTCATAATAATCCAAAGGAATGGTAGGCTCAGGAGTCTCCTCAGATTCCTGTCTAGAAGTGCTTTGCATATCTCTCATAGGAAAAATATCCTCGAGGAACGTAGCATCCTTAGACTCCATAATTGTACCGACCTTATGGTCAGGTACCTCAGATTTCACTACTAGAAACCTATAGCCAACGTTGTTCTTAGCGTAGCCCAAATTAACGCAGCCCAAAGTCTTTGGTCCAAGCTTACAATTTTTGGGGATCGGCACATTGACTTTCGCCAAACAGCCCCAAGTGCGCAAGTACAAGAGTGTTGTCCTTCTCTTTACCCATTTCTCATAGGGAGTGATCTCATTATCCTTTGTCGGAACTTTATTCAGGACATGACATGGCGTCAATATAGCCTCCCCCACCATGCCCTGGATAAACCCGATGTATCTAACATGTCGTTAACCAAATCAGTTAGAGTACGGTTTTCCGCTCGGCAACCCCGTTTGACTGGGGTGAATAGGGAGGCGTCCTCTCATGAATAATGTCGTGTTCCGCACAAAAGGAATCAAACTCACTCGAGAAGTACTCTCCACCACGATCTGATCGGACTCGTTTAATTTTCTTTTCAAGTTGATTCTCAACTTCTGCCTTATAGATCTTAAAGTAGTGTAGAGCCTCATCTTTAGTATTTAACAGATACACATAGCAATATCTAGTGGAATCATCTATCAATGTCATGAAGTATTTCTTTCCACCTTTAGTCAACACACCATTCATCTCACAAAGATCAGAATGTATGATTTCCAATGGTTCCAGGTGTCTCTCCTCCGCAGCCTTGTGAGGCTTGCGAGGTTGCTTAGCTTGCACACATGAAAGGCACTTAGAACCTTTGGCTAGAGTGAAACTCGGGATTAAATCCAATTTAGCTAGTCGCGTCATACCACCAAAACTAATGTGACAAAGACGTGAATGCCAAACTTCACATTCATGAACATTCGAATGATGACAGTCTGATTGTCACAGTTCATAAGGATAGGCGAAACCGGTTTATCAACTAATGGCAAGTACATCAAAAGATCTCGAAGCCATCCTGCTTCGACACCAGACGTGTCTAATGCTATTAATTCTGCTTCCATTGTCGATCTCGTTAAGATCGTTTGCTTGCAAGACTTCCAGGAAACAGCGCCACCTCCAAGAGTAAACATATACCCAGTTCTTGCCTTCATCTCGTCAGCATGAGAGATCCAATTCGCATCACTATACCCTTCAAGTACCGACGGGTATCCGGTATAGTGAAGTCCACAGTTCATAGTACCTTTCAGATAGCGCATAACTCTCTCAACAGCATGCCAATGTACATCACCCGGTTTGGAAACAAACCGGCTCAGTTTGCTCACAGCAAACGCGATGTCAGGCCTCGTTGCGCTCGCTAGGTACATCAGTGAACCAATAAGTTGAGAGTATCTCAGTTGATCTTTAGCCGTGCCTTCGAACTTTCGAATCAACACGCTAGGATGATATGGTGTTTGAGATGGTTTGCAGTCCAAGAATCCAAAACGGCTCAACACCTTCTCAACATAATGGGATTGCAGAAGTGTAACCCCACCCTCATTATCTCTCAGTAGCTTCATGTTCAAGATAACATCATCCACACCAAGGTCTTTCATCTCAAAGTTCTGAGATAGAAACAACTTGACCTCCTCAATGACTTTGAGGTTTGTTCCTAATATCAGTATGTGATCAACATACCAGCACAATATAACTCGTTCGCCCCCACCATGGCGATAGTATACACATTTGTCAGCTTCATTAATAATGAAGCCAACAGATGTCAGAGTTGTATTAAACTTATCATGCCATTGCTTGGGTTCTTGCTTCAGTCCATAGAAAGATTTCAGCAACCTACACACCTTTTTTCCTGACCATCTATCACAAAGCCATCTGGATATTGCATGTAGAATTGCTCGTTTAGCTCTCCATTCGGAAAAGCCGTCTTAACATCCATCTGGTGGATGAGAAGACCATGCGAGGCCGCCAACGAGAGTAATACTCGAATGGTGGTCAGTCTAGCCACAGGTGAATAAGTATTGAAGAAATCTTCCTCTTCTTTCTGGTCATAGCCCTTGGCCACAAGCCTAGCCTTGTACTTTTCAATCATACCATCGGACCTAAGCTTCTTCTTGAACACGCACTTACATCCCAATGGTTTGCAACTATAGGGACGCTCAGTGATCTCCCATGTCCCGTTAGCCATGATGGAATCCATCTCACTACGGACCGCATCCTTCCAGTAATCAGCTTCTGGAGAGGCATACGCTTCTGAAATAGAAGTGGGAGTATCATCCACGCGGTACACGAAGAAATCATCACCAAAGGTCTTTGCAGTCCTTTGTCTCTTGCCCCTACCAAGGGTTTCCTCGCCATCCTCCTCAGGATTTTCATCATGTGTTTGTTCATAATAATCCATAGGAATGCTTGGCTCAGGAGTCTCCTCAGATTCCTGTCAAGAAGTGCTTTGCATATCTCTCATAGGAAAAATATCCTCAAGGAATGTAGCATCCTTAGACTCCATAATTGTACCGACCTTCTGGTCAGGTACCTCAGATTTCAATACTAGAAATTTATAGCCAACGTTGTTCTTAGCGTAGCCCAAATTAACGCAGTGCACAATCTTTGGTCCAAGCTTACGCTTTTTGGGGATCGCCACATTGACTTTCGCCAAACAGCCCAGGTGCGCAAGTACGAGAGTGTTGTCCTTCTCTTTGCCCATTTCTCATAGGGAGTGATCTCATTATCCTTTGTCGGAACTTTATTCAGGACATGACATGCCGTCAATATAGCCTCCCCCCACCATGCCTTGGATAAACCCGATGTATCTAACATGGCGTTAACCAAATCAGCTAGAGTACGGTTTTTCCGCTCGGCAACCCCGTTTGACTGGGGTGAATAGGGAGGCATCCTCTCATGAATAATGTCGTGTTCCACACAAAAGGAATCAAACTCACTCGAGAAGTACTCTCCACCACGATCTGACTAGACTCGTTTAATTTTCTTTTCAAGTCGATTCTCAACTTTTGCCTTATAGATCTTAAAGTAGTGTAGAGCCTCATCTTTAGTATTTAACAGATACACATAGCAATATCTAGTGGAATCATATATCAATGTCATGAAGTATTTCTTTCCACCTTTAGTCAACACACCATTCATCTCACAAAGATTAGAATGTATGATTTCCAATGGTGCCAGGTGTCTCTCCTCCGCAACCTTGTGAGGCTTGCGAGGTTGCTTAGCTTGCACACATGAAAGGCACTTAGAACCTTTGGATAAAGTGAAACTCGGGATTAAATCCAATTTATCTTGCCGCGTCATAACACCAAAACTAATGTGAGAAAGACGTGAATGCCAAACTTTAGATTCATTAACATTCGAATGATGACAGTCTGATTGTCACAGTTCATAAGGATAGCCGGAACCGGTTTATCAACCAATGGCAAGTCCATCAAAAGATCTCGAAGGCATCCTGCTTCGACACCAGACGTGTCTAATGCTGTTAATTCTGCTTCCATTGTCGATCTCGTTAAGATCGTTTGCTTGCAAGACTTCCAGGAAACATCGCCACCTCCAAGAGTAAACATATACCCAGTTGTGGGCTTCATCTCGTCAGCATCAGAGATCCAATTCACATCACTATACCCTTCAAGTACCGACGGGTATCCGGTATAGTGAAGTCCATAGTTCATAGTACCTTCCGGATAGCGCATAACTTTCAGCGACACCTTCACCATCCTTCATTTTGAACTTGTCAAGTTGACTTTGAAGCACATCCTATTTGGATTCCTTGACGGAGTCGGTACCCTTGTGCATATCAATCAAATTATCCCAAATTTCCTTTGCATTCTCAAGACGGCTGATATTGTTGAATTCTTTGGGGCACAATCCGTTGAAGAGGAAATCGCAAGCTTGAGCATTGTATTGCAGCATCTTTAACTCTTCCGCGGTAGCTTCACGGTTTGGTTCTCTCTCATCAAAGAATTCACCTTGCAAGCCAATACACACAATAGCCCAAACGGCGGGGTTATGTCCAAGAATATGCATTTTCACCTTATGCTTCCAACTAGCAAAATTAGTACCATCAAAGTAAGGACCTCTACGGTGGTAATTTCCCTCGCTAGACGCCATACTCTCCTAGGTTGTGAAACCAAGGCTATGATCACCAAAAGCTATGGAAATCAAGGCAAATGTAGACCAAAGCTCTGATACCACTTGTAGGATCGAAAGTATGTCTAGAGGGGGGTGGTGATTAGACTACTTGACCAAATAAAAATCTATCCTTTTCCCAATTTTAAGTCTTGGCAGATTTTAGCAACTTAGCACAAGTCAAGCAATCAACCTACACATGCAAGTCTAAGAGTATAGCAGCGGAATGTAAAACATAGCACATGAAGGTAAATGGAGGAGTTTAGAGGGAGCAAACGCAATGTAGACACGGAGATTTTGGCATGGTTCCGATAGGTGGTGCTATCATACATCCACGTTGATGGAGACTTCAACCCACGAAGGGTAACGACTGCGCGAGTCCACGGTGGGCTCCACCCACGAAGGGTCCATGAAGAAGCAACCTTGTCTATCCCACCATGGCCATCGCCCACGAAGGACTTGCCTCACTAGGGTAGATCTTCACAAAGTAGGCAATCTCCTTGCCTGTACAAACTCCTTGGTTCAACTCCACAATTTTGACGGAGGCTCCCAAGTGACACCTAACCAATCTAGGAGACACCACTCTCGAAAAGGTAATAGATGGTGTGTTGATGATGAACTCCTTGCTCGTGTGCTTCAAATGATAGTCTCCCCAACACTCAACTCTCTCTCACGGATTTGGATTTGGTGGAAAGAAGATTTGAGTGGAAAGCAACTTGGGGAAGGCTAGCGATCAAGATTCATGTGGTTGGAATGGAATATCTTGGTCTCAACACATGAGTAGGTGGTTCTCTCTCAGAAAATGTATGTTGGAAGTGTAGGCGCGTTCTGATGGCTCTCTCCACGAATGAAGAGTGGGTGGAGGGGTATATATAGCCTCCACACAAAATCTAACCGTTAAACACAATTTACCAAACTCGGTGAGACCGAATCGAGAAACTCGGTCAGACCGATTTAGTTCAAAATGTGAACGTTAGGCTTTTCGGTGGGACCGACATGTCAACTCGGTGGGACCGATTTCATTAGGGTTAGGGCATAACGTAATCTCGGTGACACCGATCTCATAAACTTGGTAGGACCGTTTCCGTAATAGGCACACAGAGAGTTGGTCAGGCAAACTCTGTGGGACCGAATTGCTCATTTCGGTGAGACCGAAACGTTACGAAAGGGAAATAGAGAGTTTGCATTGCGAACTCGGTGGGACCGATTGCTCATCACGGTTGGACCGAAACGTTACGAAGGGAAACAGAGAGTTTGCAATCCCATCCCGGTGAGAACAAACTGACTAGGGTTTCTGGCAGTGGCTATGTCAAGTGAACTCGGTGGCGCCGGATAGATCACATCGGTAGGGTCGAGTTTGACTTTTGGTTTGGGACATATGTGGATATGAGAAAGTGGTTGAGGACTTTTGGAGCATATCACTAAGCATTTTTAGCAAGCAAGCCATTAATCAACACCTCTTCCCGTTTTAATAGTATTGGCTTTTCCTATGGACTCAATGTGATCTTGGATCACTAAAATAAAAAAGTAGAGTCTTGAGCTTGAGCCAATATGTGTCCTTAGCATTTTGAGGGGTCCACATTCCTAGCCCATGCCATGCCAATCATTGAACTTTCTGAAATGATCATCTTGAAATAGCATTAGTTCAGTGAGCTATATGTTGTTAGGAATTACCAAAACCACCCAGGTATAGTTGCACTTTCAATCTCCCCCTTTTTGGTAACTGATGAAAACATATAGATCAAAGATTCGACAAATGATAATAAGAAATAAACACATCGTCGCTTTGAGAAGTATGTGATAAGTAAGAGCTCCCCCTAAATTTGTGTATTATTTAAAATTTGCTTTTGAATGCAAATGCACAATCGATTAGGATCGTGGGTTACTCTTCCATGTCACATACATCTTGGTGGAGCGCTCAAAATGATAGAAATTAAAAAACATGCACTCATGACCAAGCAAAGTGAATGATCAAATATGAGATATAAAAGATGATATCATCCAAGCAAGCATTAATGTATGATATGATCAAACACATGATCATATAAGTATCTCACACACAGATATAAAGTATCAAACAAGCACACACAAGAGTATCAACCAAATAACAAAAGACCAAAGAAGCAAAAACACTCTCTCTCAAAGCCTATGATCTATACATTTCTCCCCCTTTGGCAACAAGTTTCCAAAAAAATTCAAAATCCATAGTGCTATGCGTCTCTCTAGGCTCGGTCTTCGGGAGCTGGTGTTGAGAGGACTCCAAGGACGAAAGCATCTGTAGAAGTGGTTGGAGCTGATGGAGTGGCAACTAGAGGTGGCAGTGATGATGTGGCTGCTGGTGCTGATGTGGTAGCTCTAGTGTTAGCCATGGGCACTGCAGCAGATCTCTGACCTCTGGGCACTCTCTGAAAAGCATCTGTGGTAGCCTGCCCTTTCTTCTCCTCAGCTTCCTCCTGGAGCTTCTCAACAGCTGTCTCAATGATCCTCTCCAAGCTCTCCTGATTTTGAGTCAGGGTGGCCAAGCCCTTCTCAATCCTCAAAGTTGCTTGAATCAGATAAGCAAGCTGATCGTGTTTTGACTTTAGGAACACTTGAGATGCCTCCTCAACACTTGGCATCTTTGCATCCTTCTCATCCTTTGCCTTCTCTCTCTTTTCTTGTGCTTGCACATATGTGGGGTCTTCTTCATTCATCACAACAGTGTTGTCCTCAAAATCTGGTCTCAAGGGTAGATGCCCCTTGTCCAAAAGATAAGTGCATGTGCCCATCTTGGAGTTGATGAGTACCTGAATATGTGGAGCATACCCACAAGATCTCTTCTGATCTGCAGCTGTCATCTTGATTGTTTTAAAAATCAGGCTCATAACTTTGAATTTCCGAGGCACATCTGTCGGATCTGGGGTTCCGGCAAAACCCTTAAGGTTCGAAATCTGGGGTGCGCGTGAAGTTCTTTTCCTCCTACCGATCTACGCCCTAGCTCGCTAAGATCTTGCGGACGAACTCGACGAACTAGCAACACAAGGACACAAGATTTATACAGGTTCGGGCCACCGTTGTGGTGTAATACCCTACTCCAGTGTGTGGTGGTGGATTGCCTCTTGGGTTGATGAAGAACAGTACAAGGGGAAGAACAGCCTCCTGAGGTTGAGGTGTTCTTGTGTTCGGTGTGGCTAAGGGTTGGCTCTCGATCAGATGAGATCAAGCTGCCCGCTTGTGAGCTCTCTCCCCATTTTTTGTGATGGCTAGTCCTATTTATAGGGGCCCTGGTCCTCTTCCCAAATATTGAGCGGGAAGGGAGCCAACAATGGCGGCCAATTTGAAAGGGGACAGCCAGTACAAGCTATCCTGACAAAAGCGGTCTTCGCCTGCGAAAGGGCTCTGGTGATGACGCCGTCTTGGGCTCCACGGTGACCTCCGTCCTGCTGACCTACTGGTCTTGGTCTCGTTGCCTGATATGGAAACCTTTGCCTGATGCCTCGGTACTCCGTGCCTACGCTGGCCTCCTTAGCACCAAAGAGGAAACAAGGACGTTGCGCGCGCTGGTGCCCGCCTGGTGTCGATCGTCATGGCTCACGTCATGAGAGCCTCGCGAGGTTTGCCCCGCCTTGATATCTCCGCGCCTCGCGAGCCTGCCTGGAGAGGTCGCTCCTGAGGAGGTCCTGCGTCGCCCGCCTCGCGAGGCTTGGCCCCTCGCGAGGGTCTTGAATGCCTTGTTGATTAAGGTGGGCCATACAGGCCTGCTAGCAAAGCCACGCCGTGGGCCGCAGGCAGGCAAGTCTGGGGACCCCGTTCCCAGAACGCCGACAGTAGCCCCCGGGCCCAAGGTGCGCTCGGGCTTGGCTTCGAGGCGAAGCCAAAGGTCAAGAATGGAGCGCCGCAGGCCCCAAAAGCCTGCGGCCTTTGTTGACGCATGGCGGTTGATTGGACGTGGGCGTCTCCACTTCCCCACGCTGCCTCGGCAACCGCTTGATTTGACAAGTCCCTGCGACATGCAAGGAAAATCATCATTACCTGTGATCGTGGGAGGTGCCGGTTGGCCTTCTTCCGCTATAAATGGGGAGGGGGGCGGAGCCCCCGTCACCCATCCCTTCTCGGTTCACTCGCTTCTTCCTCCTTGCTCCACCGCTAGCAGCAATGGCGCCGTCGAAGAGGTTCTCCGCCGCAGAGAAAGGCAAGGCCCCTCGGGAGGGACCCGGCTCCCCGGCGCCCAAGCGAGGACGTGGCCATCCCCGCAAGCATGCCGCGACCCCCGCCATGGCCCCCGGCTCTCGGGGTGGCGCCGCAGTGCGCAGCAGGAGTCACTCTGGTCGCGGCAGTCCTGTCGACGAGAGGAGACGTGCCGTGGTTGCACGACCTCCCCGACCGCGGTTCCATGCGTCAGAGGTGCTGCCGGAGTTCGTTGTCTGGTCAGAGGATCCGGCCGGCAGCTGGCTCTAGCTTCCCCGCTTCTTTGCCGACGAGCTGTCGGCCTCCGGTCCAGGCGAGCTCTGGCTGCAGGCAGATGGTTGCTGCAGCTGGGCTTCTTGGGTCGCGTTCGAGGTCTCCGTCGCGGGAAACATAGCTCTGGCCCGTGGTTGGCAGACGTTCGCCCGCGCGCGCGGCCTGGGCAGGCGGTGCACCCTCCACTTCAAGTTCGATGGCGACGCGACCCTCTTCGTGAGGGTGTTCGGGGAAGACGGTCACCGTGCCGGATCCTGCCCCGAGGTGAACGACGGCGAGGAGGTGCTCGGCCTTGGCGATGGTCGGGACGAGGAGGAGGACGAACCCGCCGGCGGCGCCTCGTCTGGCTATGGTGGCTCCTTCCTTGGCGACAGTTCCCGCAGCGGCGGCCTTGATCAGCCGCCACGCCGCCGCGCCCGCTTTGAAGGTGGTAGCGGCTCATGTCGTCGCCGCGCATCGGTGAAGCGCGAGGAGCGGTCCGACTAGACCCGGGACGTCGCCAAGGCCCTGCCTCCGTCGACTGCTGCAGGGGCGATCCCTGCTTTTGTTATGTTCCCCTTTTCCTTCCTGCATCGAAATGAAACCAGCATGGGCCCGGAGGGGCGTGTATCGAACCATAACTTATTAACCATTATGCTACGCTTGTTGTTTCAGTGCTGTGTGGCTATTTTGCGCAAAGATAACTTAGCCTGGTGCATTCGGGGCGCCCTCCTCCTTACGAGGCGTTCATTTCCTCGTGTCCATCTGGACCTTGTGGTCTGCGATTGCTCAGGAACTACAAAAAATTCGTTAGGGAGTTTGCCAGGAGATTTGCCGTTCACCCAAGCCTTGACCCGACGCTTTGTATCGCGGTACCCGTGGGGCACGGATTAGGAGAGATGCGCCAGCTTTCGGGCTCGAATGAGGGTGGCTCACCAGAAGGCAGAGAGAAGAAAAACGCTCGCGAGGGCACCTGCCCAGCCCCCCTCGCGAGGTATGCGAGAGAGAGAACACGAGCGAACCAGGGCCGGAAAATGCGGTAAGAGGCGAGGGAATCGAATTAGCAAGGAACACCAAAAGCAAACTTGGATTAAGGAAAAGCGAGCCAACTATGGAAAGCAAATGAAAAGCCGCATCCGACACGTAATCTAGTCTTCAAGTCTTCTCACCAGCGCGGAGCTAAGTGCTACCACTAGGCGTGGGAGGGAGCCCCAGGGCCTGAGGCCGGCACTCCTGAGACTCCGGGGCGTGTACAGCCCCACTCATTATTACGTGAGAGTGTCACGGGCGGCGATTCTTCACGGGCACCGGGCCTTCTTCACAGGCTCTGGGCCTTTCTTCACATGCTCTGGGCCTTGCTTCATGGGTAGAACTTCCGGAGGTGCTGGATGTTCTAGGCGTTCTGGATAGGTATCCCGTCCTGCGTCTCCAGGCGCACGACGCCAGGCCTGGAGACATGGACAACCCTGAACGGGCCCTCCCACATGGGTGAAAGCTTGTGCAGCCCTTCCCTGGAGAGGACCTGTCGGAGTGAATGGCCACGGGTAGCCTAACCAACTCCCCCTAGCTCTTCGGAAAATTATCAGGCCAATCGAGCCTCCAAGCATCCAGAGCATGGGGCCGCCTTCCTCTGGCTGGCTATCCCAAAGGCCGACTACCAGAAGGCGACCCGGCCTCAAAAACCTTCCCGAAGAAAGCTACGAGATGGCCGACTCCAGGAAGCCGGCCCCAAGAGGACCGACTCCCAGAAGCCGGCCATGAAGAGGGCCAACTCCCAGAAGCCGGCCAAGACTGCACCCACCAGGGCTGCACCCACATAACGGTGATAAGACCGGGCGTGGCCGCAGTACAGCCCACTACCCCCGAATCCCGAAACATGCATGGCCACAGGGCGCCGTACGGGTTAGCCATCCCCCATCCGGCGCGGCACTGTAGCCATGTTGACCTCGACGTCACCCACGACAGGCGCCAGTACGGCCCGCGGGCGGGCGGCCCCTTTAGCCAGAGAGACGCTCGAAGGCGGCCCGGCCTCCCCTAGTCGGCCTGGGGCGTAGCCGGCTCCCAATAGCCGGCTGCCTCCCTCCCTCGAAACATGTGCATCATTAAGGAGACAAGATGAGGTGAGGCTACAGTGAGAGCCCGCAAGGCGGCGGCACTGTAGCCACGCTTACCTCGACAAAGCCCTCGTCATCAGGGGCGAGGCAACAGTAACCAGCCGCCGACAAGGCTCCCAAGCGGTGGGGCCGGCCTGTCGGCCAAGAGGCCGGCAGCCGGTGGGACCCACCAGTCGGCGGGCCCGAACGGCCGGTGGAGAAGCCGGCGAGCACAGACACTGACGGCTGGGACCCGCGCCCAGCCGGATTACCATTGTACCCCCGGGGGGTAGGCCTATATAAATCCCCCGGGACACCCATGCAAAGGGTTGATCTCATAGAGTTTCACACACCACATAGAGAGAAAAGGAGAGCTAGCCTTGCCCTTCTTCTTCCCCTAGCCAAACAACTCAAGGAGCACTTGTAGCAACTTGTGTTGATCTAGTGATCATGCGGAGACCCCGCAGAGCAGGACTAGGGGTGTTATCTCCACGGAGAGCCCCGAACCTGGGTAAGATTCGCCGCGTGCATGTCTTCGCCTTATCCCGTTTCCAGGCACCGGCGATGTCTTACTGGCTCCCACAATGATAAGCCACCCGTTGGCATATGTCGCACCTACCACCCGACATTTTGCGCCCACCGTGGGGCCAGGTGCACCGTCGTCCGGAGACCTATTCTGGATGGGAACCCTTTTCCTCCCCCGCGAGCGTAGCCAGCCCGCTACGCTCGATGGCGCTTGCCCTGACGCGCTGCAAGGCGTCAACGACGCCTACGCGGCGAGCTGCCTCGCCGACCTTCTTGGCGAGACTCGCATCTCCGACGAGCCCGCGTCCAACGCGGGCACAAACTACCCCGAGAGCCGCCTTGTCAGCCTCCTCGACCAGCTTCACGTCTCCAGTGAGCTTGCTGTGGACTTGGAGTCGGTCGGCTCGACCGACCCGATGCTTGTCGACTCCGACACGGCATCGCTTGATGCCTTCCCCACCGACGTGGTGATCATCGACGACCCTCTCCCTCGAGCCGACAGTGGCAGCAGCGCTGTCACTGAGGTGCTGGTCATGAGCCACGACACCGTCTCGGGCGAGAACGCCCACGGCGCCCTACAAGCGGCGCTGCACGACTTGTCCGTCCCCATCCCGGCCGACGCCGACGCCGAGACTCTGGAGGCACGCCGCCTCGCCCTCATCGCGGAAGGCCAGAAGATAGCATCCATGAGACGCCTCACTGAGGCTCACCAGCGCGAAGTCGACCGCGCCGCCTTTGGTACGCCGCCTCCTGGCGAGCCGAGCCGAGCCGGCCTCGTCAAGAAGCGCGGCGCAGCCATCGCCAGCATGTTGGGAGCAGACCGCCCAGTCTACGCCATGCCACTCGAGAACCTGCGTGCCGCTCAGGCGGCCGCAGAAGAGCTGAACGAGCTGGGGCCTGATGAGCTCCCCTACATGACTAGACGCATCTAGCAGCTGATCGACGCGGCCGCAGAATGGCATGAATCCGGCGCCCGCGCTGAGAGTCCTCCCCCGCGCCGAGAACACGCTGCGACATCCCGGATGCCGACTGCAAGCGGCGCCCGCGCAAGGAAAGACAAGGAGCCGGCTGCTAGCCGCAGCCGGACCCGGGTCACCATTGACCGCGACGCAGAAGGCCACCCTCGAGCGGTGGAACGACAAGGCAATCCGCCTCCCCCTCCGCCTCGTGGGGAAAGATATCCCACCCCGCCGCCTGTCACGCATCCGACTCTCGGTGGCCGACTAGGCCACCACGAAGGAGTCGGCGAGAATGATGCCCACCACCGGATCGACCGCCTAGCGCGATCCCTGGCGCTAGAAGAAGAAGATGATGTCGGCCCGCCTTGCTTTGGCCCCCGCATCCGCGACGAGCCCTTCCCCAAAGGGTTCTCACTCCCCTGAGACACGCCAAAGTACAACGGCTCTGTGAAGCCGGAAGATTGGCTGATCGACTACTCTACCGCGGTCAGTATAGCAAACGGCAACAGGCGCATTGCCGTGAAGTACGTCCCTCTCATGCTTCAAGGCACGACACGCACCTGGCTGAACAGCCTCAAGCCCTACAGCGTCAACAGCTGGCTAGACTTCACGGAAGTCTTCGTACGCAACTTCACCAGCACATACAAGCGGCCTCCCAAGCCCCGCCAGCTCTCCTTATGCATCCAAGGGCCCAGCGAATCGACTCGTGACTACCTCACGCATTGGGCCGAGCTCCGCAACTCCTGCGAGGGGGTGCACGAGGTTCAAGCCATATAATACTTCACCGCCGGGTGCCGAGAGGGCACCCTCCTCAAGCACCGACTCCTCTGTGACGAGCCGACTACCCTCGACGAGCTGCTGATCATAGCAGACAAGTATGCCACGGCCGACTCCTCGATGAAGACCGAGCTCCGAGTGGACGCCTCTGGAAAGGTGCTCGCTCCGGCTCCCAAGACGTCGGCTGGTGACCCCAACCGACGCCCCTACCAGAACGACCACAAGCGCAAGGCCCCTATGCCGCCTTCCACCAGTCGGCAGGTGGCCACCGTCGAAGACGAGCAGCCCGAAGAGCGGCCCGCTCCCAAGAAGAAGGGCGGCAGGCCGGCTTGGCAGTCGGCCTTCTCCTACGAGCAAACTCTCGATGACCCCTGCAAGTTTCACAGCGGCGCGAAGCCGTCCAACCACACGACCCGGAAGTGCCACTGGCTCACGCGGATCTCCAAGGGCGAGGGGCTGGTGCCGCCTCCGCCTCCCGACCCGCCGCCTCCAGCCCCTCAGCAGCCGGCTGTTCGACCAGCAGTCGGAGCCATTCAGGATGAGTTCCCAGATGAGCACGCCGCCTACGTCGTCTTCACGAGCCAGATTGAAGACAAGCGCAGTCGGCGCCGACAACACCAAGAAGTCAACGCGGTCGCCTCCAGCAACCCCGAGTTCATGCATTGGTCTGAAAGGCCTATCAGCTGGAGCCGGGCCGATCACCCAGAGGTGACGCCGTCTCCCGGCTCCTACGCATTGGTGTTGGACATCACCTCGCGACAGAAAGGCGAGCTGCCCGTTTCTCCCGCGTGCTGATTGATGGTGGTAGCAGCATCAACATACTGTACCGCGACACCATGGAGAAGTTGAACCTCAAGGCGAAGCAACTCATGCCGAGCTGGACTGTGTTCCATGGCATCGTACCCGGCCTGTCCTGTTCCCCAATCGGCAAGATCAAGATGGATGTTCTCTTCGGAGACAAGGATTACTTTTGCCGAGAAGCCATCTGGTTGAAGTAGTGGACCTAGAAAGCCTTACCACGCCTTGCTTGGCCGACCAGCCCTGGCCAAGTTCATGGCTATGCCCCACTACGCCTACCTCAAGATGAAGATGCCGAGTTCAAAGGGGATCATCACAATAGTCGGAGACTACAAGAAGTCCATCGAGTGCGCTGCGGCCAGCAGCCGACTGGCCGAGTCCCTCGTGGTTGCTGAAGAGAAGAAGATGCTGGACCGAGTCGTGGCCATGGCCGGCAAGCAGCCGACCCTGTCCCCCAACCCCAAGGAATATGATGCTCAGGGCTCCTTCCAGCCAGCCAAGGAGACGAAGAAAGATACCTCTGGACTTGGAGAACCCGGAGAGGTTTGCTGTCATTGGTGCAAACCTGGACAGTAAATAGGAAGGCGAGCTCGTGGACTTCCTCCGTGAGAATCGGGACATCTTTGCATGGTCCCCAAAGGACATGCCGGGTGTTCCGAAGGATTTCGCCGAGCACAAGCTACACGTCCGAGCGGACGCGAAACCAGTCAAGCAGCCTCTCCGCCGACTGTCGAAGGAGAAGAGAAGGATCGTAGGAGAAGAGATAGCCCGGCTCCTGGCCGCCGGCTTCATTATGGAGGTGTTTTTCCCAGAGTGGCTTGCCAACCCGGTCTTAGTGTTGAAGAAGAACAATAAATGGCGTATGTGTATAGATTACACCAGCCTCAACAAAGCCTGCCCCAAAGATCCGTTTGCCCTACCACGGATCGATCAAGTGATAGACTCCACAGCCGAATGCGAGCTGTTGAGTTTCTTAGATGCTTACTCAGGATACCACCAGATCAAGTTGGACCCAGCCGACCGCCTGAAGACCGCCTTCATCACACCATTCGGAGCTTTCTGCTACCTGACTATGACATTCGGCTTGAGGAATGCCGGTGCCACTTTTCAGCGTTGCATGCAGAAATGCCTCCTCAAGCAACTCGGCAGAAATGCCCACGTCTATGTAGACGATATTGTGGTGAAGACGGAGAAGCGCGACACCCTACTGGAAGACCTCAGAGAAACATTTGCCAACTTGCACCGATTCCAGATCAAGCTCAACCCCGAGAAATGCGTGTTCGGAGTACCTGCCGGCCAGCTTCTAGGCTTTTTGGTCTCCGAACGCGGCATTGAGTGCAACCCAGTGAAAATCAAGGCCATTGAGAGAATGGAGATTCCTACCAAGTTGCGAGACGTTCAGAAGTTCACCGGGTGCCTGGCCTCCCTAAACCGCTTTATCAGCCTTCTAGGGGAGAAGGCTCTCCCCCTGTACCGACTCATGAAGAAATCCGCCCACTTCGAGTGGAATGACCAAGCAGACCAAGCTTTCCACGAGTTGAAGAAGATGCTGACCACACCACCTGTCCTGGCAGCGCCAACTGAGAAAGAGCCCATGCTCCTTTACATTGTTGCGACTAGCCGAGTGGTCAGTACAGCCATCGTGGTCCAACGACCAGAAGAAGGCCGAGCTCAGTTAGTCCAGAGGCCGGTATATTATTTGAGCAAAGTACTGTCCACCTCGAAGCAAAACTACCCGCACTACCAGAAGATGTGCTATGGAGTGTACTTCGCCGCCAAGAAGCTGAAGCCCTACTTTCAAGAGCATCCCATCACGGTCGTATGCACCGCCCCGCTTGCCGAGATCATAGGCAGCCGGGATGCATCCGGCCAGGTGGCTAAGTGGGCCATTGCGCTGGCTCCTTACACGATCTTCTACCAGCCCCGCACCGCCATCAAGTCCCAAGCATTGGCCGACTTCCTTGTCGATTGGGCCGAGACCCAGTACCTGCCGCCGGCTCCCGACTCCACTCATTGGCAGATGCACTTTGACGGATCCAAGATGCGCACCGGCTTGGGAGCCGGCATCGTCCTCACCTCTCCCAAGGGCGACAAGCTCAGATACACATTGAAAATCCATTTTGCCACCTCCAACAATGTGGCTGAGTACGAGGTGCTCATACACGGGCTCCGGCTAGCCAAAGAACTCGGCATACGCCGGATCCTGTGTTATGGCGACTCGGACTTGGTGGTCCAGCAGTCATCTGGCGACTGGGACCCCAAGGACGCAAACATGGCGAGCTATCGATTCCTCGTCCAGCAGATCAGCGGATACTTTGAAGGGTGCGAGTTCCTCCACGTGCCATGGGCCGACAACAAGCAAGCAGATGCCCTGGCACGGATCGGCTCCACCCGACAAGCTATACCAACCGGTGTCTCTCTCCAGCGCCTCCTCAAACCGTCTATCAAGCCGTCTCCAGAATCAGACTCTATCTTCGTACCGTGTGCCCCTGATGCAGTCGGATCCGACTGGGGGAACCCAGCAGGTGGCTCGGGGACTTCGACAAGCGGCCCGGGGACTGCCGTAGTCGCACCCGGCTCGGGGACTTCAGAACCCGGCCCGGGGACTGCAGCAGTCGGCCCGTGGACTGCAGCGACACAACAGACGGTGGCCGACTCCAACTCTCCACCACCCAACCCACCCACCCGGGTCACAGTAGCCGTACTGACAACAGAAGAAGTCAGAGCTCCATCATGGGCCCAGCCCATCCTCAACTTCCTAGTAAACAGAGAGCTACCGACTGATGAGATCTCGGCAAGACTAGTTCAACGCCAAGCCAGAGAATACACAATAATAAACAGAGAACTTGTCAAGCGTAGCGTCACTGGAGTCTTACAGCGCTGCGTCGAGCCAGAGAAGGGCATAGCAATCCTCAAGGATATCCACCAAGGCGAATGCGGCCACCACGCAGCCTCAAGATCACTTGTCGCCAAAGCTTTCCGCCATGGTTTCTTCTGGCCGACTGCTTTGGAAGATGCCAAGGAATTAGTCAAATGCTGCAAAGGGTCCCAAGTCTTCAGCTCCAAGCAACACCTGCCGGCTTCTCCACTCAAGACCACCCCCCTCACCTGGCCCTTTGCCGTTTGGGGGTTGGACATGGTGGGCCCATTCAAGACAGCCCGCGGCGGCATGACACATCGGCTTGTCGCCGTGGACAAATTCACCAAGTGGATCGAAGCGAATCCAATCAAGAAGTTGAATGGGCCGACTGCCGTGACATTTATCGCAGACATCACTACTCGGTATGGTGTACCACACAGCATCATCACCGACAACGGCACGAATTTTGCCAAGGGAGCACTGGCACGTTTCTGCGCGACACAGGGCATCCGATTGGACTTAGCGTCTGTTGCCCACCCGCAGTCAAACGGCCAGGTCGAGCGAGCAAACGGCCTCATCCTCTCCGGCATCAAGCCCCGACTGGTCGTACCACTGGAGCGTTCGGCCGGCTGCTGGCTCGATGAGCTGCCGGCTGTCCTCTAGAGTCTGCGTACTACCCCGAACAAGTCAACCGGCTTCACTCCTTTCTTCCTTGTATATGGTGCCGAGGCTGTCATCCCAAGTGACATCGAGTTCGACTCGCCTCGGGTCACCATGTACACGGAGGCGGAGGCCAAGGAAGCGCGAGAAGACAGCGTCGACCTGCTGGAAGAAGGTCGGCTGTTAGCACTCAGCCGGTCCGCCATCTACCAGCAGGGTTTGCGTCGTTACCACAACCGGAAGGTCAAGCCAAGATCCTTCCAAGAGGGCGATCTTGTGCTCCGGCTGATCCAGCGAACAACCGGCCAGCGCAAGCTCTCGGCCCCTTGGGAAGGCCCTTTCGTCATCAGCAAGGCCCTAGGCAACGACTCCTACTACCTGATCGACGCACAGAAGCCGAGAGCATGCAAGAGGGATGATTCCAGCAAGGAGTCGGAACGACCATGGAACGCCAATCTCCTGAGAAGATTTTACAGTTAAAAGCAGTATGTATCATGCTACCTTTTTGTATTAAGTACAAGACAACGGGGCCCCCGAGGCGCACTCGGGGACTGCCCTCCTTTATCTATGAATGACGAGTGTCATACCCATGAATGTACTATTACATTTGATTCTCTATCTGGCACCAGGTTCGACTAGTCGGCCCGGGGGCTGGCCGCCTTGAGTTATATTAAAAGTTCTACCTGAAGTCAGACAAGTTGTGTGCCGGCACCTGAGCCCTCTCTTGTTGTAAGTTGCAGCTCGAAGAACCGACAGTCCGACTGGCAAGAGCCAAAGGCAGGAAAGGATGCCCACACGAAAACGGCTAAGGACTAACGAACTTATATAACACAAGCCGGCCTCCAACCACGCCTACCGGCTGTCAAAACAGCCGACTGGCCGGTTTCCCAGTCACTTCGCTACAATCCAAGAAAGCTAGAGTACTTGCCCTCCCAACCGGCCAAGCAGCTCTCCAGCCACAGACTGCAGAGCAGCTGTCCGGCTGGGAAGGCGGCAACCAAGGGAGGGCGGCAAAGGAAACAGCCAAAGGATGAAAAGCAAAGAACAATGGAAAGCCAAACACATGCATGATTATATTTACACATAAGGCCTTCAACAGGCCGGCAGTCAATATAGTTTGAATACACCCCCAGTGGGTGGAACTGCGCAAACTTAACAAAATATTGTTCAAGGAGTAAAAAAACAGGAAAGTAAAGGCAGCAGATTAGGCTAAGGGCGCAGCAGGGGAGCCGGGCTGGTCGGTGGAGACGGCAGCGCCGGCTGGAGGAGTGGCCGGCTGGCGAGTCTCGGCTTGATCATCGCCGGCTGCAGGCGGTGCGCTCGCACGCGCCTTGTTGCTGGAGGCACAGTCAAGCTGAGGCTGGCCGGCTGCTCCACCATCTGGCACGGCGTCTTCACCTTCCTCCTCCTCCTCCTTGCCCTCGTCGCTGGAGTCGATTTCCTCCGCCGAGTCCTCGCCATCTGCTGGGTTCAGCCCGAACCACTCCTCCGGCTGGGCAACGCCGTTGTCGTCCACCTCAGGAGCAAAGGCGCTGGTGTCAGTGTAGTCGGCGATCGCCAAGGCACGTTGGATGATAGCCGGCCGCACCGGCTCTAGCTCCGTGTCGGCCTCCTGCCGCTAGGTGGCCAGCTGCTCCAAGCTCAGCTCAGGATACCAGGCTTTGACGAACTCCAGCGCCCGCCTGGCGCCTGACCGAGCCGCAGAAGCTTTCCAGGCCTCGAAGCGGCCGGCCGCTACCTCCAGCCAGTCGGCAGTCCAACTAGGGGTGCGGGGAATCACCTCGCTGGGCCAGAGAGCGGCCAGCACCTGCGCCCCAACACGCTGAAGCCGGCGCAGCATGCGGTGAGCCGGCTGGAGGCGGGCTTGAATCACCAGGAGTTGTTCCACAAGCGACCAGCGAGCGTTCGGCGCGATCTTGGCGCCAGCCTGCCTTTGCGCCTCGCGGTGGGCCTCGACGACCTGGTTGGCGGCAGTAGAGTAGCCAGGGAATGTCACGACCGGTTTTTCAATAAAATAATTATTGAGAGACCAATCCCTTTTACGGACCAGTAAGGAAGAATTCCTTCTCACTGGTAGACAATATATTGGTCACACAAGAAAAATACCAGGAGTACTGAATATAATACAAGGTTGAGCGGAGACTGCCCAACAATTTATTACATGCACGCCGATAAAACAAGACGGCGGATAGGGTGGCATAACTACTAACTCACGATAATAACGGTGGTGGAAATATCACCGCGAAGCGAGTGATATGACTCCTGAAGACTACAGCTCTTCGAGCGTCGGAGTGAGGCTCGAGGAGACTTATTGCGGGTGGCGGAAGCGTATATAATACAAGTGACCAATATCCGGGATCGCGCAGGACTGACTGGGACTCCTCTAGGCGTCGGACGCGCTATCAAACTCTTCATCCAAGAGATCGCCTTCGTCAACATCTGGCCAAATCAACAAGCCAGGTGAGTACTATGAAAGTACTCGCAAGACAGTTCGGACATAAGATATAACAAATGTAAACATGAAGCATATGAACAAGTTAACCAGTGCGTTCAGACATAGAGATAATAAATACTGGGTGCCAAACGAGGGTCTGAATGACTCCTCGAGAGGAAACTGCAAGGATGATAGTAATACTGGTGCCAAACGAGGGTCTGAATGACTCCTCGAGAAGGAAACTGCGAGAATAATAATGCCACAGTCGGGCGTCGGGCGACACCTCATAAAGGGCTTATAACAGAAAATAAAGGCAGTGCATGCCACAGTCGGACGTCTGAGCGACAATCACATAAAGGGCTTATATTTAAAGTAAGAAACAAAAACACGCCACAGTCGGGACGTCTGCGCGACGTCACTATAAAGGGCTTATATTATAGCTCAAGAATTCAGTAGCTCGAGATTATAAATTATTACAATTACGAGAACAAATAACAAGGTTAGTCCATCCACAGTAATAATAAATTAAACTGGGTTTACCACTTGAGCTTGTTCTCCGGGGACAAGTTTTTCCACGCGGATAGATATGGGTATACTGATTTACACTACTTGATCATGGATACGATGACTTGGAAGAATTTAACTCTGCAGAGTTTGTACTTAACCACAGCCAACGGATTTCAGTAGTCACGGGGACTAGTTCCGTTTACGGTGTTTTGGAAGAAACACGTCTAACCAGTACACACCCATTCAACATTCCGAAGCCAGGGATCACCCTCGGCAACGTTCAAGAAAAACCTTGAGACGGGGAGGCTACAACCTCGCGTAGCATGGGATCAAATTTCTATACGCGCGCTCTAAGGGGGTGCCCCCCCTCTCGGTCCCAACCGGAAACACCCATGCCCCCTGACCGGATGACTGGCTTTAATCCTGGGCCAAGGAACCATCATCCCGGCCCCTCTGTTTGGTGTGTACACGGAAAGAGGTTACCAACTTACTAAACCGCATCCTGGCAAAGAAACATGTGGTAGCACGGAAGGGGAAAAGAACGATAACGTGACTCCGTCCACGTTAACGTCGGAATTGTCGGATGACGCAAGGCTGGTATGCTACAACAGTACCACCTTGCTGCCCTTCATGTCACCACATGATTAGGCCATCTCTCACCAGAGATCATCGCAACTTTGGAACATGCGGGTAGTTGCCTCACAAGCAACGAGGTACTCACCGACACTCATATGCCACGCACAAACTTTCACGCAAACATGCAAAACACCTATCATATCAAAGGTTCAAACATGCTTGCCTGGTTCGGAGAAGTCGGAGTCTAGCTCGGCGAAGTTCGCGGCTCCGTCACCTCTTCCGGAACCTACGGCATAACGAAAACGGGCACTAACGTGAAAACCAACGCGTGCACAGAAACTTCTCCAAAAATTTCCAAATAAATCCCATAAAAAACTAGACAAAATTTTAAGACTGTCAGAAAAAGAATCACTCAAAAATCCTTTTTATTAAAAAGTTATAAAGGTTTCTGTCCAGGGACTCATCTGTAATGAAACAGAAAAGTTCCAGGGTTTAAACTGAGAAACCAGAAAACGCTTCGGAAAGAAATGCGCTAGCTAAAGAGGGAAAGCGTATTTTGCCCGAAGGCGCCAACAGAAAATGGTTCGAGGGAGAATAGAACAGAGGCTGACATGGGGGGTCCACATGTCAGGTTTAAAAAGCTCGCCGGCGCCCGAAGACTGCGGTGGACGCCGGCGTCGAACCACGGCGAGTCAGGAGGATCGGAGGGTACCAAGAGCTTCAGCGTGTCCTTCCGCGTCGGTGGGTGGTGGACTCGACCGTCGGAGAGCACCACGTCGACGGCGACACTTTCTCCGGCGGACGGCGGCTCGGGTGATGGTGGAGAACTCCGGTGGAGGGCTGCAAACTTCGAATTGAAGCGCGGGTCAGAAGGAGGGATGCAAAGTGAAGCTACTGGCAAGAGAATGGAGGCAGAGGCGCACGCACGGGAGCGAATCGAGCTGGATCCCGTGGCGGGTCGCGGCGGCCGGAGTCGAGGAAGGAGACCTCCTCGGGGCTCTTCCAGTGGCTAGGCGTGCTCTAGGTGGAGTGCAGGGATGGTGTGGGTTCGAGTTGAAGCTCGGGGCCTCTATTTATAGGCGGATCGACGGGGTGGCCGTGAACGGAGAATCTCCGGCGAGCAATTACGGCGATGCAGTGGATTGGCAGGAGGTTTGAGTGGCCAGGCAGCATCAGTGGAAGTTACTGGTGTCGTTCCCCCGCTAATCTCGGTCGGTCTTGGCGTAACGGCGCCGGTCCACGGTGGGGTGGCCGCACGGGCACGACGGCGGCAGAGAGCGCGCTCCGCGCCCAGCGGTTCACGACGAGAGTGGCAGCGCGTTCTGGGGAGTGGAAGGCCACGCGGCGACCTCCGGTGGCTTGGGCGGCGCTGGGTGGCGCCGTCTGCGCCGCGCCTCTCTCTGGCGGCCGCAAAGCCGCCGCTGGCGTCGGTCACGGGGCGGCGCACCTCTGCTGCTCGTCGCCGACGTCCGCAAGCTGCCAGGCGTTCGTGCGGAGCAGGAACAAGGGGGAGGGGACGGGGAGCAAGGCGACATCGGGGCACTGTCGAGATCGACAACAAGTTCTGAAGAAAACGACAGTAGCACTGAAATGTTCTCTGAACTTTTCTGAACCTGATTTTGACAATGCACTGCAGGTGTTCGACAGAATGATTTGGCAATGAGAAAAATTTCCTGGGGCTGGGACTTGGTGAGGTGACCACTCAATGCACCCAGGGGCTGCCTGATTTTACTTGGAATTTTTGGAGAAGATTTGAATGAATTTCACCAAATTTGACAAATCTGGTCCAAACTTGCAGCAAGTGTAGTTTGAAAATTTGAACTGAAGACCAGTGGATCTTCATGGATCTTGGTTGAGGGTTCAAGGGACTAGGAAGGGAAAAAGGTTTGGGGGCAAAAATCAAAACAGAAAGTGGAGTTCCTTTGTAAATCACCAATGGCTAGAATAGAAGACAGAAATTTGTTTGAATATGATTTAAATGGAAAATAAATCTAGGAGGAGGTTCAACTTGCTGGATTTGATGCAAAACATGATCCAAAGATGAGGGAAGGTTTAGGAGAGTGGATTTGCACTAAGGCCATGGCAAGAGAGAAATGTTGAAAGTGGCAAAGGATTATTCCAAAAGCCATAGTGCAATTTCAAAGAGATTTTCAAAAGGCATTTTTCTCAAGTGAAAAGTATTTTGTCTTGAGTCCAAATAAAAAGGCAAGGACCTCCAAGACCAAAACAAGTCTTGGGTGAATCCAAATAAAACTCTTGCCATAAAAAAATATTTGAAAGGGAGAGTTCTTTTGAAGAAAAATTTAAATCACCTCCCTCAAGTCAAATAAATTTTTTGAAAAATCCAAATAAAATTTGGGTGTCACAACACCTACCCCCTTAGGAAAAATCTCGTCCTCGAGATTTCTGCTGATCCTCAAATAGATATGGATACTCTGCCTGGAGAAAATCTTCCCTTTCCCATGTGGCTTCATCCTCAGTGTGGTTGCTCCACTGAACCCTGAAATTTTTTGTCGTTTTCTGACGGGTCCTCCTTTCAGACTCTTCCAATATCTTTACTGGCCTCTCTCTGTAGGTGAGGTCTGGTTGCATATCAATGCTCTCATGGGTACATGCTTCTCCGGGTTACTCACACATTTCTCAACTGTGAGACGTGGAATACGTCATGGACGTCTGACAGCTCCTTGGGCAAGTCTAGTTGGTAGGCTACCATGCCTCTTCGTGCCTTTATACAAAATGGTCCAATAAATCTCGGGGCTAGCTTCCCCTTAATTTTGAACCGTTGCAGACCCCTCATAGGAGATACTCGGAGGTATACGGAATCACCGGGTTCAAAGCTGACCTCACGATGTTTTGATCATAGTAGCTCTTTTGTCGGCTCTGTGCTGTCTTGAGTCTGTCCCTGATCTGCTTAACTTTCTCCTCGGCCTCTTTAAGCATGTCTGGGCCGAAGATACGGCTGTCACCTGTTTCTGACCAATTCAGTGGGGTACGACACCTCCGTCCGTACAATGCTTCAAAGGGTGCCATTTGCAAGCTGGCTTGGTAACTGTTGTTGTAAGCAAATTCGGCATACGGCAAACTCTCTTCCCAACTGGATCCATAGGTGAGCACACAGGCTCTTAGCATATCCTCTAGGATTTGGTTTACACGTTCCGTTTGTCCATCAGTCTGAGGGTGGTACGCTGTACTGAAAGCTAGTTGCGTGCCCAGAGCTTGTGGTAGGTGATCCCAAAATTTGGAGACAAATTGTGTGCCTCGGTCTGATATTATAGTCTTTGGGACTCCATGCAAGCAAACTATACGGGAGAGATAAAGTTTGGCCAGTCTTTGTGTGGAGTAGGTAGTCTTCACGGGAATGAAATGAGCAACCTTGGTTAGTCGGTCTGTGATGACCCATATGGCGTCATTTCCACGTTGTGATCGGGGTAGTCCGACGATGAAATCCATTCCTATTTCATCCCATTTCCACTCCGGTATCCGTTTGGCTGGAGTAGTCCTGCTGGCTTTTGATGCTCGGCCTTGATGCGCTGACATGAATCGCAACAAGCAATGAATGCGGCTATATCTCTTTTCATGCCGTGCCACCAAAATCTTTCCTGAATGTCTTTGTACATTTTTGTTCCTCCAGGATGGATTGAGTATGGAGCGGTGTGGCTTTCGGTCAAGATTTGTTGCTTGAGTTCCTCAATGTTAGGTACGCAAAGTCTGTCTCCGTACCATAATATTCCTTCACTGTCTGTGATGAACTCTGAAGCCTTGCCAAGGTTCATTTTCTTCTTTATACCTTCGATGCTGGGATGTCCCTGTTGAGCCTTCTTAATTTGTTCCACCAGGGTGGGTTGTACCTCCAGATTTGATACGGTGCCCTCAGAGACTAACATCATGTTGAGCCTAGCGAACTCTTGCTGAAACTCAGGCCTCAAGTTTTGCGGACCGTCATTGTCCGGGCTGGGGTTTCGACTAAGGGCATCGGCCACTACGTTTGCTTTCCCTGGATGGTAGTGAATACCGACATCATAGTCCTTGACCAGTTCCAACCAGCGTCGTTGGCGTAAATTTAGCTCTGGCTGTGTGAAAATATATTTGAGGCTCTTATGATCCGTATATATTTCACAGCGATTTCCCAACAGGAAGTGCCTCCACTCCTTGAGTGCATGTATGACTGCTGCTAGCTCCAAGTCATGGGTTGGGTAATTTTCCTCATGTTTTCGCAGCTGCCTGGAGGCATACGCGACAACTTTGCCATCCTGCATTAGTACACATCCGAGACCTTTTCGGGACGCGTCACAATACACCTCAAAACTCTTGTGTATGTCCGGCACGGTTAAGACCGGTGCGGTTGTCAGCTTCTTCTTGAGTTCTTGGAAGCTTTTCTCGCATGCTTCCGTCCATACAAATTTCTTGTCCTTCTTGAGTAACTGTGTTATAGGTTTTGCCACAGTGGAGAATCCTTCAATAAATCTTCTGTAATATCCGGCCATTCCCAGGAAACTCCGCACATCTGTAACGTTGGCGGGTGGCTTCCAGTCAAGTATGGCTTTGACTTTTTCTGGGTCTACGGCCACGCCTTCTTGGTTCAATATGTGGCCTAGGAAACCAACTTGCCTTAGCCAAAATTCGCACTTGCTAAATTTGGCGTACAACTGGTGTTTTCTTAATTCTCCCAAAACAATTCTGAGGTGCTCAGCATGCTCTTCTGGTGTCCTTGAGTAAACCAGAATATCGTCAATGAATACCACAACAAATTTGTCCATGAATTTCATAAACACTTTGTTCATGAGGTGGACGAAATATGCGGGGGCGTTCGTTAGTCCAAAAGGCATCACTGTAAACTCGTATAACCCATATCTGGAAGTGAATGCTGTCTTGGGGATATCTTCTGTCCGTACTTTCAATTGGTGATATCCCGATCTCAAATCAATCTTTGAGAACACCTTGGCTTGTGCGAGCTGGTCAAACAAATCATTTATCCGTGGCATCGGATATTTGTTTTTGATGGTGACCATATTGAGGGCTCGATAGTCTATACACAGTCTCAGCGTCCCATCCTTTTTCTTGGCGAACAACACAGGCGAACCCCATGGTGAGGAGCTGGCTCGAATAAATCCTTTGTCCAATAATTCCTTTATCTGCTTCTTCAACTCCACCAATTCTGAGGGTGCCATTCTATAAGGTTTCTTATAGATGGGCGCGGTGCCAGGTGCTAGTTCAATGCTGAATTCTATCTCTCGGTCTGGTGGCATGCCTGGTAGTTCTTCAGGGAACACATCAGGAAACTCGCATACCACTGGAACTTTTCTCAGTTCTGCAATGTCCATTTTGTTCAGTTTTGGTTGCTGTGTTCGTGGCCTTTCTTGAGCTGTAACCTTTATGGTCTTGCCATGATGGTGGGTGAGAATCACGGTCCGATTGAAACAGTCAATGAATCCTTTGTTGGTGGTCAACCAGTCCATTCCTAAAATGACATCCAGTCCTTTACTCTCCAACACGATGAGATTTGCTTGGAAATGTAGTCCTTCGAACTCAATGACCACTCCTTGGCAGTAACCCTGAGCGATTTGCTTATTTCCGGGGGACTTGATGATCATAGATTTTTCCAAAGGAAGTATCGGAAAACCATGTTGTAAAACAAAACTCTTCGAAACGAACGAATGGGAAGCTCCAGAATCAAACAAAACCGTGGCAGGTACTGTGTTGACAGGGAACGTACCGAGCACGATGTCTGGGGCATTCTGCGCTTCTTCCCTGGTCACATGGTTCAGGTGACCCTTCTTGTGGTTGTTGTTGGGATTGAAATTGTTGCGCTTGGGGGCTGGTTTGTTTCCACCATTGTTCGGCTTGGGGGCCGAGTTCCTCGGCTTTGGGCACTGTTTAGCATAGTGCCCTTCTTCTCCACAAGCATAGCATGTGACCCCTGGATGGTACGTGAAATCTTTGTCCCTGGCATGAAACTGTCTGACGGGCCTTGGATCTGTAGTCGTGGATCTCCTTGCTTCTGTCCTTGGAACCTCAGTCTTGCTTCGGTTGTTGCGAGCATGAGTCGTCTTGTCCCTCTTTCGCTTACGGAGATCTTCCAGACTACGGCGCTCATTCTCCAAGGTAATGGCCTTGTCAACCAGAGTTTTAAAATCTGGGAAAGTGTGAACAACCAGTTGGCATTTTAGTGCTGGTGCCAGGCCGTCCAGGAATTTTTCCATCTTCTTGTTTTCTGTCATATGCTCGTCGTAGGCATAACGGGATAGCTGGGTAAACTGACCATTGTATTCTGTCACTGACATGCCTCTCTGCTTTAGGTCATCAAATTCTCTCTTCTTGATTTTTATGATGCTCCTGGGGATGTGTGCCCCACGGAAGCCTTCCTTGAACTCTTCCCAGGTGATGTTGTGTTCACTGGGATGCATGTGTAGGAAGTTTTCCCACCATGCTGCAGCTGCTCCAGTAAGGTAGTGTGGTGCATAAAGCACCTTCTCATGATCTGAACACTGAGCAATAATCAGTTTCCTTTCAATGTCTCGAAGCCAATCATCGGCTTCTAGTGGCCTATCGGTGTGAGCAAACGTTGAAGGGCGAGTCTTCTGTAACTCAGATAACTTGGAATGTGGTTGATAGGGCTCACGGTGGTTTCCCATATTGATGACGTGTCTCATCATTTCTTGGTGCTGTTGCTGGCTTTGTTCGAAGAGACGACATACTTGAGACAGGGCTGCTTCGCTGTCCTGTTGACTGGACTGACCCTGAGTGAAATTGTTGCTAGTCTGTGTCCCATAAACCTCTTCTGGCTGATTGGGCATGGAGCGAGTCCATGGGCGAGACATTTTTCCAGTCTGGGGTATTATTTTGCAAAACCCATGAGAAAAACTGTGTAGCACAAGGAAAAACTTGCAAGGCAACAATTTTAAAAGACCTCAAGGTTTTCAAGGAAACATAAGCGATTTTGCACGGAGAGGAACTGCTTAGCATATATCTCACACGCGAAAAGCAAACACACGATACAGCACTCAGGATGCGCGTACACATCCTGACATGTTATTTAGACTAGCGTACTCCTCCGGAAGGCAGCCAACACACCAATACAAACTAGCGCACAGATAAAAACAACACATCATACAAGCAGACGTAACGCGCGGCTATTCGGCGCTCTCAGTCGGAGATGGTGAAGATTTCCTTCCCCTTGCCGATGGCAAGACTTAGCGGTCCAGGAGAATCAACCTCCACCTCCTCTCTAGCTGGCTCCTGGCGCGTAATGCTGCGCTGCGGTGATGGCGCGGGAGCGACAGGTGGTAGGGCGGGTGCGGCAGGCGGTGCAGCTCTGACTGGAGTAGGAGCGATGACTCGGTCGAACTCCTCAGTTGTAGGCAGACGGCGAGCAGTGGCTAAAACGGCCGGTGCATAAGAGGCTGAAGACGAGACGAATGTCAGAGGCGGTGCTGTGTGGAGAAGCTCCTTCCTGCTGGCAGGACCGCCCCGGACTAAGTCCATGCGGGCAGCCACAAGATCATCCACGAGGTTGTCGAAAGACTCCTCCAGGGCCTTGAGATACTCCACAACCATCTCGATGGCTTCATCTCGCTCTCCCCGATGGCAGGCGAATGCATAGTGACTGGTGTATGGCACATGGCATGGGAGGTAGCGGTAGCGACGAGTCTTCATCGTAGGAAGGATGTCCCGAAGACGAGCTATCGCCTCACGGGCAGCCATCTGCATGGCATGCCTCTCCGTAGGCATGGCCCTTCCCACAAAACGGAAGTGGCGAGCTGCAGAGCGTCCTCCCTTGAATTGCACCATAGCTTGGTGCATAGACACGTCGTCGCTGAGCTTGTGCTGGTAGAGTGTGAACTCCGGGCGAGCCGCTGGCCCGATCGCGAGCTTGGTGATGGAGACGAGGAGCTTGACAAACCCCTCGGGCACGTTCGTGAACACTCGATTCTCACAGCTGCTGCCAGCCATCTACAAAAGTAGGCAAAAATTCTGAGTAGTCATGTCATAAATTTATGATGACCAACAGAAAATAGCTACAATTGCAAAATGCTGAAAAAGCACAAAAGACGCTAATAACCGATTAGCGATCGCACCTAGTGGCTTCCTATAGTCAGCCTGGCTCTGATACCAAGCTTGTCACGACCGGTTTTTCAATAAAATAATTATTGAGAGACCAATCCCTTTTACGGACCAGTAAGGAAGAATTCCTTCTCACTGGTAGACAATATCTTGGTCACAGAAGAAAAATACCAGGAGTACTGAATATAATACAAGGTTGAGCGGAGACTGCCCAACAATCTATTACAAACACGCCGATAAAACAAGACGGCGGATGGGGTGGCATAACTACTAACTCACGATAATAACGGTGGTGGAAATATCACCGCGAAGCGAGTGATATGACTCCTGAAGACTACAGCTCTTCGAGCGTCGGAGTGAGGCTCGAGGAGACTTATTGCGGGTGGCGGAAGCGTATATAATACAAGTGACCAATATCCGGGATCGCGCAGGACTGACTGGGACTCCTCTAGGCGTCGGACGCGCTATCAAACTCTTCATCCAAGAGATCGCCTTCGTCAACATCTGGCCAAATCAACAAGCCAGGTGAGTACTATGAAAGTACTCGCAAGACAGTTCGGACATAAGATATAACAAATGTAAACATGAAGCATATGAACAAATTAACCAGTGCGTTCAGACATAGAGATAGTAAATACTGGGTGCCAAACGAGGGTCTGAATGACTCCTCGAGAGGAAACTGCAAGAGTAGTAATACTGGTGCCAAACGAGGGTCTGAATGACTCCTCGAGAGGAAACTGCAAGAGTAGTAATACTGGTGCCAAACGAGGGTCTGAATGACTCCTCGAGAGGAAACTGCGAGAATAATAATGCCACAGTCGGGCGTCGGGCGACACCTCATAAAGGGCTTATAACAGAAAATAAAGGCAGTGCATGCCACAGTCGGACGTCTGAGCGACATCACATAAAGGGCTTATATTTAAAGTAAGAAACAAAAACACGCCACAGTCGGACGTCTGCGCGACGTCACATAAAGGGCTTATATTATAGCTAAATAATTCAGTAGCTCGAGATTATAAATTATTACAATTACGAGACAAATATAAGGTTAGTCCATCCACAGTAATAATAATTAAACTGGGTTTACCACTTGAGCTTGTTCTCCGAGGACAAGTTTTTTCCACACGGATAGATATGGGTATACTGATTACACTACTTGATCATGGATACGATGACTTGGAAGAATTTAACTCTGCAGAGTTTGTACTTAACCACAGCCAACGGATTTCAGTAGTCACGGGGACTAGTTCCGTTTACGGTGTTTGGAAGAAACACGTCTAACCAGTACACACCCTTTCAATCTTCCGAAGCCAGGGATCACCCTCGGCGACGTTCAAGAAAAACCTTGAGACGGGGAGGCTACAACCTCGCGTAGCATGGGATCAAATTTCTATACGCGCGCTCTAAGGGGGTGCGCCCCCTCTCGGTCCCAACCGGAAACACCCATGCCCCCTGACCGGATGACTGGCTTTAATCCTGGGCCAAGGAACCATCATCCCGGCCCCTCTGTTTGGTGTGTACACGGAAAGAGGTTACCAACTTACTAAACCGTATCTTGGCAAAGAAACACGTGGTAGCACGGAGGGGAAAAGAACGATAACGTGACTCCGTCCACGTTAACGTCGGAAATAGTCGGATGACACAAGGCTGGTATGCTACAACAGTACCACCTTGCTGCCCTTCATGTCACCACATGATTAGGCCATCTCTCATCAGAGATCATCGCAACTTTGGAACATGCGGGTAGTTGCCTCACAAGCAACGAGGTACTCACCGACACTCATATGCCACGCACAAACTTTCACGCAAACATGTAAAACACCTATCATATCAAAGGTTCAAACATGCTTGCCTGGTTCGGAGAAGTCGGAGTCTAGCTCGGCGAAGTTCGCGGCTCCGTCACCTCTTCCGGAACCTACGGCATAACGAAAACGGGTACTAACGTGAAAACCAACGCGTGCACAGAAACTTCTCCAAAAAATTTCCAAATAAATCCCATAAAAAACTAGACAAAATTTTAAGACTGTCAGAAAAAGAATCACTCAAAAATCTCTTTTTATTAAAAAGTTATAAAGGTTTCTGTCCAGGGACTCATCTGTAATGAAACAGAAAAGTTCCAGGGTTTAAACTGAGAAACCAGAAAACGCTTCGGAAAGAAATGCGCTAGCTAAAGAGGGAAAGCGTATTTTGCCCGAAGGCGCCAACAGAAAACGGTTCGAGGGAGAATAGAACAGAGGCTGACATGGGGGTCCACATGTCAGGTTTAAAAAGCTCGCCGGCGCCCGAAGACTGCGGTGGACGCCGGCGTCGAACCACGGCGAGTCAGGAGGATCGGAGGGTACCAAGAGCTTCAGCGTGTCCTTCCGCGTCGGTGGGTGGTGGACTCGACCGTCGGAGAGCACCACGTCGACGGCGACACTTTCTCCGGCGGACGGCGGCTCGGGTGATGGTGGAGAACTCCGGTGGAGGGCTGCAAACTTCGAATTGAAGTGCGGGTCAGAAGGAGGGATGCATAGTGAAGCTACTGGCAAGGGATGGGAGGCAGAGGCGCACGCACGGGAGCGAATCGAGCTGGATCCCGTGGCGGGTCGCGGCGGCCGGAGTTGAGGAAGGAGACCTCCTCGGGGCTCTTCCAGTGGCTAGGCGTGCTCTAGGTGGAGTGCAGGGATGGTGTGGGTTCGAGTTGAAGCTCGGGGCCTCTATTTATAGGCGGATCGACGAGGTGGCCGTGAACGGAGAATCTCCGGCGAGCAATTACGGCGATGCAGTGGATTGGCAGGAGGTTTGAGTGGCCAGGCAGCATCAGTGGAAGTTACTGGTGTCGTTCCCCTGCTAATCCTGGTCGGTCTTGGCGTAACGGCGCCGGTCCACGGTGGGGTGGCCGCACGGGCACGACGGCGGCAGAGAGCGCGCTCCGCGCCCAGCGGTTCACGACGAGAGTGGCAGCGCGTTCTGGGGAGTGGAAGGCCACGCGGCGACCTCCGGTGGCTTGGGCGGCGCTGGGTGGCGCCGTCTGCGCCGCGCCTCTCTCTGGCGGCCGCAAAGCCGCCGCTGGCGTCGGTCACAGGGCGGCGCACCTCCTGCTGCTCGTCGCCGACGTCCGCAAGCTGCCAGGCGTTCGTGCGGAGCAGGAACAAGGGGGAGGGGACGGGGAGCAAGGCGACATCGGGGCACTGTCGAGATCGACAACAAGTTCTGAAGAAAACGACAGTAGCACTGAAATGTTCTCTGAACTTTTCTGAACCTGATTTTGACAATGCACTGCAGGTGTTCGACAGAATGATTTGGTAATGAGAAAAATTTTCCTGGGGCTGGGACTTGGTGAGGTGACCACTCAATGCACCCAGGGGCTGCCTGATTTTACTTGGAATTTTTGGAGAGAGATTTGAATGAATTTCACCAAATTTGACAAATCTGGTCCAAACTTGCAGCAAGTGTAGTTTGAAGAATTTGAACTGAAGACCAGTGGATCTTCATGGACCTAGGTTGAGGGTTCAAGGGACTAGGAAGGGAAAAAGGTTTGGGGGCAAAAATCAAAACAGAAAGTGGAGTTCCTTTGTAAATCACCAATGGCTAGAATAGAAGACAGAAATTTGTCTGAATATGATTTAAATGGGAAAATAAATCTAGGAGGAGGTTCAACTTGCTGGATTTGATGCAAAACATGATCCAAAGATGAGGGAAGGTTTTGGAGAGTGGAATTGCACTAAGGCCATGGCAAGAGAGAAATGTTGAAAGTGGCAAAGGATCATTCCAAAAGCCAGAGTGCAAATTTCAAAGAGGTTTTCAAAAGGCATTTTTCTCAAGTGAAAAGTATTTTGTCTTGAGTCCAAATAAAAAGGCAAGGACCTCCAAGATCAAAACAACTCTTGGGTGAATCCAAATAAAATTCTTGCCATAAAAAAATATTTTGAAAGGGAGAGTTCTTTTGAAGAGAAGAAAAATTTAAATTACCTCCCTCAAGTCCAATAATTTTTTTTTGAAAAATCCAAATAAAATTTTGGGTGTCACAGGGAAGTACTCTGCACAAGAAAGAAAGAGAAGGAAGAGAAAAATACCAAGTCAGAGAGTGAACCAAACGGCAAGCGGCAAGCAAGGAACGAAGAAGAGGGCGGCCTACTGTCAACCAAGTCTTCGATCTGGCTGTAGCCGTTGATCAACGACTGCCTCGCCTTGGCCCAGCTCGCCGCCTCGGTGTCATATTTGGCTTGGAGGGCGGCCTCACTATCCTGCACCGCCTTCAGGGCCGCCTTGTGGCTCTCCTCCTGGTCGGCCAGCTTCTTGACCAGGCGGTCACGCTCCTAAGCCAAGGCGTCAAACTCGGCTTCCTTAGCGCGAAGGGCGGCCTGAGTCCCACCCAGCTGCTCCCTCAGTTTGGCATTGGCCGCTGCAGATATGGCAGAGGAGAAAAGAACAATAAGAAAGAAGTCGTCAAGAAAGATCCGACCCGACTGCTCAGCAGTCGGCCCGAATCTCGGGGACTACACCCAGTGGGTGCGCTGACGCGCCCCCACGTGAGATAAAAGATGAAGCACTTACCCCGGCTCTCAGCTAGATCAGCAGTCTTCTGGGTCAGCTCCCGATCCTGGGAGTTGAAGGTATCTGCACGGTGGTTGTGGTAGTCCTGCAAGTCGGACAGAGAAGCGAATGAGAACAAGATAGCAAACAAAGCCTACTAAGAAGTTCCAAGCCGCCTGCTCAGCAGCCGACTCGGAAATCGGGGACTACACCCAGTGGGTGCGCTGACGCGCCCCCATGAAAGAAACCAAGATCAAGAAGCAAAAAACGGGAAGACTTACCCGAATGGCCGCCCTTGCCATGAGGAACTCGTCATTATACTACCTCAGCACTGCGGCCTGGGACTGAAGCCGGTTCCGGACTTCTTGCGCCGCCACATTCACCACGGCCGTCCCACCATCCGGCGTCCACCCCGAGCTGGCGCTGGCCGCCTCCACGTCCTGGGCCGACGAGCTGGAGCCCGCGGCCTTCTCCGGGTCTGGAGCCGAGGTTGCCTTCCCCGCGTGCTGGCGCGATGGCGACTGGACCACCAGGTCCGTCCTCACAGTCGGCTCGCCCCCAGCCGATTGCGCAGGCGGCGCGTTAGGCCGGCTGCCTTGGGCCACCCCAGTCGGTGAGGGCGGTGCCGCCTCCCTCTCCTGGGCGACGATGTCGTCTTCCATCTCCAACCCCGGCAGGTCGCCGCCGGCTTCCTCCGGCGGGGGCTCCGGGATCTCGGGCGCCGCGACACGGAGGGGGGTGACAAGCAAGGCCCCCTCCGCTGTCGCTGCGGCTGCAGCCTCCGCCTGGGCCTTGGCCGCCGCGTCGGCACGTGCCTTCGATGACTCCTCCGCCTCCTCCTGTGCCGCCTTGACGGCAGCCGCCCTCAGCTCTTCCGCCTCCCGCGCATTTCGCTCTGTCGCCGCTTGAAGCTCGGCGCGGGGGTCCATACGGCGGGTGCTCCCGGATCCTCCCAGCGATCCAACCACGGAGGCGGCAGCGACCCGCTCAAGAGAAAGCGGAGCCCTGATTTTTGAGACAAGACAAGAATTCAGAAATCGACAAGAAAAGAAGAAAGAATATGCAAAAGAATCTACACTTACGCCGAAACCGTTTGCGGCTGCTTCACCACCTTGCGGAAGCGGGCCGCCTTCGCGGCAGCCTCATCCCGTCTAGTCGCCGCCGCCCCGACCTAGGGCTTCTACGGCCACTGCCGAACAACCCGACGCAGCCCGGCGCTTCTGCGCTGCCCCGAGCAGGCGGCGCGGCGGAGGAACCCGCGCCATGGCCGGACGCCGGCTGGCGGCATGGGACGATTTCCGCCTCATCGTCATCTGGCCAGTCGTCGAAGCTGGCTCCAAGCCCGGAGCCGCCTGCTTCGCCGCCTCCTGCCTCGGTGTTGTCGTCCATGGCGGCCGCCCCCAAGTCGGGGTCCTCCAAGTCATGTTCCGCCCGGTCAGGGAGAAATCGGCGATCCGCCCCCGACCCAGCCGCAGGTCGAAGGAGAGGGCTCTGCCAAGACGTGCCGACTGGTCAGAGTCGGCCAAGAAAAACTTGGCGACAAAACTAAGAGAAGAAAGGATAAAGAAAGCATACCGTAGGCGGGGGATGAGCATGGGAGTATGGCTCCTTGCCAAACCGCCACTCTGGGGAGAGCTTGCAGTCCGCGAGATAATTCACCATATGAGCCACCTCATCATGAGGTATCTCCTTGGTGCACATCCGACTCGGATCGAGTTGGCCGCTCATCTGACAGATCAGATGAGGGCGGCTTTGAAGCGGAAGCACCCGGCGCGCGACGAAGGCGGCCAGCAGGTCGGACCCAGTCAGGCCCTCCGACTGGATCATTACCCGGAGTCGGGCGACGGCCGCGGCTCCAGCCGGCGACAGCGTCACGGCCCGATAGGACCACTGGGGCCGCCTCCCAGCCGGCGGGCCGGCTACGTAAGCCGGCAAGTTGACGTAGTCGCCTTGCGGGGCGACGTTCTTCACGTAGAAGTACAACTTCTGCCAGCGCTTCACCGACTGGATCAGCGTGATGACGGGAAAGGGGTTGTCGGCTGCCGGCCTCCGCATCGCGATGAAGGCGCCGCTCTGAGCCGGCACGCCCTGCATGCGGGTGCCGAGCTTGGTTTGGAAGAATTCCCCCCAGAGCTCGAGGGTGGGAAGAACGCCCAGAAAGCCCTCGCACAGAGTGACGAAGGCGGATAGCAGCACGACCGTGTTTGGAGTGAGGTGGTGCGGCTGGAGCTGATAAAACTCGAGGAAGGAGCGGAAGAAGGCGCTCGCGGGCAGACCGAGGCCGCGCAGGAAGTGCAAGCGAAAGATTACCTGCTCGCCTTCCTCCGGCGCCGGCGTGATCTCCTTCTCCGGCGCGAGACGGACCCGCACCTGGTCCTTGCCGGAGGAAGTCGATGTGGTCCATATGGACGTTGGAGCCGTCCCAGTCTCCGCCGTACTGCATGATGGCGAGAAGCTGGCGAGAAAGGATGCGGCGGCGGAGAAAGCACGGCCCCGCGGCGGCAAAGCTGCGGGGTGGTACGAAGATTTGCGGGACGGCGCGGTGGTGAGATGCTGCTGCGATGGAAAGGAGGAGGAAGAAGATGGCGGAGAGGAGCGTGCGAGCGTCTACCGCTTCCCCTCCTCCCCCTACTTATAGCCTCGTGTGGCGAAGCCGAGGAGGCGAGGCGTGGGGGGGGACGTGGGATTAACTGCGCCCACTCCCCACGTCCCGCGATTATTGCGCCCTAACGGCGTACAGAAATTCCCACCAGAAGGCGTGCGGCCCGCTTCGGGCCATAGAGAATCCGTGCCTGGGCCTAGGCGTAGGAGTGGTGGGCCCCCGGCCTGTGGCGACGTCGTGTCGCGCGCGTGGGTTGGCAGGCTTTTCTCAGCCGGAGGATGCCACATGGTTCGCGGGCGGCGAGCGGCCAGCCCGCAGCCCGGCGCGTGCGCCAACTGACTCCCGCCTTCAGACTTCAGAAGTTTCGCCAAGACGGCGCGCCCAACCGAAGCCGGCTCCTAGCTGCTAGCTCATCAAGATAAGAAGCTGACCGAGCTTCTCGACCTCCTCTCAGCCTCGAAGCCCAACCAGCTTCGGGGACTACTGTCGGAGTGAATGGCCACGGGGTGCCGTACGGCTCAGCCATCCCCCGTCCGGCGTGGCACTGTAGCCATGTTGACTCGACGTCACCCACGACAGGCGCCAGTACGGCCCGCGGGCGGCGGGCCCCTTTAGCCAGAGATACGCTCGAAGGCGGCCCGGCCTCCCCTAGTCGGCCTGGGGCGTAGCCGGCTGCCTCCCTCCCTCGAAACATGTGCATCATTAAGGAGACAAGATGAGGTGAGGCTACAGTGAGAGCCCGCAAGGCGGCGGCACTGTAGCCATGCTTACCTCGACAAAGCCCTCGTCATTAGGGGCGAGGCAACAGTAACCAGCCGCCGACAAGGCCCCCAAGTGGTGGGGCCGGCCTGTCGGCCAAGAGGCCGGCAGCCGGCGGGACCCACCAGTCGGCGGGCCCCAACGGCCGGCGGAGAAGCCGGCGAGCACAGACACTGACGGCTGGGACCCGCGCCCAGCCGGATTACCATTGTACCCCCGGGGGTAGGCCTATATAAATCCCCCGGGACACCCATGCAAAGGGTTGATCTCATAGAGTTTCACACACCACATAGAGAGAAAAGGAGAGCTAGCCTTGCCCTTCTTCTTCCCCTAGCCAAGCAGCTCAAGGAGCACTTGTAGCAACTTGTGTTGATCTAGTGATCATGCGGAGACCCCGCAGAGCAGGACTAGGGGTGTTATCTCCACGGAGAGCCCCGAACCTGGGTAAGATTCGCCGGCGTGCATGTCTTCGCCTTATCCCGTTTCCAGGCACCGTCGATGTCTTACTGGCTCCCACAATGATAAGCCACCCGTTGCATATGTCGCACCTACCACCCGACAGGACCCGCCTCAGAACGAGGTCGCCCACCTCGAGCGTCCTGGAGCGGATGCTGCGGCAGTGGTATCGCCGCAGTGCCTGCTGGTACCTTGCCGCCCTCAGTGCAGCTTCGCGACGACGCTCCTCCCCCAGCACAAGGTCCATCCCCCGTGTGGCGTCCTGCTGAGTTTCATCGAACGCCAGGACCCGTGCAGAGCGATGCTTAACCTCGTGAGGAAGAACTGCTTCAGCTCCGTGGACGAGGAAGAATGGGGTCTCGCCCGTTGGTTTGGTGGCGGTGGTGCGGATAGACCACAATACGGACTGGAGCTCGTTGTGCCAGCCCCTGCCACAGGCCTCGAGCTTCTTCTTGAAGGTCCTGGTCTGGAGGCCCCTCAGGACCTCCGCGTTGGCGCGTTTGGCCTGACCATTGCTCCTGGGGTACGCCACCGAAGCGTAGCAGATCTGCGTTCCAAGGTTAGCACAGTAGGTTTTGAAGAGGTTACTAGTGAACTGCGAGCCATTATCTATGATGATGCGGTTGCGGACCCCGAAGCGGCTCACGAGGCCCTTGATGAACTTGACAACAGAGCCAGCTGGGATGGTGCGAACGGCTTCCACTTCCGCCCACTTGGTGAACTTGTCGATGGTGACGTAGAGGTAGCGGTAGCCCCCAGGCGCTCGAGGGAACGGGCCCAAGATGTCCAGCCCCCAGATCGCGAACGGCCACATGAGCGGAATGGTCTGGAGGCCCTGAGCTGGCTGATGAATTTGCTTGGCATGGAACTGGTAGGCTTTGCAGGACTTCACCAGCTCAGCTGCGTCGTTGAGCGCAGTGGGCCAGTAGAACCCACTGTGGAATACTTTGCCGATGAGGGTCCGTGATGACGAGTGATGCCCGCAGTCCCCACCGTGTATGTCAGTTAGCAGCTCCTTCCCCTGGTCCTTGGAAATGCAGCGCAGGGAATCATCGTTTGGCTGCTTCCTGTACAACTCACCATCCTGGATGCAGTACGCCGTGGCTTGCCGAACCACACGCTCTGCATCCTCCTCTTTGTCTGGCAGTGCCCCTTGCATCAGATATTCTTTGAATTCCTTGGTCCAGCATCCCTCCTGAGGTTCGAGGACCAAGAGCAAGTGAGCTCCTGAGGTCGGGCCACAGGTCGGGGCTCCCGTGGCAGGAGGCTGTGGGAGCTCCTCCCGAGGCTGAGCTGTGCTTGAAAGTGGTGGTGTCGCCGATGGCTTGAAGAGTCGTTCCTCAAAAACACAGGGCTCTTGTGGCTGCCGCTTGGATGCTCTCCTGGCGATGTCGTCAGCTTCCTTGGTTGTGCCCCGGGGCACGTGCTGCAGCTCCAGGCCCAAGAACTGCTTCTCCATCTTGCGCACCTCCGCGAGGTATGCCTCCATATGCTCGTCCTTTGGCTCGTACACTTTGTTAGAGAAGTTGACGAGGAGCTGCGAGTCGCCTCTAAAGGTAAGGCGCTTCACCCCTAGAGCTGTCACGGCCTTCAGGCCAACTATGAGGCCTTCGTATTCCGCGATGTTGTTGGAGACCTTCTCGCCCTGCTGAAAGCAGAGCTGCACGGCGTAGTAGAGCTTATCCTGTGTGGGCGAGATGAGTACTGCTCCAGCCCCTGAACCCTGGTGCGCGAAGGGGCCATCGAAGTACATGACCCAACTGTCTGGTGCCTCACTTCCTGGCGAGGTGGACCGGTCTTCGCCTACTTCATGTGTCGGGACGTCCGTCCATTCTGCCAGAAAATCAGCGAGCGCGGCTCCCTTGATGACCCTGATATTGCTGAACTCTAACTGGAATGCTTGCAGCTCGATGTTCCACTCGGCGACCCTTCTGGCAGAATTGGGGCTCCTGAGCACCCTCTCTAATGGGTAGGCTGAGACAACCTTGATGGGGTGCCCCTGGAAGTAGTGCCGCAGCTTGCGCAAGGCCACCAAGAGTGCGAGCAGAAGCTTCTGAGGCATGGGATATCGCACCCTCGCATCTCGCAACACGGTGCTGACGAAATACACCGGGTGTTCGACGAGTGCTGGCGCGGTGTCTGGGCTCGCGTCTTGCGGAAGTTGAGACGCCTCATGAGGTGACGGGGCTCCTGACGCCTGATTGTTTGCGGGAATTTTGGTGGCGTCGTCCTGTTGAGCTTGGTCTTCTGTCGGCGCTGCCACGGCTCTTGCGGCGCCTTCTTGATCTTGCATTGCTTCAGTTGTAGCCCGGCGCAGCGCGCCCTTGGCTTGGTGCTCCTCCCGAACCGCCACCAGTGATGCGCTGGCGGAGTACGTGGTTGCAGCGAGGTAGAGTACTAGGGGCTCGAGGGGACGTGGCGCTACCATCACCGGAGGGCTGGTCAGGTATCTCTTGAGGTCTTGAAAAGCTCGGTCGGCCTCCTGGGTCCACTCGAATGGGCCGTTCTTCGTCATGACCTTGAAGAAGGGTAGGGCGCGTTCCCCTAGCTTGGAGATGAAGCATCCCAACGCAGTTACCCGGCCAGCCAGCTTCTGCATCTCCCTAAGGGTCTGCGGCGGGCTCATGTCCTTGATGGCCTTGACCTTCTCTGGGTTCGCCTCGATCCCTCTATGGGACACGAGGAAGCCCAGCAGCTTGCCAGAAGGGACACCGAACACGCACTTCTCCGGGTTAAGCCGCAAGTTTACTTGGCGCAAGCTCGCGAAGGTCTCCTCCAGGTCTCGAATCAAGGTCCTTGCCTCCCGAGACTTCACCACAATGTCATCGACGTAGGCCTTTGTGTTTCTCCCGAGCTGCCACCCCAAGGCGATGTGCATCAGTCGCTGAAAGGTTGCGCCCGCGTTGCGCAATCCAAAGGGCATGCAGGTGTAGCAGTACACCCCACACGGGGTCAGGAAGGCTGTCTTCTCCACATCTTCTACCGCCATCTTGATCTGGTGATATCCTGAGAACGCATCCAGGAAGCACAGCAGGTCGCATTCAGCGGTGGAGTCGACGATCTGATCGATGCGTGGGAGCGGGAAAAGATCTTGGGGGCAGGCTTTGTTAAGGTTGGTAAAGTCGACGCACATCCGTTCCTTCCCGACTTTCTTCGGCACTACGACGGGGTTCGCCAGCCATTCGGGATACCGAACCTCGCGAATGGCACCTGCCGCCTCCAGCTTGCGGGTCTCTTGGACGATGAAAGCCTACTTCTCAGTGGACTGTCATCTCGCCCGCTGCTTCACGGGGCGTGCATTGTGGCATACCCTTAAATGATGCTGAATCACCTCTCTCGGAACTCCTACCAGCTGATTGGGCTCCCACGCGAATATATCCTTGTTTGCGCGCAAGAACTTCACCAAAGCTTCCTCTTGGCCTTGGTTGAGGCTGGCACCTATGGTAAAGGTGGCTCTTGAGGGAACGTCCTCGTTGACTGGCACCTGCTTGGTTTCCGCCTTGTCTTTTGCGAACAACTGCTTCTTCTTGGTCGGTATGGCTCCCTTGGGCTCGGAGGTGCCCGCGTCAGCAGGCTGCGGCGCCGTGGCGGTTTTGAGGGCGACCTTGAGCGCCGCCAGGGCCTCCTTGGTGTCCCCTTTGACAGTGAGGACTCCCTTGCTCCCAGGCATCTTCATGAGGTTGTAGGCCGGATGAGTCGCTGCCATGAACTGGGCCAGAGCCGGGTACCCGAGAATGGCGTTGTACGGGAGGCTGATGGGGGCGATGTCGAAGTCGACCAGCTCGGTGCGGTAGTTGTCACGCGTGTCGAAGGTGACGGGAAGGCGGATCTGTCCCAGAGAGCGGGTAGTGCCACCACCAACTCCTGAGAAAGGCTTGCTGAGGCTGAGCCGCTCGAGTGGCATGTGGAGAAGGCTGAAGGCCTCCACAAAGAGCAATTTGAGGCCGGCACTGCCGTCGATGAGGGTCTTGGTAACAACCACGTTGCAGATGGTGGGCATGCAGAGCATTGGGAGCATGCCCAAGCCAGCGGTGGAGTCGGGGTGGTCTTCTGAGCCGAAGGTGAGGTTGGCCTCCGGCGCAGCTCAACCCGTTGGAGCCCCCGGGCGCTTGGAAGCGGCACCAATCTGGTGGAGGAACGTCTTGACATGGCGATGTGAAGGCGGTGCTTGAGAGCCGCCCAACAGGGCCGCGACTGCGTGGTGCGCCGGTACCGCATAGCGAGCAGTGAAGAGGTCGTGGAGTTCCCCCCAGGATGCCACCGTGGATCCAGGGAGGTTGAGCAGCCAGGTGCGTGGCTCGCCGGCGAGGGCCATGGGGAGCCAGTTGGCCATGACCTTGTCATCGCCCCCGGCCTCGAGGACGGCCTCCTCGTATGCCAGCAGGAACGCCGACGGGTCCGCCGCGCCGTCGTAGCGTGGCGGCATCTCCGGCCTGAACTTGGGTGGCCATCGCACCTGCCGCAAGGCGGGGGCCAGGGCTCGGAGCCCCCGGGCCCCATCATCAGCACCGGCCGCAGGAGCAGGAGGCGGGGCACCTGCCATGGGGGCAAAGTGCGGTGGCGCGGAGCGTAGGCTGGTGGAGAGGAGCTACGGCGCACCCCTACCTGGCACGCCAAATGTCGGATCTGGGGTTCCGGCAAAACCCTTAAGGTTCGAACTCTGGGGTGTGCGCGAAGTTCTTTCCCTCCTACCGATACGCCCTAGCTCGATAAGATCTTGCGGACAAACTCGAAGAACTAGCAACACAAGGACACAAGATTTATACTGGTTCGGACCACCGTTGTGGTGTAATACCCTACTCCAGTGTGTGGTGGTGGATTGCCTCTTGGGCTGATGAAGAACAGTACAAGGGGAAGAACAGCCTCCTGAGGTTGAGGTATTCTTGTGTTCGGTGTGGCTAAGGGTTGGCTCTCGATCAGATGAGATCAAGCTGCCCTCTTGTGAGCTCTCTCCACATCTTTTGTGATGGCTAGTCCTATTTATAGGGGCCCTGGTCCTCTTCCCAAATATTGAGCGGGAAGGGAGCCAACAACAGCGGCCAATTTGAAAGGGGACAACCAGTACAAGCTATCCTGACAAAAGCGGTCTTCGCCTGCGAAAGGGCTCTGGTGATGACGCCGTCTTGGGCTCCACGGTGACCTCCGTCCTGCTGGCCTGCTGGTCTTGGTCTCGTTGCACTGATATGGAAACCTTTGCCTGACGCCTCGGTACTCGGCGCCTGCGCTAGCCTCCTTAGCACCAAAGAGGAAACAAGGACGCTGCGCGCGCTGGCGCCCGCCTGGTGTCGATCGTCATGGCTCACGTCATGAGAGCCTCACGAGGTTTGCCCCGCCTTGATATCTCCGCTCCTCGCGAGCCTGCCTGGAGAGGCCGCTCCTGAGGAGGTCCTGCGTCGCCCGCCTCGCGAGGGTTGGCCCCTCGCAAGGGTCTTGAATGCCTTGTTGCTGAAGGTGGGCCATACAGGCCTGCTAGCAAAGCCACGCCGTGGGCCGCAGGCAGGCAAGTCTGGGGACCCCCGTTCCCAGAACACCGACAACATCAAATATCTATAGCAGGTTGATTGAATGACCTCTGATCATCTTGTGCTCTCCAGATTTTGGCAACAGGGTATGCCTCAATATAGTGTTGATTGTGGCCAAGCCAGACAATAAGTAATGAACATATCCAAACTTATGTGTTTCCAATGCTTTGTCTGGAATCTCCTTGTACATGTTGGCCATTGAGTTGTGGTCTTTCTTCTTCTTGGCATAGACATCCAAGTCATCTTCATGCTCTTCAGGGGAATTTATCAATTTGGCCCACTCATCAATAGTAGATTGGTAGCTTGTACCTTCAGACATCCAAACTATTCTTCCATCAGGATAGAAGTGTGTAGTGGAGTAGAATTGCATGCTGAGTTCATCATTCCACTTGGTCAGCTTCTGACCCACAAACTTGTCCACTCTACACGCTCTGAAGCTCTCATGCACACCTGGAAAATAGTCTTCATTCTCATCAATGTACTCCCAATCAGCCCACTTCATATCACAAACTATAGGCTTCTTGTCAGCAGAATGGTTTCATAGAAATCTTGCTGCTCTTTGGTATGGAACATGTAGTCCACAACAGTCTTTCTCCTCACAGCATAAGGGTCACTTTGTCTCCAAAGTCTGAGACCTGCATCCTTCCTGATGCTCATATCTTCTGCCACTTGATCACTGTCGGTGTCAAAACCGGCGGATCTCGGGTAGGGGGTCCCGATCTGTGCGTCTAAGGTTGATGGTAACAGGAGACAGGGGACACGATGTTTACCCAGGTCCGGGCCCTCTCTATGGAGGTAATACCCTACTTCCTGCTTGATTGATCTTGATGAATATGAGTATTACAAGAGTTGATCTACCACGAGATCGTAATGGCTAAAACCCTAGAAGTCTAGCTTGTATGATTATGATTATGATTGCCTCTACGGACTAAACCCTCCGGTTTATATAGTCACCGGAGGGGACTAGGGTTGTACAAAGTCGGTTACAGAGAAAGGAATCTTCATATCCGAACGCCAAGCTTGCCATCCACGCCAAGGAGAGTCCCATCCGGACACGGAAGAGAGTCTTCTGTCTTGTATCTCCATGGCGCATCAGTCCGACCCATGTCCAACAGGCCAGACGCCCGAGGACCCCTTAATCCAGGACTCCCTCAGTAGCCCCTGAACCAGGCTTCAATGAAGAGGTGTCCAGCGTGCAGATTGTCTTCGGCCTTGCAAGGCGGGTTCCTTCTCCGAATATTCCAAAACAGCCTTCGAACACAAAGAACGTGTCCGGCTCTGCAAAACAAATTCCACACACAACCGCAGAGAGTATAATATTTCATGAGTCCAATCCACTGACAACTTTTTGTAGCGTGACACCACGTCACCACCCAGTCATTATCTCAAACCGTTTTTAGCCTGCCGCTCCATGTTCTGAGACGCGGTTTCATTGGCACGTCTTGTCAACGCAGAGATCGTGTCCCATTATTGCGGGATTCTCATCAATATGGGCGTGAGTAACCCAACTGTCCCGTTGGTATGATTCCTTGGGAATAGGCAGGTTTTAAGGCCTACGAGGAGGCGTTTGATAGTCATCGTCTTTATAAAGGGGCACAGACCCGTCTTTCTCCTCTACGCCTACCTCTTCCTTAACCTTCCCGACCTAGAGTTCCAGCACCCAGGTTTCAACTCAATTGCTCCGAGCCTCCCAGTCATGTCCGGACCCAGCCCTCAAGGCCGGTGGGTGGCCTCCTCTGTTATAGAGGAGGATATTGCGAAGCTCTGGGCGACAAAATATCTGACCGTGGAAATCCTCCACAGGCTCCCTGCCAAAGGGCAGGTTATTCCTGCTCCCAGATCCGGCGAAAGGGTCATATTCATCTCCCACTTCCTCCGGGGGCTAGGGTTCGCTCTCCATCCCTTCGTTCGCAGACTCATGTTCTATTACGGGCTAGATTTTCACGATCTAGCTCCGGATTCCTTTCTTCACATCTCGGCCCTTCATCGTCATGTGTGAGGCCTTTCTTCGTATTCCCCCACACTTCGGCTTATGGCTCAAGACCTTTAATGTGAAGCCGAAGGTAATCGAGGGGAAGCAAGCAGAGTGTGGTGGTGCCACAGTGAGCAAGCTTACCAATATTCTTTGGCCAAAAGGCTCTTTCATGGAATCCTCAAACTTACGCCAGCGGGAGTGGTTTTACATCACTGAACCCCGTGGTACCAAGTGGGCAGCTACACCTGCGTTCCGATCTGGCCCTCCAGTACAACTCGCATCATGGATCAATAAGGGGTTGGACTGAGGATCCATTGACGAAGTGCAGACTCTACAAAGCCGCATCCGGAGTCTCCTTGAGAAGGACACCGGTCATCAACGTAATCCAAGTAATGCTAGTCCACCGGGTCCTACCATGCCAGCGACGGCCCCTCCGCATGTGGGAGTTCAATCCAGAAGGACCACGAACCCTTCAGCACTTCATCGGCACGACGCACAGAGGAATGTGGAAGTTATTCTTCGGGACACGAAAACAGTGGCCGGATACCTCCAAGGACATCGGTCTCGACTACAACCATCCGGATACCTCAGTAAGCACTCGACTCCCGAACACAGCTTAGTTAAATATCCCGTAATAAGATACTGATAAAACCATCTTCGACTAGGGCTGGATAAAGAAGGCGGAACGAATTAGGTGTTCGGCCCCTCTTCCTGAAGACTCAGCTGATCCCGTGTTAACAAGGATGCTGGCTCCGGCTCCATATCAAGTGCCGGCGAAGGAGGACAAGGAGGAGAGCAAGAAGGCCAAAGGAGGCCTTCATTCTGAAGGTACACCAGACACTATGTCCGAGGAGATTGGGACTCCCTCTTCTGAAGACAAAAGAGAAGGAGAAACTGACGTCCCTTCTCCCCATGGTAAGAAAAGGGCCGCCTCCGAATGTTTGGAGGTAAAGGCTCCTAAGCAAGGGAAGATGCCCCTGTCAGGTGGTTCGGTTTCAGAAGACAACGTTGTCACACAGTTCTTCCGTAAAGACAAGCCTTTAGCCGAATCGTAAGTGAACAAGGGTGTTTTAAACATATCCCGTTCTTTTCCGGTTACAAGGGTAACGTCTAGAATATATGTTTGCAGTCCGGCACGCAGTCTTCCTCAACAGTCCTCTTCCTCGGGGGATCTTCTTCCGGAGATGATGGAGAGCGAGACGCCTCCTCTGACCTCCTCGCCCAACAGGGCGGATGATTTTGAGGTGTTGTCCCGGAGGATCTCTCCCGATAAACAAATGGTGCGGGGGACAATGAAGACAACACCCGGAGGTGAAACTTCAGTCGCCCAGGGTCCGGGGTGTGCGGCCCCTACGGGGACCAACAATAAAGGCCCCGGACTATCTGGTTTACAGCCGGAGACGACTCTAGGGTCGAGTGAACATATCCCTTCAAAGGGAGTCCATACTCCCGCAGCCGCTTCCAGGAATCCGGAGGCGCTGGATACATTGATGGATATGTTGCGGCATGCGTCCGTCTCAGAGGAACATCGTACCTTAATGGGTACGGTAGTTGAGAAGATTCTGTCTACGAGAAGCGGATTAAATGAAGCCTTCACGGGCCTGCTTCGAGGTATGCAATGAAATATCTTCAATTGCACTCTATATGCAAAATGCACCTGTAGATAGTAGCCCCTGAGACTCTGGTTGTCATCCAAAGGGAGGCGATCAGAGGATCAAAAAAAAGGATATGCCCAGTAAATAACCTAATTAATTCGAACACAGGCTGTTACATTCATGGCGATTGCCCAAGCTACCGAAGTTGTAGGTTTGAAGCAAAAACTTGATGTGGCGGATGACGACATCACGCATATTAACAGGCGGCTCGACGAGGCACAAGGTATGTTTTGGGGCAGTCAGTGTATGTCTGTATAATAATATGAGCACGAAGCTGAGAATTATATACTGAGATATGCATAACTGCAGATAGTGCCGCCGCGGTTGAGACCCTTCGGGCTGAGCTTGCCCAGGCCAAGGAGCAAGCCATGATGAGTAATGCGGCTGCCAAGAAGGCAGCTGATGCGTTAAAGGCCGAACAGGCTGCTCGGCGCCAGTGCAAGGAGAGAATATCTTCCATAGAGCGAGAGCTAAAGGATGCCACTGGCAAATGCCAAACACTCAAGGAGGAGAACAAAGCCAAAGTAGCTGAACTCGACAAGGCCTTACAAGAGGCGAGAGAAGCACGGTCCGAGTCTAGAGCGGCTCCGGAAGAGATCCGGCAAGCCGGAGAGATAGCGGCCGGTAAACCCTTTCTATTACAGACTAACTTCGGCGATCCGAAGTACGCCCCGCTTAATCAAATGTGGAGTTCTCCAGACGCATTCTTGGACTTGCCGAAGAGTGTTTGCGATGCCGCGCAGTTTTTCCAAGTGCAAGAAGGGCATGCAACGGAGAAGCTTTTCTGGTCGCAATTCAGCACGCCAAAGCATCCGTTGTTGCTGAACGAACAGGTGGCCCAGTAGGCCAAGCTCCACAAGATATCCGGATCTGCCATGAAGGACGTCGTGGTCCGGCTGTGGCTGACTGAGCTAATTCTGAATAGTTATTTCGGTTTGGTGCAGCAACTTGTTGATGCGGTGCCGCGTATCGACGCCGTTAAGCGGTCAACGTGCATTGAAGGTGCACGGATGGACTTTGCCCGCGTCAAGACGTACTGGGTAAAGATGAAGGCCACCGACATCGCAGCAAAGAGTCCACCCAGGGGGAAGGACCATCACACGCCGGAGCATAATTTCGAGGATGTCCTAGAGGGCGCCCGCTTGATAGAGGATCAGTGCTCGAAGGATATGATTTTCGAGTGAATGTACCGAAATTGTAAAAACTATATTATGATATATTAAGGCTATGTTTTTTATACTTTTGCCTGAAAGTTTTGGTTCCTCCTGTGCGGCCGTTTTTTGTATAATTTAAAAGTTTACCGGTCGTCGGCTTCGGCCCCTGAGGGAGTCCTGGACTAAGGGGTCCTCGGGCGTCCGGCCTGCTATCCATGGGCCGGACTGATGGGCTGTGAAGACATGAAGACCGAAGACCATACTCGTGTCCGGATTGGACTTTCCTTGGCGTGGAAGGCAAGCTAGGTGACCAGCTGTGAAGATTCCTTCTTATGTAACCGACTCCATGTAACCCTAGATCTCTCTGGTGTCTATATAAACCGGAGAGCATAGTCCGGATAGGACAGATTCATTACCATATTCATAGGCTAGGCTTTTAGGGTTTAGCCATTACGATCTCGCGGTAGATCAACTCTTGTGACACTCATATTCATCAAGATCAATCAAGCAGGAAGTAGGGTATTACCTCCATAGAGAGGGCCCGAACCTGGGTAAACATCGTGTCCCCCGTCTCCTGTTACCATCGATCCTAGACGCACAGTTCGGGACCCCCTACCCGAGATTCGCCTGTTTTGACACCGACATTGGTGCTTTCATTGAGAGTTCCACTGTGCCGTCGTCAAAAGGTTTGATGGCCCCTTCAATCGTCGATGATGACGCAGTCCAGGAAGAAACCTTTCTCCCCGGACAGATCTTCATGTTCGGCGGCTTCGTACTGCGGGCCAACTCGCTTGGCCATCTGGAGCAGATCGACAGCTACGCCCCTGGCCATCAGGTCAGGTTCGGAAGCTTGAACTACATTGCGGACATCCGTGGAGACTTGATCTTCGATGGATTCGAGACCACGACAATCGCTCCCCGCTGCCTCGATGGACATGTCTTAAACCTGTCATCGGGCCGCATCCAAGAGAGAGCTCCTGCAGCAACTCTGGCCTTAGATCCGGAGCAGATCAAGTCCCCGGAAGATGGGAAGCTTAACCCCATCGCGGGGGCTACCGATTCTGTGGCGTTGGAGCCGCTCGTAGATTCCACTGCGTACGGCATCTGCATCAACGGAACCCCGGACTCTTCTCCGGCGTCGAGTTCCGAACCCTGCGAGCCCGCGGATACCGAACTCGATCGATTATCGATCTTCAAGTTCAGCGCCGCAGATTTCTTCCAACACTCGCCCATGGGCGACCTACTAAACTCACTAAAAAACCTATCCCTGGCAGATGGCTCGTCGCCGAACTATGTTCGGTTTGAACTTACGGCGGATGATGGAGAATTTTGCTTCCCACTCGCCACCCACTTTATAGCCACCGTCGAAGACCCAACCAACACGCCTGACCCCCGCTCCGAAGACATTGCCGGTATGGATGACGATGAGGGGCAGGGCCAGAGCTCGCTACCCGCTAGACACGGGATGGCCACTTCCTTGTATGATGTGTCTATGATAGACACACCCGATGATGAGGAGGATCCAGTCGAGAACAAACCTCCTGGTACACAGTCCGAACACCGGCGCCCACGGCGCCGCTCCAAGCCACATCGCCCAAGAGAAAACACTGCTAGCACCAGAAAACACAACACTCCGGACAATGAAGACCCTGTTGAGGTAGAACCCAAACAGGAGGAACAGGAAAGCGGGCAAGACAGCCCCGATGAACAGGCCACATATGGAGACTCGGAGGACAGCAATTATCTCCCACCCTCCGAGGAAGAGGAGATCCTCGGAAGCGAGGATTTTATCGTGCCTAAGGAACCTCTCGAGCAGGAGCGTTTCAAACGCCGGCTTATAGCCACTGTAAGGAGCTTAAGGAAGAAGCAGCTGCAACTTCAAGCAAGCCAAGATTTGCTCAATGACAGATGGACCGAGGTCTTGGCCGCCGAAGAATACGGCCTTAGTAGCCCAGACAAAAGCCACCCAAAGGGTAGGTGGCTCCCTCAATACGATGGCAGGGCGCTGGAGCCCACACCACCATCGAACAATGCGGCGGGCCGGCCACAGTTCGGTCCAGACAAGGCAGCAGCCCAAACAGAGCAACATACCAACCCATCCGGCCATCAAATCAAGAGCAAAATAGCTCGAGGGAACACTCGCGACATCAACCAAGACCCGGAGGATAGAGCAGGGCGCACAAGATCGATGTACAGATCACAGAGATACACACCGACCAACTATGATGGTCACCCATTCGGACACTACAGGGCCGACCATGCCCGGTCCGAACTCCGTAAACGGAGTCCGCCAGAAGTGCTTCATAGTGTGGCTCAACATAGAGGAGCCGCACACCCTCTCTGCTTCACTAACAAGGTAATGAAGCATGAATTTCCAGACGGGTCCAAACCCATTAACATGGAATCATACGATGGAACAACAGATCCCGCGGTATGGATTGAGGATTACCTCCTCCATATTCACATGGCTCGCGGAGACGACCTTCATGCCATTAAATACATACCACTCAAGCTTAAAGGGCCAGCTCGCTACTGGCTAAACAGTTTACCAGAAAATTCCATTGGTAGCTGGGAAGACTTGGAAGACGCTTTTCGAGACAACTTCCAAGGAACATATGTCCGGCCTCTTGATGCCGATGACTTAAGTCATATTGTCCAGAAGCCCGGCGAGTCAGTCAGGGAGCTCTGGACTAGGTTCTTAGTCAAAAAGAACCAAATTGCCGACTGTCCGGACGCAGAAGCCCTCGCAGCCTTCAAACATGGCGTCCGGGATAAATGGCTAGCGCGTCACCTCGGCCAGGAAGGACCCAAGTCCATGACATCCCTCACCGCTCTAATGACTCGCTTTTGTGCGGGAGAAGACAACTGGCTCGCTCGCAAAAGCAACAACGCCAGCGACCCGGGCACTTCCGAAATTCGAGACGGCAACGGTAAGCCACAACGAACCGAACACAACAGTCGCAATAATACATGCGACACAGCGGTGAACGCCGGGTTTCACAATCCGTAGCCCGGTCAACGGAAGAAGCCACTAAAGGCAAACCAGGATGGACCATCCACCCTTGACAGGATATTGGACCGACCTTGTCAGATTCACGGTCACCCTAATAGGCCAGCTAATCATACCAACAGAAACTTTTGGGTCCTTAAGCAGGCAGGCAAGCTCAACGCCGATCACAAGGGGAGGAGACCACCAGGCGATAGAGACGACGGATCGGCCCGCCAGCCAAACACCAGGGGCCAGAAACACTTTCCCTCTGAAGTTCGACCACTCCCAGAACGGAAATAGCAGTTCGGCTTCCGCCGCCCACCTACTCTACTGGCAAAGCTTACACCACGCGTACATAACTACGCACTCAAGATACCATGGGCATCGGCGGAAGCACAATATGGACAACCCTGCAAGAATCCCCGTAACGTTTTTATCCGTCTTTCTTATTTTTGTGTATAATTTCTTAAAACAGGTGACCATCAGGACAACATCTACATCGGACTCTCTCGAAGTTCGGATCCGCACACTCACCTAAGGGGCCACTCCCATTAAGGATTCCCCTCCCCGAGGACGAGCGGCGCAGACGTGCGACAGGAGGTCCAAAATGAGCTTTTGTAGACCACACTCTTCCTTTTGAGCCTGTACCATGCCCTTTTCCTCTGTTCCCAACCCCGAGCATGTCAAATAGCTGGGTTGTGGTTTTTACTCTTTATATATTTATCATTGGCATATTGCTCCGCTCCCAGTAAACTTTATCCGAACTAATATTTCGTGCTCTTTCTACAATGAGTCCGGCCGTAACGGCTGCCTTACAAGACGCGCCTCGGCATAACTTGCCAGGGGCCCGGTATGGGAACAAACGAGTCGCCAGTAAAAGTCCGAACAGCTCTATAGCGTACTTCGGCATCGCAAGTTTGGCCTTATATGCATCAGCTCCGAATCATTATCTTTGGTCAATAGTTGGGTTGCCCGGCTCCTGTGCTTGCTACCCTACGTTCCGCTCTATTGGCTAGGGTAGTAAAGGGAGAACTACTACGATTGTGCCCTGGCCTAGACCGGATGAGCACCTCAGTAGAGAAAGCCGAAAACTAACTGTCATGATGCGGCGAGAGCTGGTCAACCACTTGACGACTTATTCGAATCTTTAGTGATTCTCCGTGTCACACGAGGGATCTTTTTTAGATCAACATATGTAAGGCACTACGCGCCGTATACATAAAACTCCTATGGCTAAGTGAAAGTGTTAACGCCCTATAGTTCGATTGCCTGGTTCGCCGCATTATCACCTCCTTTATGGACCAAGACGTTGGATAAAGAGTGATTAAATGCTTTTCCAGACACCCCCGTACTTCCTACGAGGGGGCTGAAGCCGATGACTGGAAAACTTTCAGATTATACTAAAATGGCCACAGAGGAGGAATTCAAGCTTTTGAGCAAAATATAAATAGATTAACTATAAAGTTGTATGTTACATCATTATATAAATCACTCGAACATTATATCTTTCGAGCATTGACCCTCTATCAAGCGGGCGGCATCCAAGACGTCTTCAAAATAGTGCTCCGGCTCATTACGGTCTTGGCCCTTGGGTGGACTCCTTGCCGCAACATCAATGGCCTTCATCTTTCCCCAAAATGTTTTGACTCGGGCAAAGGCCATCCATGCACCCTCAATGCATGCCGACCGCTTCACAGCGTCGATATGTGGCACCGCGTCAACAAGCCGCCGCACCAGGCCAAAATAACTACTCGGAATAGGCTCACTTGGCCACAACCGGATTATGACGTTCTTCATGGCGTCGCCAGATATCCTATGAAGCTCGGCCCACTGGGACATCTGTTCATTGAGCAACAAAGGGCGCTTCGACGCACCGAATTGTGACCAGAAAAGCTTCTCCGTTGCATACCCTCTTGTGCGTGGTAAAATTGCTCCGCATCGGAAGAATTCTTCGGCAAGTCCAAAAATTCAGCCGGAGAACTCCAGACCTGGTTTAGCTGAGCATAGTCCGGATCGCCAAACTTGGTCTGAAGCAAAAAGGGCTTACCGGCCGCTATCTCCTTAGCCAGCCGAATCTCTTCACGAGCTGCCCTAGATTCAGACCGAGCTTCACTCGCCTCTCGTGCAGCCTTATCAAGCTCAGCCATTTTGGCTTTATTCACCTTCTCAAGGAATTCACATCGGCTGGCAGTATTCTTCAATTCAAGCGCCAGTGCGGATATTTTCTCCTCGCTTTGGCGCCGAGCTGCTTGTTCGACTCTTAGATCAGCCGATGCCTTCTCGGTAGCCGCATCACTACGCCGGGCCTGCTCCTTCGCCCGGGCTAGCTCCGCCCGAAGAGCTTCAACGGCGACAGCACCATCTGCAATCATGCACATTTCATATAAACCCTTTTCGGCATCAGGCCTACATTACAAGCACATTGGTGTAAGGAATGCTCGACATATATACCTTGCGAGTCGTCAAGACGCCTATTGATCAATGCAATGTCATCTTCCGCAATATCCAGCTTTCGCGGCAGTTCGGCCACTTTCGTATTTCGGGTAGCCGCAGGAGGGGAGGCAGCCTGTATTCCAAGTTAAATCAAGGTTAGCAACTGAGCATATCTTTTTTATCCTCCGATCGCTTCCGTCGGAAGGCAATCCAAGTCTCAGGGGCTACTGCATATACAACAGGTGCATTCTGTCAATATTATTCAATTGGCAAAACTACATCACAAACCTCAAAACCCCTTAGGAGGCTCGTGAAGGCCTCGTTCAACCCGCTCTTCATGGATAGAACCTTTTCGACCACCATAACCATCAAGGCACGGTGTTCCTCCGAAACGGACACTTGTTGCAGCATGTCCGTCAGCATTTCCGGCGCTTCTGGGTCTTCGGAAGCCGCCGCCGGAGTACGGTATTCCTTTGAAGGAATCCACCCACTCGCCCCCGGGATCGTCTCTGGCTCTAAACTGGATAGGGCGGGGCTTCCGTGCTTGATTCCCAAACCCTGAGTGACAGAGACACCACCTTCGGGTAATGCCCTCTTCGTTTCCTGCACTACTTGTCGACCAGGAGGAGCCCCCCGGGACGATACCTCAGAATCATCCGCCCTGTTGGGCGAGGGGGCCGGGGAAGGCGTGTCACTCTCCATCATCTCTGGAAGAGGACAATTGGGAAACCCCAGGCGTTAACCTGCGAGGACATACGTATGTCGGAGGATTACTTCAGTAATAAGAAAGGAAGGAGGTATGGTTTAAGTACCCTGCTGCACTTACGGTTTGGCCAGAGGTTTATCCTCATCATAAAGCTCCACGTCAACATCGCTTGCCTGGCCCAAGCCACCTGTCAATGGCGTTTTCCCTTTCTTGGAAGGTTTCCCCTCCTGACCTTCAGAAGCGGCCCTTTTCTTGCCATGGAAGGCCTCCTCTGCACCTTTGCCCTCGGGCAAGAGGGTTTCGGTTTCCCCGAACACAACTTCTGATTTATCCTTGGGGCAGAGACCACCTCCGGCCTCCCTGTTCTCGCCCTCCTCAGCAGACACCTGGTACGGTGTCGGAGTTAGCATCCTCGTTAGTAGGGCGCTCGCAGAGTCTTCGGGAAGGGGCGCCGGGCACCAGATCAAACACCGCTTTCTTTATCCAGTCCTGTGAAGGGACGCATTGTTCAATATCTTACCAAGAGATACTCGACTAAAGGGTGTGCGAAGATCGAATACTTACCGCGGTGTCCGGATGATTGCAGTCGAGGCCAACATCTTCGGTGGTGTCCGGCCATTGCTCTCGTTCCCCGAAATATAATTTCCACATTCCCTCGTGTGTAGTGCCGAGGAAGTGCTGAAGAGTCCGCCGTCCTTCGGGATTAAACTCCCACATACGGAGAGGCCGCCGCTGACATGGTAGGGTCCGGCGGACTAGCATTACTTGAACGACGTTCACAAGACCAAGGCCCTTCTTAGTAAGGCTTCGGACGCGACCTTGCAGAGTCTGCACTTCATTGACGGATCCCTAGTCCAGTCCCTTATTGATCCATGAAGCAAGCTGAATTGGAGGGCCGGGTCGGAACGCAGGCGTAGCCGCCCACTTGGAGCCCCGCGGCTCGTTGATATAAAACCACCCCTGCTGCCATAGGTCGGAAGACTTGGCGAAAGATCCTTCAAACCAAACTGCGCTGGCAAGCTTGCCTATTGTGACGCTGCTGCACTCTGCCTGCTCCTCCTCTATCACCTGCGGCCTCACGTCAAAGGTCTTGAGCCACAAACCAAAGTGCGGAGGAGTCCGGAGGAAGGCCTCACATGTGACGATAAATGTCGAGATGAGGAGAATAGAGTCCGGGGACAGATCGTGAAAGTCTATCCCATAGTAAAACATGAGCCCCCGGACGAAGGGGTTAAGCACGAACCCTAACCCATGGGGGAAGTGGGACACAAACACTACCCTCTCACCGGATTTGGGGGTAGGAATGACCTGCCCCTGTGCAGGAAGCCGATGGAGGATTTCCGGGGTCACATACCTCGCTGCGCAGAGCTTCGCAATATCCTCCTTTGTGACAGAAGAAGCCACCCACCGGCCTGGACGGCTGGATCCGGACATGATTGGGGCTGGTGGCGATGGGAACCCGAGGGTTGGAACTTGGGGTGGCTAGGGTTGAGGAAGAAGTGAGCGCAAAGGAAGAAGACGAGTCTGGGACCCTATACAAAGACCCCAAGTACTAACGTATCCACCTGGGTCTCGAAACTTACCAATCTCCAAAGAATTGTACCCGGGGGACGGTTGGGTTACCCACGCCTGCATTAATGAAAATACCGTGAATAAGGGAACATGATCTCTGCCTTGGCAAGACAAGCCAGTAAAACCGCGTCCTGAGACATGGGGCGACGCGCCAGGCAACGGTTGGAAATAGTGACCGGGCAGGTGTGATGTCATAAACAGTTACCAATAAGTTAGGCTCGTATATTTTCTACAACTATATATACAGGTCCGGATATATCTACTACAACCGAAGACTATCTTGTAGTTCGGAGAAAGGGGAACCCGCCTTGCAATGCCGAAGACAATCTGCGCGCCGGACTCCTCGTCATTGAAGCCAGGTTTAGGGGCTACTGAGGGAGTCCTGGACTAAGGGGTCCTCGGGCGTCCGGCCTGCTATCCATGGGCCGGACTGATGGGCTGTGAAGACATGAAGACCGAAGACCATACTTGTGTCTGGATTGGACTTTCCTTGGCGTGGAAGGCAAGCTAGGCGACCAGCTGTGAAGATTCCTTCTTATGTAACCCTAGATCTCTCCGGTGTCTATGTAAACCGGAGAGCATAGTCCGGATAGGACAGATTCATTACCATATTCATAGGCTAGGCTTTTAGGGTTTAGCCATTACGATCTCGCGGTAGATCAACTCTTGTGACACTCATATTCATCAAGATCAATCAAGCAGGAAGTAGGGTATTACCTCCATAGAGAGGGCCCGAACCTGGGTAAACATCGTGTCCCGTGTCTCCTGTTACCATCGATCCTAGACGCACAGTTCGGGACCCCCTACCCGAGATCCGCCGGTTTTGACACCGACAGCCCCCTCGCATATAATATGGGGGTGTTCGGAAAAGCACTTGATCACTCTTGACCCAATGTCTTGGTCCGTGAAGGAGGTGTCAATGTGGAGAACTAGGCAATCGGACTATAGGGCTTTAACAGTTTCACTTAGCCATAGGAGTTTGACGGTGGGTCTACGATATAGCCCCTGGTATGTACGCGGTTGTCCGAATATGGTGCGTTACATAGGTGACCAGAAGAACGGTCCTTCGTGTAATACGGAAGGAATCGCGAAAGATTCTGATAAGTCATTGAGTGGTTGACCAGCCCTCGCCGCATCATGACAGTCAGTTTACGGCTTTTTCTACTGAGGTGCTTGACCAGATGAACCAGAAACACAATCGCAGTAGTTCTCCCTTTACTACCCTAGCCGATAGGACGGAACGTAAGATAGTAAGCACAGGAGCCGGGCAACCCAACTATTGACCAAAGACATGATTCGGAGCTGATGCATAAAAGGCCAAACTCGTGACGCCGAAGTGTGCTATAAAGCTGTTCGGACTTGTTGGCAAATCATTCATTCCCATATCGAGCCCCTGGCAATTTGTGCCGAGGTGCATGCCTGAAACAACCGAACAAGCAAAATTCAGTTATTAGAAAGAGCGAATACTGAATACGGATTATGTTCACTGGAATCTGATTGATACGTTAAACACAATCTTACATATTATAACACCCCTACCCGGGCTATTTGACATGCCGGGGGTCGAAGGCTGAGGGAAAAGGCACTTTACAGGCTCGAAATAAAGAGTGCGGTCTACCAAAAATTATTTGGACCTCCTGTCGCACATCTGCGCCGCCTTGCCTCGGCGAAAGGACTCCTTAACAGGAATAGCCTTTGGATAAGTATACAAAGACGGACTCCGAAAGAGTCCCGAAGATGACCAGCCTTTGAGTCACCTATGGTAAAAGATAAAAAAATAGTTATAAAAGGGAAAAAGGCTATGGGAGTGCGAACCGTATTGTAGGCTTGTCCGTATTGTGCTTCCGCCGATGACAAGGGTATTTTAAGAGCATAATTATGTATGCGCGGTACAAACTCCGCGGGTATATGAGGCGAACGACGGAGGCCGAACTGCTAATCCAGCTCTGAGATTGATCGGTCCTGTTTAATAGAGACCGGTGGCTTGATGGCCGATGAGATGCGCGGCTTGATGAGGCCGCTTTGTACTTCGGCTGCAGTAGCCGGAGTATGCTCCTCTGTACGGAGGGAGCGTTCCGTATTTCCATTTATCGTGATGATGCCGCGTGGACCGGGCATCTTAAGCTTTACATAGGCGTAGTGTGGGACCGCATTAAAACGAGCAAAAGCGGTATGTCCGAGCAGTGCATGGTAGCTACTGCGGAACGGGACAATATTAAAGGTCAAGCCTTCGCTTCGAAAGTTGTTCGGCGAACCAAAAACAACTTCCAATGTGATTGAGCCCGTGCGTGAGCTTCTACGCCGGGTACTGCTCCCTTGAAGGTAGTTGTGGTGGGCTTGATTCTTGAAAGATCAATGCCCATTTTGCGGACAGTGTCTTGGTAGAGTAGATTAAGGCTATTGTCGCCATCCATAAGGACTTTCGTGAGATGGAACCCATCGATAATTGGGCCGAGGACTAGAGCTACCGAACCTTCGTGACGAATGTTGGCTGGGTGGTCCTTGCGATCAAAAGTGATCGGGCAGGCCGCCCATTGGTTAAATTTTGGGGCAACCGGCTCTATGGCGTAGGCGTCCCATATTGCACGCTTGCGCTCCCCTGTAGGGATGTGCGTCACGTATACCATGTTTACTGTTTTTACATCGGGGGAAATCGCTTCTGACCCCCGGTGTTCGGTTGGCGAGTCTCTTCGTCATCACTGTCACTGGGCGGCCCCTTCCCCTTGTGTTCGGCATTAAGCTTGCCGGCTTGTTTAAAGACCCAACAACTTCTGTTGGTATGATTGGCTGGTTTATCGGGGGTGCCATGAATCTGGCAGGGCCGATCCAGTATCCTGTCTAAATTGGATGGTCGTCTCTATTTGCCTTGAATGGCTTTTTCCGTTGACCGGGTTTGGAGCCACTGAATCCAGCGTTGACCGCCGTGTCTTGCGTTCCTTCATGGTTATTTCGACGCTTGTGTTTATTGCGTCGTGGCTTGCCGTTGCCGTCTCGAACTTTGGAAGTGCCCGGATCATTGGCGTTGTTGCTTCTACAAGCGAGCCAGCTGTCTTCTCCCGCACAAAAGCAGGTCATTAGAGCGGTAAGGGCTACCACGGATTTTGGTTTTTCTTAACCGAGGTGGTAGACGAGCCACTCATCCCGGACGCTATGTTTGAAGGCCGCGAGGGCTTCGGCGTCCGGACAATCGACAATTTGGTTCTTTTTAATTATGAACCCAGTCCAGAGCTTCCTGGCTGACTCTCCCGGCTGCTGGATGATGTGACTTAGGTCATCGGCGTCTGGTGGCCGGACATATGTACCTTGGAAGTTATCGCGGAAGGCGTCTTCCAAGTCCTCCCAGCTGCCAATGGAGTTCTCTGGAAGGCTCTTTTAGCCAGTGCCGCGTTGGTCCCTTTAGTTTTAGTGGGAGGTATTTGATGACGTGGAGATCATCACCGCGGGCCATGTGGATATGGAGAAGAAAGTCTTCAATCCATACTGCGGGATCTGTTTTTCCATCATATGATTCGATATTCATGGGTTTAAACCCCTCCGGGAATTCGTGCTCCATTACCTCATCGGTGAAGCAAAGGGGGTGTGCGGCGCCTCTATATCGGGCCAATTCGCGACGCAGCTCGGATGGAGTTCGTCTGCGGTTTTCGGCTCGGGCGTGGTTATGTTTGTCACGTCCGGCTAGATGGCCGTCATCGGGCGTCGGCGCACGCCCCCGTGATCCGTAGATCGATCTGGTCTAACCTGCTCTACTGTCCAGGTCCTACCGTAGGTCATATGTATGTCCCCGAGCTGTTTTATCTCTGCCTTTACGGCGAGGTAGTATGGGCTGGTGTTCGACATGAGTTGTTGCTTTGTCCCGGCCACGTGGTGGTCGGTCAGCCGCATTACGCGTTGATGGTACGGACTCCAGCGCCTCATCATCAAATTGAGGTAACAATTTGCGCTTCGGGTAACTTTTGGTCGGGCGCTCGAGGCCATATTCCTCGGCTGCCAGGACGTTGGTCCATCTATCGTTGAGTAGATCTTGATTAGCTTGAAGCTACTGCTGCTTCTTTTTCAGGCTCCTTGCAGTGGCAATTAGCCGGCGCTTAAAGCGCTCGTGCTCGAGAGGTTCCTCAGGCACGATAAAGTCTTTGTCACCGAGGCTCACCTCATCCTCGGAGAGTGGGAGATAATTACTGTTCTCAGAGTCTTCGTTTACGGCCTGTTCATCAGGGCTGAGTTGCCCATCTTCCCGTTCGTCCTGTTCGGAGGTTGGCTCGACGGGGTCTTCATTGTCTGCGGCATCGTCTGGAGTATTGTTTTCTCCTGTGCCGGTATTGCTGTCTTTTCCACAGCGTGACTTAGAGCGGCGCCGCTGTCGTCGGTGCTTTGGCCGTGTCCCAGGAGGTTTATCCTCAACTGGGTCTTCTTTGTCATCGTCGTTATTCTCATTGGGTGTATCCACCATGTACACGTCATATGAAGAGGTGGCCGTCTAGCGTCCAGTAAATGGCGGGTTCTGGGCCTACTCTTCTCCGGCATCGTTGTCCATACCATCGATGTCTTCTGAGTCGTAATCAAGCATGTCGGTTAAGTCCTCGACAGTGGCTATAAAGTGGGTGGTGGGTGGGATGGAAAATTCCCTGCTCTCAGCCCCTAGTCCGGGTTGGGCATAGTTCGGACGTTGCTCCTTTGTAACAAGGGATCGCATTAAGTCCAGAGCCTCGCTTAAAGGTGAGATTTGTCCAGAGAGAAGAGAGTCCGCGGAGTAGGGTGGGAGGGAGACTCCTCGGCCGAACTCACATGGTGCTGACTCCGAGGGTTCGAAGCCAGTGTCCGGAGAAAGGTGTGGCTTCGTGATGGTTGCCAGCAACGCTACTTCATCCGGCTCTCCCGTGCAGGGTTTAGTGGCCGCAGTCAGTCCGGCAGGCTCAAGAAGTCCGTCTTCAGGCGTGGCGACGCGCTCCGGATCTAAGGCCAGAGCGGAAGTTGGGGTCGCGAATACTTGGAAGATCAAGTCTCCCCGGACGTCAGCGACATAGTCCAGGTTTCCAAAACTGATCTGGTGACCTGGGGCGTAGCTGTCGATCTGCTCTAGATGGCCAAGCGAGTTGGCCCGCAGTGGAAGCCACTGAACACGAAGATCTGGCCGGGAAGAGAAACTTCCCCCAGGACAACATTGTTGTAGATGATTGATGGAGCCATCGAACCTCTTGATGATGACGCAGTGGAACTCTCAACGAGAGCACCAATGTCGGTGTCAAAACCGGCGGATCTCGGGTAGAGGGTCCGAACTGTGCGTCTAAGGTCGATGGTAATAGAAGACAGGGGACACGATGTTTACCCAGGTTCGGGCCCTCTCTATGGAGGTAATACCCTATTTCTTGCTTGATTGATCTTGATGAATATGAGTATTACAAGAGTTGATCTAGTACGAGATCGTAATGGCTAAAACCCTAGAAGTCTAGCCTGTATGATTATGATTATGATTGCCTCTACGGACTAAACCCTCCGGTTTATATAGACATCGGAGGGGACTAGGGTTGTACAAAGTCGATTACAGAGAAAGGAATATTCATATCTGAACGCCAAGCTTGCCATCCACGCCAAGGAGAGTCCCATCCGGACACGGGAGAGAGTCTTCTGTCTTGTATCTTCATGGCCCATCAGTCCGGCCCATGTCCAACAGGCCGGACGCCCGAGGACCCCTTAATCCAGGACTCCCTCAATGGTTGTCATCATGATCTGGAATTTTTAGTTTGAGCTTTCTAAGCACTTGGGCTTCAGCATCTTCTTCTTCATCCATCTCAGGCACTGGGGCCTTGTTCTTTTCTGCAGCTGGATTGTTCCTTGTGCTCCTCTTGGGCTTTGATGTCTTTGGAGCTTGAGCAGAAGCTTTGGGGGTAGTCTTGGGCTCGGAAGGGGCAGCCCCCAGACTTGATGGCATCCCCCATTAGCTTTTGAGACTTGGGTGCTGGTGCAACATCCTCTTCCTCTTCTTCATCAGATGAGTGCTTTTCAAATTCTGCCATTGGATCCACCTTCTTGCACCATCTTCCTCTGTTCCTTTCCTTCTTCTTGCCCTCACCAACAGCCTCTCCTCCAGTTGACTTGGAAGTTTCATGAGTGGAGGCTCTGGCTTTAGACATAGGAACTCTCTTGGCAGGTGCCTTCTTGTGCATTCCAGGTTTTGTTGCAGCAGCACCTCCATATTCCTTCAACACTTTGTTCTTGGAGCAGACCTCTTCCTCAATAGCCATATAATCCTCATCCTCTGACTCTGAGGTTCTATTCTTCCTTGTTCTAGTGGCTGCCTTGGGCAAATTGCTTGGAGTGCTCGTGCTGCCCTCATCATAGCTGCTAGAGGGACTAGTGCCCTCACTCATGTTCACTTGCTCTTCTGATTTGTTTTGGCTATCACTCTGATCAGACATACTGGCAAAGCAAACAGACAGCAGACCCTGTGAATAGATCTAGATGAGGTAGAGTGGATGAGCATCACAAAGTGCAGAGATTTTGCAAAACAAATGAGTCAAAAACTTAGTTTTAGTTTTCCACAGAAAGCATTTCGGAGCTACCGATTTGTTAAACTCGGTGACACCGAAGCAACTTTTGGAGTCTAAACTAGTGAAATTGGTCAGACCGAGACACGGTTTGGTGACTCCGAGATTGCTAGGGTTTCACAGAGTTGAACTCAGTCACACCGATTTGCAACTTTCGGTCAGACCAAAAAGTGCAAGTGCAATGGCCTAAGACAAATCGGTGAGACCGATTGAGGGAGTCCTGGACTAAGGGGTCCTCAGGCGTCCGGCCTGTTAACCATGGGCCGGACTGATGGGCTGTGAAGATATCAAGACCGAAGAATGCACCTGTGTCCGGATGGGACTCTCCTTGGCGTGGAAGCCAAGCTTGGCGATCGAATGTGTAGATTCCTTCCACTGTAACCGACCTTGTGTAACCCTAGATCTCTCCGGTGTCTATATAAACCGGAGAGCTTAGTCCGGAGGGGGAGAGAGTCATTATCATAGTCATACAGGCTAGACTTCTAGGGTTTAGCCCTTACGATCTCGTGGTAGATCAACTCTTGTAATACTCATATTCATCAAGATCAATCAAGCAGGAAGTAGGGTATTACCTCCATAGAGAGGGCCCGAACCTGGGTAAACATCGTGTCCCTTGTCTCCTGTTACCATCGACCTTAGACGCACAGTTCGGGACCCCCTACCTGAGATCCGCCGGTTTTGACATCGACATTGGTGCTTTCATTGAGAGTTCCACTGTGACGTCGATGACAGGATGGATGACTCGCCTCGTCCTTAGAGACAATATCACCGCCGGAGGAGGCCTGGCCCCAGGCCAAACCCTCCGGCTGGGCGGCTTTACCATGACCACCCGTTCGGCCGTTAAGCCGACGATGACCTCTCAGGCCATCAAAAATCCCCTTCGTATCGACTCCAAACACTCCAAGCAGATGGATCCGGCAGAGTTCTCGTCTTTAAACGAACTCCTGGATCGCATCGCCGCTCTGGGAATTGCCACAGATTACGATCGGATTGGGCTTAAACCCGACCAAAGAGAAATTAAATCTCCACCGGTCACCCACCAGATAGCGGTAGTCGAGGAGCAAGACGACGATTCTTCCCCTATACTGAAGACGGAGTATGTTCGGATCGCCGACCCTGCAGAGCCGGATACCCACCAGCGAATAGATGTGACCAGCCTTCCGAACATAGAATCGGACGGCGGGCATAAGCAATCTGAAGATACTCCGGAGTCCGGACTGTTAAGTCTGGATAATCTTCAAACTCCGGATCATCGATCGGGTCAGGGTCCTGATTCCACCTAGACGTAAGCACTCTTATGAGCATACAACAGCAGTCTCAGAAAACGGTCCACCACTTCTGGGCCAGATTCCTCCTTGTCAAGGACAAGGTTAAAGATTGCCGCGACGAGGACGCGATATCAGTGTTCTGCGACAATTGCACGGATGAAGGAATCCTCAACGCCATTAATCACCGCCGTATACTATGCTTCGCTGACTTGGCAACTATCGTACAGAGGTACAGTGCAATGGAAAGCGCCTGGAAAGATGAGGCAACTTGTTGGGAGCCATCGATCCCAACTCAACCGCTCGTCCAGGCAAAAAGGGCGCATCTCTGTGACACGCCCAATCCAATATCCAAGAAATATAAAGCCATTACGCCGCACGGAACCGTTCTGAAGGGATGGCTCGACAGCCCATGCAAAGTACACACAACACCGGATACCATATCAACCCACAACCTTAGAGCATGTTGGATACTCCGGCAGGTAGCCAAGAGCGGCGAGGACATCCTTACCAAAAATGCCCTAGAGCAACACCCTCCAGAAGACGATGACCCCAGAGTATTGACGGTCTTCGAGACATTCGCTTCAAACAATAAGCACAAAAGGGCACTCCGCGGCCTCGTCGAAGTCTGTCAAATCACCGCGATAAACCCTTGGAATGACACGGCTATAACCTTTAATGCCGGTGACGAACCAAAATACAGGACAGTCCGAGCGCCAGCCGCATTAGTCCTCATTCCCATCGTGGACGGATTTTGACTCACCAAGGTCCTCATGGACGGCGGCAGCGGACTAAACCTCATTTATGAGGATACACTCAACAAAATGGAAATAGACAGGAGCCGCATCGAGCAAAGAAGCACGACCTTCCGAGGAATCATTCCCAGCCGGGAGGCACGGTGCATGGGAAAAATAGCACTCGATGTGGTATTCGGCATGCCGGAGTATTATCGGTCCGAAGAAATAACTTTCCAAGTGGCCCCTTTCAACAGCGGATATCACGCCCTCTTGGGGCGAGAGGCATTTACACGCTTCCAAGCTGTACCTCATTACGGGTACATGAAGCTTAAGATGCTCGGGCCCAACGGCATAATCACTATCGCCAGTGATCCGGACATAGCACTCTGCACCGAAAATAAAACCGCATCCCTGTCCCTTGAAGCATTATCTGAAGCCCTCGCAGCCGAAGAGTTAACCGCACTGCGCTCCACGGTGGACCGGGACGATGTGATCCTAGACAAACGCCCCAAATCCACCTCCTTCAAGCCAGCGGAAGAGATAGTCAAATTCCAGGTCCATCCAACGGACCGCAAGAAGACAGCATCTATTGGGGTGCAACTAGACCCAACGGTTGACACTGCGCTACGGAATTTTCTTCGCGAAAACTAGGATATATTCGCCTGGCACCCTTCTGATATGCCAGGAATCCCGCGCAAGCTGGCCGAACACAGCCTCAACATATTAAAGGGATATAAACTGGTCAAACAAACACTGCGGCGCTTTTCCGAGCCTAAACGCCAAGCCATGGGAGAGGAGCTAGCCAAGCTAATCGAGGCAGGATTCATTAGAGAAATAAAACATCCGGACTGGCTGGCAAACCTGGTGATGGTACCAAAGAAGGATAAATCCTGGCGCCTGTGCGTCGATTTCAAAGACCTCAATAAGGCTTGCCCTAAGGATCCCTTCCCCCTCCCCCGCATTGATCAAATCATCGACGCTACCGCAGGACACGACTCGCTGTGTTTTCTCGACGCATATTCCGGATACCATCAAATCAAAATGAAGGAGTCCGATCAAGCTGCAACAGCATTCATTACCCCATACAGGCCATTCTGCTTCAACACCATGCCCTTCGGGCTCAAGAACGCTGGCGCCACATATCAACGCATGATTCAAACATGCCTGGAGAAACAGATCGGCAAGACAGTTGAAGCTTATGTGGACGACGTCGTCATCAAAACTAGGCACGTCGAAACACTAATAGACGATTTACGTCTCACATTCGACAACCTCCGCGCGTATGACATTAAGCTCAATCTGGAAAAGTGTGTTTTCAGCGTCCCCGCTGGAAAACTGCTGGGCTTCATTGTTTCCAATAGAGGAATTGAAGCAAATCCAGCCAAAATCCGAGCTCTGTCACAATTGGCTACGCCAACAGACCTTAAACAAGTCCAAAAACTCGCGGGTTGCGTGGCAGCTCTAAGCCGCTTTATCTCCAGATTGGGAGAAAAAGCACTGCCACTCTATCGCCTTCTACGGCGAACCGATCACTTCGAGTGGACGGACGCGGCAACAGCCGGACTGGAAGAAATAAAAACCCTTCTAGCGAGCAACCCAATCCTGGCCGCGCCAAACGTCGGCGAACCCATGTTACTATACATATCGGCAACACATCAGGTGGTGAGCGCCGTACTCGTCGTTGAACGAGAACAGGACGGACACAAATTCCCGCTTCAGAAGCCAGTATACTACGTATCCACTGTCCTTACACCATGCAAATCCCGGTACCCCCATTATCAAAAGATAGCATACGCGGTCTTCATGGCATCCCGAAAGCTACGACACTACTTCCAGGAGTGCTCGATCACGGTGGCTTCCGAAGTACCACTCAACGACATAATAAACAACCGCGATGCCACGGGCCGGATTGCCAAATGGGCCATTGAGCTCCTTCCATTTGATATTACATACAAACCACGTCGAGCTATTAAATCCCAAGTACTGGCTGACTTCGTCGCCGAATGGACAGAGGCCGAACTCCCTAAAGAGTACGTCACATATTCCAAGGGTTATGTATTTCGATGGCTCCAAAATGCGGCAGGGCTAGGAGCGTGCGTCATTTTAACGTCCCCCACTAGAGACGTCGTTCAGTACGTACTCCAAATACTATACACAGACTCCAATAACGCAGCCGAATATGAAGCCTTATTGCATGGTCTCCGGATGGCGGTCTCCATGGGCATATAGCGCCTGGAAGTGCGCGGGGACTCAAACCTCACAATATCTCAGATAAATGGAGACTTTGATGCCAAAGATCCGAAGATGGCTGCTTATCGTAATGACGTCCTAAAAATGTCGGCTCGGTTCGAGGGGCTCGAGTTCCATCACGTGGCCCGAGAAAGTAATCAAGCGGCGGACGTTCTTGCTCGTATCGGCGCCAAGCGCGACCCCGTCCCACCTAATATCTTTCTGGAAAGGCTTTTTAAGCCATCCGTGGTGTGGCAGGGGGAAAGCAGCAACACTAGTCCGGATCCGAACACAACCCCAGATTTCGAAGACACAGATATCATCGGCGGCTCAGCCACCAAAATAAAACCATCGGCCCATCTCATTATGGCAGTCATCGCCCCATGGACTGAACCTTTCCTGGCCTACCTTAATAGGAAGGAACTCCCTGAGGATCAGAATGAGGCCCGCCGCATTGTCCGGCGTTCGAAGGCCTACAAGGTCCACGACGGAGAGCTCTATAAGAAAAGCGCCACCGGAGTCCTTCAAAGGTGTATCCCCGAGGAGGAGGGGCGGCAGCTCCTGGCTGAGATTCATGCCGGTCTCGGCGGGCACCACGCCACAGCTCGGTCCCTTGTTAGCAAGGCCTTCCGTATAGGATTCTACTGGCCGACGGCCCGAGCAGATGCACAGGACCTTGTCCGACGTTGCGTCGGATGCCAACTCTTCGCCAACCAAAGCCATATGCCTCCCATTGCCCTACAAACAATCCTCGTCACTTGGCCTTTTGCGGTCTGGGGACTGGATATGGTTGGACTCCTTAAAGGAGGAAGCCACAAGAAAAAACTATCTGCTGGTCATGGTGGATAAATTCACTAAGTGGATAGAGGCCAAACCAGTTAAAACGGCCGAGTCCGGGCCGGTGATAGAATTCATATCCAGTGTCGTACACCGTTATGGCGTTCCGCACAGTATCATCACCGATAATGGCTCCAATTTCACAGCTGACGAAGTGAAAACCTGGTGCGCTAATCTGGGCATCAAGCTCGATTACGCCTCTGTATATCATCCACAAACAAATGGTCAAGTCGAAAGAGCCAATGGTCTTATTATGAGCGGCATTAAGCCCTGACTAGTGCGGTCTTTGAAAGAATCAGACAAGCACTGGGTTGAGGAGCTCGACTCCGTACTCTGGGGGCTGCGGACCACGCCCAATCGCACTACCGGATACACACCTTTCTTCATGGTGTACGGCGCAGAGGCAGTGCTACCCTGCGACATTATTCATGACTCACCTCGAGTGCGCATGTACGAAGAGAGAGAGGCCGAGCTCGATCGGCAGGACAGCCTAGATGCCCTGGAAGAGGAGCGCGACGTCGCAAAAGCCCGTTCCGCATTTTATCAACAACAGGCTCGCAGGTATCAAAGCAGAGAAGTGCGGGCCAAAACATATAATATAGGCGAACTCGTTCTACGCCTGCCGGAGAAGAAAAATGACAAACTCAAGCCCAAGTGGGAGGGTCCCTTCATCATTGACGAAGTTCTCACTGGAGGAGCGTACCGCCTGCATAATGCATCAGACAATCGCCTAGAGCCGAACCCCTGGAACGCGGCTAGACTCTGAAGATTCTATGCCTAGCGCCGAACTCTTTGTTTGTTTCCTTCTCCCTATTGTTTCCATTACTTTTTCCTCTCTTTTCGCTTTTTCCCTTTTAGCCTTAAAGCTTTTCGTGTGGTTAAACCGTGCACCTGTGACATACATATCCTCAAATATGTACGTCCACTATACCTGGGGGCTTCTTGGACAGAAGCTTATTATTGTTATTTTCCGAGCATCAAGCTCATCACATATGTGTGTTTTCCCCATATGTACCTTTTCTTCGCCATTATATGCATCGATATGACTTAAGTTTTGGCCAAGCTGGGTTGCCTGGCTCTTGTGCTTATGCCCTACGTTCTCGTTAGTTCGGCTAGGGCATAAAGGTGCGATTGTTACTGTTGGGTCATCCGGATGTGTACCTCAGACTGGGTGAAGCCGAAAGCTAGCATTCTTAAGGGAATATTCGGTCGGCGAACTAAAGATGTTTTTGCATTCGTCCCATCGTGAACCCCCAGAAGCTATACACATTGTGATTTCTTCATCACAGTTCAGACATGCACATCGGTGCATGCACACCCAGGGAAAGGAACCCTTAACGGAACTATTCTCTGTGGAAGATGTTTCTTACACTCTTAATGTAATATAACATAACTAGCCGGATAATTGTCTGTTTAAGCAACTATGACCCCTACGCCTGGTTTCCATGCATACCCGGTCTACTCAGCCTCTCTGGTATTCGGAAATACTCCGCACCTTCGGGTCCAGAGGTCGAAGCGAAAAGGTCTGCCATGAAAATCATTTTATAATCCAGCTAGAGTTGCGTATGCAAAGGAAAGTACATAGTCACTTAGGACTTAAAAACTTCCTCCTCTATGCCGTCCAGCAGGCTATTTAACTTACAATCCTGCTGGGAATACTTGGCGGCTACTGTTACTTGGTCATACACTAAACTAATGGGAATTTCTTCCCCATTTGACCCTAGCGGTCCGACCCGGGCCATGTGATTTGGATCCAGCTTGGTATACCGCGTTTTCACCATGGCCCAGGCCTCTCGCGCACCCTCTCAACAGGCCGATATCTTCCATAGTCGGATACGCCGCCGCGCTCCCTTCAACAGCTCTACAAGCTCCTCCATACTCCCTGGAGGGGAGGCGGATGGCCATAAGGCCTTGGCTACATTCCTCATTGCCTGCTGAGCTTGCTCGTGCAATTGCGACAGCCCTTGCAGAAGATCACTTGATGATCCGGACACCTCCTCTTCGGGACGTCGGTCAACATACCTGCAATCATAGCTATATCAGCTACTTTTACCTCCAAACTATTATAAGGTAAAATCCGGCCGCGTACTGAATATGCCGCCTCGCAGCTTTTTATTCTCCTTCACGGAGTCGGCTAGCTGGGCCCGCACATCTTTCAGCTCTTCGCCCAGTTTGGTGTTTGAGTCCTGGAGTTTGTTTTTCTCCTCTCTGACTCGGGCCAGGACACGCTCGCCTGCGGCGTGTAGTCTTTTTGCCTCTTTCTCTCCCGCTTGAGCTGTTTTCAACTTCTATTCCAGTTGACCTGATGATCCTATTATGAGATAAGCAACAGTATTAGCACAACTACTGTATAATTGTTATTCCTCGATGGAGGGGATCATTACCAGAAGATGCCTTCTTGGACTTTTTTAGTTCGGCGGTACCAACATTTAGCTGTGTCCGACACTACTCCAGCTCTTGAGCTAGCAGGTTGTTCTTCTCCGTCAGAACCTGGTTATACATCGATCCTTAAATCACTTGTGCCAACTGCTTTCAGTCTCGGGGGCTACTAGCATGTGGTTATCCTTTTCGGACAAAATAAACCTTACCCGCACATCCGTTAAATGCTGCTTTGTGGCTCTGCCAAGCCCATCTCGAGCAGCTCAGATGTATGCGTCAGCCGAGCTGAAGGCATCAAACGCCTCTTTTGAGAAGGCAGGGTCCCGTAAAACGGCCCTCCGTCGCTGATGATTCATGGCGCTCTCCACTTCCGAGTTGGTAACAGACATATCTTCCGAGCCCTCGGCCAAAGGACTGTCCGGTGTCATTCCCGTATCGGCCCCTGTCTCTCCGGCAAGGTCCGCACCCCGGCTGTTGGGAGTACGACTGGCCGAATTCCCGGACATAGTTCGGCGAACCTTTTTCCTGATATAGGACAAACATAACGATCATAGTTGGACGTGACTACTAAAGCATACTTTCAAATCCGTACCTCTTTGACGAAGGCCCGGTCGTGTCTTCATCGGCCCTCCTTCTAGAGGCCTTGCTCAGCGCAGGAGCCGCTCTCTTCGAAGTCGCCCTAGGGGTAGCATGACGTGCCGAACGCCTCCCCTTTGGAGCATGAGACAGTGCGGTGGGTGAGGCAGTACGAGGAAACTCTTTCTGAGGGGATTTCTCCTGATGACTTACGTGGGAAGCAGGAAGAAGACCAGGATAATCGACGATAATGGCCACTTCTGTGCCATCATAACTCGCATGGTAAAACACCCCTTCCGCAAGTACCACGAATATATCCGGGTCCTCTTCGAACCCAGGATCAAGCTCCCGGTCGTGGTTCTCTGGCTGTGGGGTGGGGCTGTGGAGCCCCTCGGTGATCTTTCGCCAGTGCTGTTATAAACAAATGGACTAAGAATTCATTAAAGGTGACTTGGAGAGCGGAATGAGTAAAAGTAGAGGGGCCAGGACTTACCCAGCTGGGAGGGTTATACATGGAGTACCCATCTCTGCGATTGATGCGAAGAAATTCCTCTTCCTCCCCTTTGAACAGCTCGGCAAGTATCTTGGCCAGAGCTGCGGGGGTATCCGGACCTTTCCGACCACAGCGGGAGGCGTCATCCTCCCCGTTGTAGTGCCACATGGGGAGCCCTCTATATTGAAGTGGCTGAACCCCTCTCGCTATGGAGGTTGCCATTAACTCAACTATTGTTAATCCGGACTGGGCGAGCGTCTTTATCTTGCCCATGAGCTGACAAACTTCCGCACTATCGTCCTCTTCAAGACTTCGGGGACGCCAACTGTGGCGTTTCTTCAGCGGAACGCTGGCAAATTCGGGAAGACCCTTTCGAACTGGGTCAGGGAGTGCCACGTCCTCAATGTAGAACCATTCGGAAGGCCATTCTTCAGATGCCTTCCTTGGTGTGCGGGGCAGGTATCCGGTATTGGCGATGCGCCATACTTCGGCTCCGCCCACTTCAAATATTGACCCCTCGTGGTTACGCGGGACAAGGCAAAACAATTTTCTCCACAGTTCAAAATGGGCCTCGACGCCCAGAAATAGTTCGCATAAAGCGACATAGCCCGCAATGTGCAGGATGGAGGCGGGAGTAAAGTTATGCAGCTGGAGGCCATAGTATGACAAAAGCCCCCAGAGAAACGGATGGATTGGAAATCCAATGCCCCTGAGCAGATAAGGGACGAAACACACTCGCTCCCCCCCGAATGGATTGGGGAAGTCCTCTGCCTGGGTCTCGCCATTAAGGAGGCTAGCCCTGCTCGAACCGGGACCAGATCCGCAGGGGGAAGAAATCCCTGCGTTTGCAACTTCAGCAATTGACTGTGGGACACAAAGCACCTCTCCCACTCGCCTTTCTCTGGGTCGGAACGGTAGGAAGAAATGGGAATGCTAGCCATGATGGAATGGTCTTTCCTAGCGGTCTCTGAGGATTTTCTCCGCGTGGTGCCGAATGGATCTAAGATCCAATCTCTTAAATAGACACTCTTTATGGTCAGGGTGTTATTTGCAAAAAATACCCTGACCTTCCGCATTCGTTCGACACGTGGAAGCTGAAGTCATTGATACACAGAAGTCGAGGAGGGCGACATTGAATGGAAGGCCAAATACATTACTTAAAGGTCATCGGAGGAGGAACCCGCCTTGCAACGCCGAAGACAATCTATGAGCCGAACACCTCGTCATTGAAGACTGGTTCGGGGGCTACTGAGGGAGTCCTGGACTAAGGGGTTCTCGGGCGTCCGGCCTGTTAACCATGGGCCGGACTGATGGGTTGTGAAGATATCAAGACCGAAGACTGCACCTATGTCCGGATGGGACTCTCCTTGGCGTGGAAGGCAAGCTTGGCGATCGAACGTGTAGATTCCTTCCTCTATAACCGACCTTCTGTAACCCTAGATCTCTCCGGTCTCTATATAAACCGGAGAGCTTAGTCCGGAGGGGGAGAGACTCATTATCATAGTCATACAGGCTAGACTTCTAGGGTTTAGCCCTTACGATCTCGTGGTAGATCAACTCTTGCAATACTCATATTCATCAAGATTAATCAAGCAGGAAGTAGGGTATTACCTCCATACAGAGGGCCCGAACCTGGGTAAACATCGTGTCCCCTGTCCCCTGTTACCATCGACTTTACACGCACAGTTCGGGACCCCCTACCCGAGAACCACCGGTCTTGACACCGACACCGATTTCTACAACTCAGTCGGTCCGAGATGAGTTCGGCGGAAACCTAACCCTAAATTTTTGATTCAAACCTAATCTAATGGAGGTTTTCTCTAGATAGATTGTTCTCATACGTGGTAAAGAACATGTCATTTTCTTTGTGCTAAGAATCAGAGGTAAGAACAACAGAAAGTTTCGAACTCATACCCTAGTTCGGCGGTGAGTTCGCTACGGCGGCAAGGCGGTGTTGAAATCCGTTGACGGCGACGGAGACCAGCGGCGGGAGGTCGCTGGCGACGAGAGGATGATCCGGAGACCCGAGGCGGTAGAGCAGGATACGCGCGGGCTGAGGGGTTTTGAAGAAATTTCCAAAATCTCACCCGTTGGTATATATATCCTGACCGTGTCGGTGTGACCGAGTGGAACAACTCGGTGGCACCGAGATGCAGAATCGCAAGCGGTTACTGCAACTCGGTGTGACCGAAAAGTTCTAATCGGTTGAACCGAGATTGAAAACCTAGATCAACTCAGTGAACTCGGTGTGACCGAAGTGGATGGATCGGTCAGACCGAAATGCACAGAGAGGTTTTGGAAGTTTAAGTCTATGACGAATCAGGGACTCCGAGTGCTCCTCACACAGAGTGGTTCGAATCTGACTTGATCAAACTTTGTGATGTGGCATGAATAGAGTTTGAGACGGGAAAAGCATAGATAGCTAGAGGAAGTTCTTAGGCATTCTTGTCCATCCATTTGGCAAAAGAGAAAAAGCCAAATAATCAAAGCTACAAATGGATTTCCTCGAATGAGTAAAATATGCAATCAACATGCTCACACAATAAAATGGCAAATGAAATATGTGACAGAGAATGCACAAACACTCTAGCATCTATCAAGCAATTGGCGATGACTAGGTCATCTATATATGAGTATATTGACTTAGGAGTCAAATGAGAACATTTGATCATAGGTCATACTCATCGTTTAAGCTCAAGTGGGGTTACCACTTTTACATAAAGCATTGTTGTGTTCACACCATTAGAGTTGCTTTAGCTCAATTGTTAGAGTAAAGCTCCCCCCTAGATGTGATATCCCCCCTTAGAGGGATGAACTAACCTAGGGTTTTGTCGATGATGACTTCATGTAGATGTGGATGCTCAATGTTGATGTAGATCATTCGGAGCAATCCATGTGAGTTGCACTTTGAATACCTACACGTGTTGGTCCCACAAGGAACAAACAAGGATATCCATAGACATAGAGTGAAGTTCACACGAGATGATGTCCATGAAAGCATTAGGTTACCTTGTCCCTTGTCTTACCAACAAGAGGGTTTGTGACTCCTTGGACTAGTGCAAGATGTGGAAGTTGTTTGCACCTGTCCTTGCCAAGATGATATGAGTGAAGTATGTTGGCAGAGTCACCCTCAAGAACTCTCTAGTTTTTCTTCTTCGGGATCCACATCATCTTGATGGGAATCCTTGGAGTTGCAGTCGTACTTGATGAAGTATAACTTGATGTAGTCTTGGGAACCCAATTGACCAAGGCCTTAGGAGCTTCTTCAAATGCAACAATCTCCTCTTGAAGCTTGTCCTTGCCCTTTTGCTTGTGGTCTTGTGGTGGAAGATCATCTTGGGCTTGTGTCCCTTGGAAAGAAGTAGGATAATACTTCTCTTGTTGAGGAACAAACTTCGTCTTGGGGTATCGATCTTCTTCCCACTCAACACCATTGACATTGAACTTTCGTTCAAAACCAACACCTTGATTCTTCCGGTGCCTTCCTTGCTTGCGTATAATTTCCTCAAATTTCTTACTCCCGGCAAGGCTCTTGTAAACACCTTTCTCTATAATTCCCTTCAATAAGCTATTTTCTTGCTCAAGTGTAACTTGGCTAAGAGAATCATTAGTGGAATCAAGAGAACTACTAGAAGCAACAACATTGGATTTAACATGACTATTGTTACTACTAGAAGAATAATCTTTCTTGCTCTTGTTGCTAGATTTTACTTGTGGCATGTAAGTAGACAAGAGTAAACGCTTGGCAATGTAAGAAGAACTTTTCTTGCGAAGGTCATCATTGATTGCTTTTAAGAACCCATGCTCTTGCTCAAGGTTGAGCTTTTCAAAGCGTAGCTTCTCATGAGTCTTTAAAAGTTCTCGATGATCTTCCAAGGTAGTTTCATGAGCTAACTTGAGAGTGTTTAGCTCTTTAGTTAGACGCTCAATATCCTTCTTATCATCATCATTCGTTTTATCTTGATTAGCATGATTAATAGCAATTTCATCATAGTTTTCATCACTAGAGTTGTCAACAAGTAAATCATCATCACCTAGAAAATCATCTTCATCACTATTGAAATCAACATACTCAGGGTGTGATACCTTTGGGCCTTTAGCCATGAAGCATCTTCCAATTCCTTCATTTGGTGAGTCAAATATGTCATAGGAGTTGGTTGACACAAGTGCTAGACCGGCAACACCTTCATCTTGAGTATATTCGGAGTCGGAGTGATAACTTCTTTCAGAGTGATGGTTGGAGTCAGAGTCGGATACCCATTCACCAACGTGAGCTTGATGTCCTCGTTTTGTGTAGCTCTTTGATGATCTGTCCTTCTTCTCTGAATCCTTGCTTCTCCGAGAGGGTCTTCGTTCATAACAACCATCTCTACTCCTTCTCTCTCTTGGCGGTGATTCTTCTCTTCTACTTTTTCTTTTGGGAGAATCTTCTCTTCTTTTGTAGGGAGCCATACACTCATTGGAGTAGTGTCCGGGTCTTCCACAATTGTAGCACGTTCACGACTTGAAGATCTCTTGTCACTGTAGGACCTTGACTTGGAGCTTCTTTCCTTGCTTCTACTCTTATAGAATTTGTTGAAGTTCTTCACCATTAGGCTCAATTCTTCATTGAAGGTTTGTTTCTCAGTTGATGATGTGGGAGCTTCACATGAGGCTTTGTAAGCACCACTTGACTTATTGTGGAGCTCTTCCTTATCCTTAAGTGACATCCCATGAGTAACAGTTCTTCCAGTGACTTCCGTTGGCTTGAGATCTTTGTAATTGGGCATCATTTGGATCAATGTGCACACAGTATCATATTTTCCATCCAAGGCTCTTAGGATCTTCTTGATGATGAATGTATCGGTCATCTCTTCACTTCCTAAGCGGCAATCTCATTTGTGATGAGGGCAAGCCTAGAGTACATTTCAGCGACACCTTCACCATCCTTCATTTTGAACTTGTCAAGTTGACTTTGAATCACATCAAATTTGGCTTCCTTGACGGAGTTGGTACCCTCGTGCATATCAATGAAAGTATCCCAAATTTCCTTTGCATTCTCAAGACGGCTGATTTTGTTGAATTCTTCGGGGCACAATCCGTTGAAGAGGATATCGCAAGCTTGAGCACTGTATTGCAGCATCTTTAACTCTTTAGTGGTAGCTTCACGGTTTGGTTCTCTCCCATCAAAGAATTCACCTTGCAAGCCAATACACACAATAGCCCAAACGGCGGGGTTATGTCCAAGAATATGCATTTTCATCTTATGCTTCCAACTAGAAAAATTAGTACCATCAAAGTAAGGACCTCTACGGTGGTAATTTCCCTCGCTAGACGCCATACTCTCCTAGGTTGTGAAACCAAGGCTATGATCACCAAAAGCTATGGAAATCAAGGCAAATGTAGACCAAAGCTCTGATACCACTTGTAGGATCGAAAGTATGTCTAGAGGGGGGTGGTGATTAGACTACTTGACCAAATAAAAATCTATCCTTTTCCCAATTTTAAGTCTTGGCAGATTTTAGCAACTTAGCACAAGTCAAGCAATCAACCTACACATGCAAGTCTAAGAGTATAGCAGCGGAATGTTAAATATTGCACATGAAGGTAAAGGGAGGAGTTTGGAGGGAGCAAACGCAATGTAGACATGGAGATTTTGGCGTGGTTCCGATAGGTGGTGCTATCGTACATCCACGTTGATGGAGACTTCAACCCACAAAGGGTAACGGTTGCGCGAGTCCACGGAGGGCTCCACCCACGAAGGTTCCACGAAGAAGCAACCTTGTCTATCCCACCACGGCCATCGCCCACGAAGGACTTGCCTCACTAGGGTAGATCTTCACAAAGTAGGCGATCTCCTTGCCCATACAAACTCCTTGGTTCAACTCCACAATCTTGACGGAGGCTCCCAAGTGACACCTACCCAATCTAGGAGACACCACTCTCCAAAAGGTAATATATGGTGTGGTTATGATGAACTCCTTGCTCTTGTGCTTCAAATGATAGTCTCCCCAACACTCAACTCTCTCTCACGGATTTGGATTTTGTGGAAAGAAGATTTGAGTGGAAAGCAACTTGGGGAAGGCTAGAGATCAAGATTAATGTGGTTGGAATGGAATATCTTGGTCTCAACACATGAGTAGGTGGTTCTCTCTCAGAAAATGTATGTTGCAAGTGTAGGCACGTTCTGATGGCTCTCTCCATGACTGAAGAGTGGGTGGAGGGGTATATATAGCCTCCACACAAAATCTAACTGTTACACATAATTTACCAAACTCGGTGAGACCGAATCAAAAAACTCGGTCAGACCGATTTAGTTCAAAATGTGAACGTTAGGCTTTTCGGTGGGACCGACATGTCAACTCGGTGGGACTGATTTCATTAGGGTTAGGGCATAATGTAATCTCGGTGAGACCGATCACATAAACTCAGTAGGACCGATTTCTGTAATAGGCACACAGAGAGTTGGTCAGGAAAACTTGGCGGGACCGAATCGCTCATTTCAGTGAGACAGAAACGTTATGAAAGGGAAACAGAGAGTTTGCATTGCGAACTCGGTGGGACCGATCACTCATCTCGGTTGGACCAAAACATTACGAAGGGAAACAGAGAGTTTGCAATCCCATCTCGATGAGACCGAGATCCCTATCGGTGAGACCGAACTGACTAGGGTTTCTGGCAGTGGCTATGTCAAGTGAACTCGGTGGCGCCGGATAGATCAAATCGGTAGGGCCGAGTTTGACTTTTGGTTTGGGACATATGTGGATATGAGAAAGTGGTTGAGGGCTTTTGGAGCATATCACTAAGAATTTTGAGCAAGCAAGCCATTAAGCAACACCTCATGCCCTTTTAATAGTATTGGCTTTTCCTATGGACTCAATGTGATCTTGGATCACTAAAATAAAAAAGTAGAGTCTTGAGCTTGAGCCAATATGTGTCCTTAGCATTTTGAGGGGTCCACATTCCTAGCCCATTCCATGCCAATCATTGAACTTTCTGAAATGATCATCTTGAAATAGCATTAGTTCAATGAGCTATTTGTTGTTAGGAATTACCAAAACCACCCAGGGATAGTTGCAGTTTCATGTGTTCCGCACAAAAGGAATCAAACTCACTCGAGAAGTACTCTCCACCACGATCTGACCAGACTCATTTAATTTTCTTTTCAAGTTGATTCTCAACTTCTGCCTTATAGATCTTAAAGTAGTGTAGAGCCTCATCTTTAGTATTTAACAGATACACATAGCAATGTCTAGTGGAATCATCTATCAATGACATGAAGTATTTCTTTCCACCTTTAGTCAACACACCATTCATCTCACAAAGATCATAATGTATGAGTTCCAATGGTGCCAGGTGTCTCTCCTCCGCAGCCTTGTGAGGCTTGCGAGGTTGCTTAGCTTGCACACATGAAAGGCACTTAGAACCTTTGGCTAAAGTGAAACTCGGGATTAAATCCAATTTAGCTAGCCACGTCATAACACCGAAACTAATGTGACAAAGACGTGAATGCCAAACTTTAGATTCATTAACATTCGAATGATCACAGTCTAATTGTCACAGTTCATAAGGATAGCCGGAACCGGTTTATCAACCAATGGCAAGTCCATCAAAAGATCTCGAAGCCATCCTGCTTTGACACCAGACGTGTCTAATGCTGTTAATTCTGCTTCCATTATCGATCTCGTTAAGATCGTTTGCTTGCAAGACTTCCAGGAAACACCGTCACCTCCAAGACTAAACATATACCCAGTTGTGGCCTTCATCTCGTCAGCATCAGAGATCCAATTCGCATCACTATACCCTTCAAGTACCGACGGGTATCTGGTATAGTGAAGTCCATAGTTCATAGTACCTTTCAGATAGCACATAACTCTCTCAACAGCATGCCAATGTACATCACCCGGTTTGGAAACAAACCGGCTTAGTTTGCTCACAGCAAACGCGATGTCAGGCCTTGTTGTGCTCGCTAGGTACATTAGTGAACCAATAATTTGAGAGTATATCAGTTGATCTTTAGCCGTGCCTTCAAACTTCCGAATCAACACGCTAGGATCATATGGTGTTTGAGATGGTTTGCAGTCCGAGTATCCAAAACGGCTCAACACCTTCTCAACATAATGGGATTGCAGAAGTGTAATCCCACCCTCATTATCTCTCAGTACCTTGATGTTCAAGATAACATCAGCCACACCAAGGTCTTTCATCTCAAAGTTTTGAGATAGAAACGACTTGACCTCCTCAATGACTTTGAGGTTTGTTCCGAATATCAGTATGCCATCAACATACAAGCACAATATAAATCCTTCGCCCCCACCATGGCGATAGTATACAAACTTGCCAGCTTCATTAACAACGAAGCCAACAGATGTCAGAGTTGTATCAAACTTATCAAGCCATAATGCTAGTACTGCTAATACGGAAATAATTAGGAGAGGGATATACGCGTTATACCCTCCAGTAGGCCATGCAGAAGCCGCTGCGGCGGTGGCGGCAGCAGCGGTGTCCTCGGTGGCCTTCTTGTTAGCCTCGAGCTTCTCGGCGGTGGCACATTCAGCGTCGATGGACATGGTGATGATGAGGGCGACGCGGACGTAGAGGAAGTAGACGAACAGCGAGCAGTCGTGTAGTCGCTTCCCAAAAACCTATTCGCCCCTCTCTCGTACAGGAACCGGAGGGACGGGGTTTCGGAGACTTGCTCTCCCGTCGACCGTGTACACGACGGACAGGATGGAGTCACCGGCGGCAGCAGCAGCAAAGGAACGACAGTGGGCAGTGCGCGTGAGCAGATGTGATCTATTCGTGGCGGCTAGGGTTAGGAGACACCGCACACTTATATAGGCGCAGCCGCGTGGAGAGACGTGGGGTCGACCCACGTCCGAGTCCGTGACAACCCACGATTCGACGTCTCGGATCATGGCCCAGCTGGCAGAAACTCTCAGTTAGTGACTGGCAAAAATAAGCGCGTAGGTGTGAGCTCGGCTCGGCTCATTCCCGCAATCCGCGGCGCGTCGTGACAAGGCGTGGCGAGGCGGGCGGCAGAGGAGGAGTGCGCGAGGGCCTCTTCTATTCTCAAGCTCCAATAGCATGTGGAAGACAATCCCTTATAAAGAGGTCCAACTCCTCCACTAGCGGGGTGGGACTAAACTTCCCACTACACCTAGTGCCAATAACCCACATGGGCCCTTAGAGATTTTCAGAAATTGCTAGATGGGCCTAAAGCCCACTCCAATTTTCAGCAACCCCCACCAAATCTCGAGGGCCCATTGTGTCCTCTGTTCCAATTGCTGCTTTGATATACCAGAGTTTCAGTGAAGACCTGTTAAGGTTGAACTTCACCTAGAGCAAGCAGTTACTGAAAGCACAAGTGCTCCCTAGGTGATTTTGGTAATTAATGTCAACATATCTTTTGTTGGACTAATGCTTTCATCTAGTATGCTTCAGATAATTTCAACAATGGAGTGGCATGGACAAGAGGATGTGGAACCCCTTTAAGATGATAAGGACAAAGCATTGGCTCAAGCTCAAAGCTTAGGACTCTACATTTTTCATTTTAGTGATCCAAGATCACATTGAGTCCATAGGAAAGCCAATACTATTAAGAGGGGATGAGGTGCTGCTTAATGGCTTTCTTGCTCAAAGTGCTTAGTGATATGCTCCAAAACCCTCAACTACTTTCTCACATCCACATATGTCCCAAAACCAAAAAAGTCAAACTCGGCCCCACTGAAACTTTCTATCCGGCGCCACCGAGTTACCTTGACATAGCCACTACCAGAAACCCTAATCAATTCGATCTCACCGATGGGATCTCGGTCTCACCGAGATGGGCTTGCAAACTCTCTGTTGCCTATTGCATTAATTTCGGTCTCACCGAAATATGAAATCGGTACCACCGAGTTTGCTTGGCCAACTCTCTGTTGTGCTTATTACCCAAATCGGTCCCACCAAGTTTGTGTAATTGGTCCAACCGAGATAAGGCTTTAACCTAACCCTAGCACATCGGTCCCACGGAGTTGACATATCGGTCCCACCGAAATGCCTAACGGTCACATTATGAACCAAATCGGTCGGACCGAGTTTTCTAATTCGGTCCCACCGAGTTTGGTGATTTGTGTGTAACGGTTAGATTTTGTTTGGAGGCTATATATACCCCTCCACCCACTCTTCATTCGTGGAGAGAGCCATCAGAACATGCCTACACTTCCAACATACATTTTCTGAGAGAGAACCACCTACACTTGTGTTGAGGTCAAGATATTCCATTCCAACCACATAAATCTTGATCTCTAGCCTTTCCCAAGTTGCTTTCCAGTCAAATCATCTTTCTACCAAATCCTATCCTATGAGAGAGAGCTGAGTGTTGGGGAGACTATCATTTGAAGCACAAGAGCAAGGAGTTCATCATCAACACACCATCTATTACCTCTTGGAGAGTGGTGTCTCCTAGATTGGTTAGGTGTCACTTGGGAGCCTCCGTCAAGATTGTGGAGTTGAACCAAGGAGTTTGTACGGGCAAGGAGATCGCCTACTTCGTGAAGATCTACCCTAGTGAGGCAAGTCCTTCGTGGGCGATGGCCATGGTGGGATAGACAAGGTTGCTTCTTCGTGGACCCTTCGTGGGTGGAGCCCTCCGTGGACTCGTGCAACCGTTACCCTTCGTGGGTTGAAGTCTCCATCAACGTGGATGTACGATAGCACCACCTATCGGAACCACGGATAAAAAATCTCCGTGTCTCCAATTGCGTTTGCACACTCCAATCCCATCCCTTTACATTCTTGCAACTTGCATGATTTACTTTCCGCTGCTCATATACTCTTGTCATGCTTGCTTGATATGTATTGTGAATGTTTGAACTTGTTCTAAAACTCCACTTCAACTTAGAGAATTTAAAAACTGTAACTTTTCTTGCTAAGAGTCTATTCACCCCCCTCAAGACACTTCTTCTCGATCCTTTCAATTGGTATCAGAGCTTTGGTCTCCATTGCTTTGGTTTAAACACCTTTGGAGGAAGATGGATGAGTCTACGTTGGGGAGTCTTAGACATAGAGTGCCTATACTTGATGGAGAGTTCTTTCATGAGTGAAAAAATGAGATGCTTGAGATTTTCAATGAATATCACTTGAACAAGTACATTACTAGTCCTTGCATTTCCCCTAGTGATCCCTTGCATCCCTCTCCCGATGAGGATCTTGACATGATTCGCAATCTTAGAACTATCAATCTTATCATTAGAGGATTGCCCAAAAATTTGATTGCTAGCTTACCTACTCTTGATTGTGCCCACACTATATGGAGATTTCTTGAGGAATGATTCCCAAATTATTCCTTGAAAAATCTAGATGAAATTCTTCATAAGTCTATTGCCTTGAGTAAGATGAGTACTAGTGATCCTAAGTTTGATGATTGTCTATTTGAGCTTCGTGATATCATGCGTGCCATAGGAAATGTTGGAATTATTAGCAATATCATTTCCGAAGTCATTAGAATTCATAGAGATGAACATTGTTACGGTCATACTTCTAATGAATTACCCTCTCTAGGAGTTGATCAATCACAAGACAATATAGAACATGGATACTATGATGAGGATGATGATAGTGACTATGATCTTGATGATGCTATGAGACACTTTGGGCTTATGGCTAATCTTCGCGGCTACATGGCTGGAGGAAAGGAATGGTACTTGATATTGGATGTACTGATCATATGACCGGAGACAAAGATATGTTTCATGAGCTTGGTGAAAACGACGGCCCTCGAAAGTACGTCACTTTCGGTGATAACTCAAAGGGTAAGGTGGTTGGCCTTGGTAAGGTGGCCATCTCACATGACAGCTCCATACAAAATGTTATGCTCGTTGAATCGCTTGGCTACAATTTACTTTCCGTGTCTAGACTTGCTGACTTTGGTTTCAACGTCCTATTTACTGAAGTAGATTGCCAAGTGTTTAGTAGAGATAATCATAAAATGGTCTTTACCGGTATCCGTACAGGTGGTCTTTACATTGTTGATTTCACTAAAAAGGCTCAACCTAGAACTTGCTTAATTGCTAAATCCTCAAAAGGCTGGTTGTGGCATAGAAGGTTAGGTCATGTGGGCATGCGAAATCTTGATAAGCTTATTAAGGGTGATCATATCCTTGGAGTAAAAGATGTTATATTTGACAAGGATAGACTTTGTAGTGCTTGTCAAGCAGGAAAACAAGTTGGAGGAAGCCACCCTGTGAAGAACATTATGACCACTAGAAGACCACTCGAGCTACTTCATATGGATCTCTTTGGTCCCAATGCCTACAAGAGTCTCAGTGGTAACTCATTTGGTCTAGTCATAGTTGATGATTTTTCAAGATTTACGTGGGTGTTCTTTCTTGATGATAAATCGCAGGTCCAAAAGATCTTCAAAAATTTCGCTAGGAAGGCCCAAAACCAATTTGAAGTGAAGATCAAAAAAGTTCAGAGCGACAATGGAACAGAGTTCAAGAACGCAAATGTGGATACCTTTCTTCACGAAGAAGGGATTTCACACGAGTTCTCGGCTACGTACACGCCTCAACAAAATGGAGTTGTTGAGAGGAAGAACCGGACTCTTATTGAGATGGCAAGAACGATGCTTGATGAGTACAAGACTCCAAAACACTTTTGGGCGGAAGCGGTTGAGACGGCTTGTCATGCAGCAAATCACTTGTATCTTCACAAGCTACTCGGCAAGACGGCATACGAGCTCCTCACCGGTAACAAACCCCAAGTTGGATACTTTCGAGTATTTGGCTTGAAGTGTTACATTCTTGATAAGCATCGTCGCTCTAAATTTGCCCCTAAATCTCATGAGGGTTTCCTACTTGGTTATGGCTCAAACTCTCACACTTACCATGTCTACAACAATTTCACCCGAAAGGTTGAAGAGATGGTAGATGTGAAGTTTGATGAATCTAATGGCTCGCAAGTAGAGCAATTTCCAGTTGATGTAGGAGATAAAGATCCTTCGGAAGCCATCCAAGACTTGTCTATTGGCAAGGTTCGTCCAACGGAGGTAAAGGAGAGTACCTCGTTCGTCCAAGTGGAAGCTTCTACCTCACGACAAGGTGAACCAAGAGTTGATATAGAAGCATCCACAAGTGGGACACACCAAGACGAAGAAAACAAGGAAGTACACCAAGATGAACATCAACAACCTCCTTCTCCACCGCGACAAGAGAACGACAACGCCAACAATGAAGAAGGCCAAGAAGAAGAAGAAGATGATGAAGAAGATGTTCCACCCCGACCCAAGCAAAAGCTCTCATGAGTTAGAGCAAGAGTCGCCAGAGACCATCCCGTCGAGCAAATCTACAATGACATTCAAACCGGGAGAATCACTCGCTCTAAAACTCGTTTGGCCAACTTTTGTGAACATTATTCATTCATATCTAGCATTGAACCTATGAAGGTTGAAGAAGCATTGGAAGATCCGGATTGGATAAATGCCATGCATGAAGAGCTACACAACTTTGAGAGAAATCAAGTATGGACATTGGTCGAGAAGCCCAACAACAACCACAACATCATCGGTACCAAATGGGTGTTTCGCAACAAGCAAGATGAAGATGGTCAAGTCGTCCGCAACAAAGCTCGTCTAGTCGCCCAAGGCTACACTCAAGTCGAAGGTATGGACTACGGTGAGACATATGCCCCCGTTGCTATACTTGAGTCCCTCCGCATTTTACTTGCCTATGATAATCACCATGATATCACTTTATACCAAATGGACATTAAAAGTGCTTTTCTAAATGGTGAAATTGAGGAGGAAGTTTATGTTAAACAGCCTCCCGGCTTTGTAAATCCTAAGAAACCCGATCATGTTTACAAACTTCACAAAGCCCTTTATGGTCTTAAGCAAGCTCCTAGAGCGTGGTATAAATGCTTGACCAAGTTCCTTATTGAAAAAGGCTTTGAGATTGGAAAGATAGATTCTACTCTTTTCACTAAAAGGGTTAATGGTGAATTATTTGTATGCCAAATTTATGTTGATGATATCATATTTGGTTCAACTAACCCTCATTTTAGTGAAAAGTTTGGAAAGATAATGTCAAAGAAGTTTGAGATGTCTATGATGAGTGAACTCAAGTTCTTTCTTGGTTTGCAAATCAAGCAAACTAAGGAAGGCACCTTTGTTTCTCAAAAAAAGTACACCAAGGACTTATTCAAGAAGTTCAACATGCAAGAAAGCAAAGGTATGAAAACTCCCATGCCTACTAGTGGACATCTTGACTTGACTAAGGATGGTAAACTAGTTGATCAAAAGGTTTATCGCTCTATGATTGGATCATTCTTATATCTATGTGCCTCTCATCCCGATATTATGCTAAGCGTGTGCATGTGTGCACGATATCAAGCGGCCCTTAAGGTTGTGAAAAGGATAGTGAGATACTTAATACATACACCAAATTTTGGCATTTGGTATCCTAAGAGGTCCTCTTTTGATCTTGTTGGTTTTTCCGACTCGGACTATGCCGGAGACAAGGTTGATAGAAAGTCCACTTCGGGTACTTGTCAATTTCTTGGTAGATCTCTTGTGTCTTGGTATTCCAAGAAACAAAACTCGGTATCCTTATCCACCGCCGAAGCGGAATACATTGCCGCCGGTTCATGTTGTGCTAAATTACTTTGGATGACCCAAACTCTTAAAGATTATGGGATATATGTGAAACATGTTCCTTTGCTTTGTGACAATGAAAGTGCCATTAAGATTGCTCATAATCCCGTGCAACATTCCCGGACTAAGCATATTGAAGTTCGTCATCATTTCATTCGAGATCATGTTGCTAAAGGGGATATTGATCTTAAGCATGTTCGTACCGATAAGCAATTGGCGGATATATTCACCAAACCGCTTGATGAGAAAGTCTTTTGTCGGTTGAGAGGAGAATTGAACATCATTGATGCTTCAAACTTGGAGTAGGAACTCCATTTGGATACATGCAAGGCATGAGCCTATGACTAATCCTTGATATTTCCTATATGATGCTATTCATATGTCTTGGATATATTTGCACCCTTGCATGGTATCTAACCCTTGTAGGTACTTGGATGAATCTAAATCCATGAGATTGCAACTCACTCACATCTTGAGCAATCTCTACATCACCAAGTCGCTACAGTACGGTGGTTGATGACAAGGAAGCACGAAACCCTTCAACATATCCTTTGACAAATTCTATATATCAAATTTCATTTGGTATCAAGTTTCATGATTGTCATTTTGGATACACAAGTGCTATTCCTTGCAAGACTGGCCCATGTAGGTAGATGAACTCAAATTACAAGTGGTGCTCCCAACTCTTGATGAGCTACATCAACCTTGAGCATCCCACACAAGTTCAACTACATGATCAAGATCAACACCACCACCCAAGGTATGTCATTCCGTCTTAGAGAAGCTTTACTCCAAGTCATGGATCAAAGCAACTCAACAAGATGTGAATACATCAAATGCTTAAACGAAAAATGGTAACCCCATTTTGAGCTTAAATGATGAGTATGACTTATGATCAAGTGTTCTCACTTGACTCCTTAGTCAATATACTCTAACATAGGTGACTTTGTCACCGCCCAATTCTAGATGAAGTTCTCTAGTGTTCTTTTGAGTCTTTGCATTTTGCCCTTTGCATATTTGTTCCCCTTCCTTTTTTCAAAAAAAATTCATCTAGATTTTCTTTTCTCTGTGTTGTTCTGCATTCCCTGCATCAAATTCCTTGCAAATTCTTCATTTAATTCCCTACAAATCTTTGTGAGATCTTATTTGCCTAGTGAGCTGAGGTGACAAGTGCTTTCTCTGTGATGAACTCGGTCACACCGATCTGTTGCTTTTGGTCCAACGGAATCCTTTCGGAGCAACCGAAGCACACAACTCGGTGCCACTGATTTCACTGCAGACAAAACAACTTGCCACTTGATCCTGCATTCCTTTTTGCTCCAGCTCCACTCAATGATTCTTGTCCTCTACCAGCATCACATTTTATACGCTGCTTTGCTATGTGACTCAAGGATCAAACCTATTTTGACTCACACTCCAGAGGATTCCTTCTTGGAAATTGATGTCAAAGGGGGAGAGAGAGTTCACATCAAAGCTTAATCCTTCAAAAAGGGGAGAGAAGATACCCCACATGCTTGATGTTCAAGAGGAGAGAAGTCACATGTCTTTAGAGGGGAAAGACATGTTCAGATGTCAGAGTTGTATTAAACTTATCAAGCCATAATGCTAGTACTGCTAATACGGAAATAATCAGGAGAGGGATATACGCGTTATACCCTCCAGTAGGCCATGCAGAAGCCGCCGCGGCGGTGGCGGCAGCAGCGGTGTCCTCGGCGGCCTTCTTGTCAGCCTCGAGCTTCTCGGCGGCGGCACGTTCGGCGTCGGTGGACATGGTAATGATGCGGGCGATACAGACGTAGAGGAAGTAGACGAACAGCGAGCAATCGCATAGTCGCTTCCTAAAAACCTATTCGCCCCTCTCCCGTACAGGAACCGGAGGGACGGGGTTTCGGAGACCTGCTCTCCCGTCGACCATGTACGCGACGGACGGGATGGAGTCACCGGCGGCAGCAGCAGCAAAGGAACGATGGTGGGCAGTGCGCGTGAGCAGATGTGATCTGTTCGTGGCGGCTAGGGTTAGGAGTAACCGCACACTTATATAGGCGCAGCCGCGTGGAGAGACGTGGGGTCGACCCACGTCCGAGTCCGTGACAGCCCACGATTCGACGTCTCAGATCGTGGCCCACTGGCAGAAACTCTCAGTTAGTGACTGGCAAAAATAAGCGCGTAGGTGTGAGCTCGGCTCGGCTCATTCCCGCAACCCGCAGCGCATCGTGACAAGGCGTGGCGAGGCGGGCGGCGAAGGAGGAGTGCGCGAGGGCCTCTTCTATTCTCAAGCTCCAATAGCATGTGGAAGACAATCCCTTATAAAGAGGTCCAACTCCTTCTCCACTAGCGCGGTGGGACTAAACTTCCCACTACACCTAGTGCCAATAACGCACATGGGCCCTTATAGATTTTTCAGAAATTGCTAGATGGGCCTAAAGCCCACCCCAAATTTCAGCAACCCCCACCAGATCTCGAGGGCCCATTGTGTCCTCTGTTCCAATTGCCGCTTTGATATACCAGTGTTTCAGTGAAGACCTGTTAAGGTTGAACTTCACCTAGAGCAAGCAGTTACTGAAAGCACAAGTTCTCCCTGGGTGATTTTGGTAATTAATGGAGTGGCATGGACAAGAGGATGTGGAACCCCTTTAAGATGATAAGGACAAAGCATTGGCTCAAGCTCAAAGCTCGGGACTCTACATTTTTCATTTTAGTGATCCAAGATCACATTGAGTCCATAGGAAAGCCAATACTATTAAGAGGGGATGAGGTGCTGCTTAATGGCTTGCTTGCTCAAGGTGCTTAGTGATATGCTCCAAAACCCTCAACTACTTTCTCACATCCACATATGTCCCAAAACCAAAAAAGTCAAACTCGGCCCCACCGAAACTTACTATCCGGCGCCACCGAGTTCACTTGACATAGCCACTGCCAGAAACTCTAATCAATTCGGTCTCACCGATGGGATCTCGGTCTCACCGAGATGGGCTTGCAAACTCTCTGTTGCCTATTGCATTAATTTTGGTCTCACCGAAATATGAAATCGGTACCACCGAGTTTGCTTGGCCAACTAACTCTCTGTTGTGCTTATTACCCAAATCAGTCCCACCGAGTTTGTGTAATCAGTCCAACCGAGATAAGGCTTTACCCTAACCCTAGCACATCGGTCCCACCGAGTTGACATATTGGTCCCACCGAAATGCCTAACGGTCACATTATGAACCAAATCGGTCGGACCGAGTTTTCTAATTCGGTCCCACCGAGTTTGGTGATTTGTGTGTAACGGTTAGGTTTTGTTTGGAGGCTATATATACCCCTCCACCCACTCTTCATTCGTGGAGAGAGCCATCAGAACATGCCTACACTTCCAACATACATTTTCTGAGAGAGAACCACCTACACTTGTGTTGAGGTCAAGATATTCCATCCCAACCACATAAATCTTGTTCTCTAGCCTTTCCCAAGTTGCTTTCCACTCAAATCATATTTCTACCAAATCCTATCCTATGAGAGAGAGCTGAGTATTGGGGAGACTATCACTTGAAGCACAAGAGCAAGGAGTTCATCATCAACACACCATCTATTACCTTTTGGAGAGTGGTGTCTCCTAGATTGGTTAGGTGTCACTTGGGAGCCTCCGTCAAGATTGTGGAGTTGAACCAAGGAGTTTGTACGTACAAGGAGATCGCCTACTTCATGAAGATCTACCCTAGTGAGGCAAGTCCTTCGTGGGCGATGGCCATGGTGGGATAGACAAGGTTGATTCTTCGTGGACCCTTCGTGGGTGGAGCCCTCCGTGGACTCGCGCAATCGTTACCCTTCGTGGGTTGAAGTCTCCATCAACGTGGATGTACGATAGCACCACCTATCGGAATCACGGATAAAAAATCTTCGTGTCTCCAATTGCGTTTGCACACTCCAATCCCATCCCTTTACATTCTTGCAACTTGCATGATTTACTTTCCGCTGCTCATATACTCTTGTCATGCTTGCTTGATATGTATTGTGAATGTTTGAACTTGTGCTAAAACTCCACTTCAACTTAGAGAATTTAAAAACTGCAACTTCTCTTGCTAAGAGTCTATTCACCCCCCTCTAGACGCTTCTTCTCAATCCTTTCAGTTACACTCCTTCACAACTGAACAATGGACTAGGCCTTGAATTGTTAGTTTGGCGGAAAGAAGCATCACCACATGCCTTACTAGTACTAGGCTGCCGAAGGCTGACCCCTCGGGTAGAGCATATAAGTCACACTCGTGGCCTATTCATGAGCTTACTAGAGATCACCCCAATCTCATAGGCTGTGACCAGCAGTCGGGCTCATATAGGTAAGATCGCTCTGTAGGATAGCATCTTGCTTACATAATCTTTGGAACGCATTAAGACAGTAGTCATCCTACCATACAGTAACGAGAGTATCGCATCTCCAACGGAGTGGGTTAGTATAGTTACTCTCCTCAGTTCACCACTGGCTTGTTTTCTCAGGTCCTACTTCACGGGATCTCCGATCAATGGCAACTCATGTGGGTCTCATACCCATCTCCGTTGATGCATTATCTATCACAACACGTGATAGCCCTTTTGTAAAGGGATCTGACAGATTCTTAGCCGTATGGACATACTCCAACACTATCACTCCAGAGTTTCTTAATTTTCTGACAGCTTCTAATCTCATTCTTATGTGTTTGTTGGACTTCATGTTGTCCTTTGAACTCTTCACCTTGGTGATGATAGTCTGATTGTCACAGTTCATAAGGATAGCCGAAACTGGTTTATCAACCAATGGCAAGTCCATCAAAAGATCTCGAAGCCATACTGCTTCGACACCAGATGTGTCTAATGCTGTTAATTCTGCTTCCATTGTCGATCTCGTTAAGATCATTTGCTTGCAAGACTTCCAGGAAACAGCGCCACCTCCAAGAGTAAACATATACGCAGTTGTGGCCTTCATCTCGTCAGCATCAGAGATCCAATTCACATCACTATACCCTTCAAGTACCGACGGGTATCCGGTATAGTGAAGTCCATAGTTCATAGTACCTTTCAGATAGCGCATAACTCTCTCAACAGCATGCCAATGTACATCACCCGGTTTGGAAACAAACCGGCTTAGTTTGCTCACAGCAAACACGAGGCCTCGTTGTGCTCGTTAGGAACATCAGTGAACCAATAATTTGAGAGTATCTCAGTTGATGTTTTAGCCGTACCTTCGAACTTTCGAATCAACACGCTAGGATCATATGGTGTTTGAGATGGTTTGCAGTCCGAGTATCCAAAACGGCTCAACACCTTCTCAACATAATGGGATTGCAGAAGTGTAACCCCACCCTCATTATCTCTCAGTAGCTTGATGTTCAAGATAACATCAGCCACACCAAGGTCTTTCATCTCAATGTTCTGAGATAGAAACGACTTGACCTCCTCAATGACTTTGAGTTTTGTTCCGAATATCAGTATGTCATCAACATACAAGCACAATATAACTCCTTCACCCCCACCATGGCGATAATATACACATTTGTCAGCTTCATTAACAACGAAGCCAACAGATGTCAGAGTTGTATTAAACTTATCATGCCATTGCTTAGGTACTTGCTTCAGGCCATATAAAGATTTCAGCAACCTACACACCTTTCTTTCCTGACCATCTATCATAAAGCCATCTGGCTGTTGCATGTAGATTTCCTCGTTTAGCTCTCCATTCAGAAAAGTCGTCTTAACATCCATCTGGTGGACGAGAAGACCATACGAGGCCACCAACGAGAGCAATACTCGAATGATGGTCAGTCTAGCCACAAGTGAATAAGTATCGAAGAAATCTTCCTCTTCTTTCTGGTCATAGCCCTTGGCCACAAGCCTAGCCTTGTACTTTTCAATCGTACCATCGGGCCTAAGCTTCTTCTTGAACACGCACTTACATCCCAATGGTTTGCAACCATAGGGACGCTCAGTGGTCTTCCGTCGATCGTGTACGCGGCGGACGGGATGGAGTCACCGGCGGCAGCAACAGCAAAGGAACGACGGTGGGCAGATGTGATCTGTTCGTGGCGGCTAGGGTTAGGAGACACCGCACACTTATATAGGCACAGCCGCGTGGAGAGACGTGGGCTGACCCATGTCCGAGTCCGTGACAGCCCACGATCCGACGTCTCAGATCATGGCCCAGCTGTCAGAAACTCTCTGTTAGTGACTGGCAAAAATAAGCGCGTAGGTGTGAGCTCGGCACGGCTCATTCCCGCAACCCGTGGCGCGGCGCGTCGTGACGAGGCGGGCGGCGGAGGAGGAGTGCACGAGGGCCTCTTCTATTCTCCAATAGCATGTGGAAGACAATCCTTTATAAAGAGGTCCAACTCCTTCTCCACTAGCGGGGTGGGACTAAACTTCCCACTACACCTAGTGCCAATAACCCACATGGGCCCTTGGAGATTTTTCAGAAATTGTTAGATGGGTGTCGGTGTACAAAAGTAGGGGCTCTCCTTTTGACCACTTTACTTGTGCACGGGCAGTCAGAGCCGCGCCCACGGCCACACCAAGCAGGGCAGAAGAGGGGAGCCGGAGCACAAGGCGACTAGAGCAACGCCAAGACCAAGAGACACGAAGAGCAAGGGGGCGAGGCGGACTCCCCGGCATGACCCTTGCCGGGGCGGCCTCCGCGGCCCCGGCAAGAGCCTTGCCGAGGCAACTTGCCTGACGCCAGCAGAGTGTGCCACCCTTGAGCCCACGGGTTCCAACACCGCCAACAAACCACATTGGAACCAAGGCTCGGGAGGCACCTCTGTGATGGCATGCAGATCTTCGTCAAGATCATAAACACGCGGGATCAGATGAGGACCAGAAGACGACGACCCTCGGTGGGATCCTAGCCGAGGAAATCCACGAGACCCCCGGCAAGCGCCTTGCCGGGGACGACCGCGACGCCACAGCTAGGCCCACGCCTGGCAAGACACCACCGCCGCCCCCATGCAGCTGCCAGCTCAACCAGCTAGGAAAGCACCTCCGTGGCGACGAGCGGCCTCTACACCGACCCAGCAAGCACCTGCGTGGTGGCATGCAGATCTTCATGAAGGCTCCACCACCACGCCAGCCCAGCAGCCAGCCAACGTGGCCCCGCGACACCTCGCCACCCCGGGCGCGTGTCGAAGCCAGGCGAGCGGCGACAGCGGGGACGTGCTTCCTTGCCGTCCCCGATAAAGCAAGAGGGGCACGTCGGCAGCGCATTAAATGTGTTTGTCCGACGGTGCCAGAGGATAGACTAATCCACTGTACACCTTTCCACCTCCTGTGTGCTACTGTGGCAACCCCTTTTTGTCTATAAAAGGAGGCCCGAGGCGACCAGGAGAAGGATTCAGATCTTTTGGGCAAATTACACCCTGTAGCTAGCTCAAGAACACAAGAACACTCAAATACATCCACCAAAGCAGGACTAGGGTATTACGCATCTCCGTGGCCCGAACCTGGGTAAACGATCTGTGCGCTTCCTGTCATACTCGCTCTTTGCACAACCCCGCGCCCGCCAACCGTAGAAGGGATCCCAGTGATTTCATAGGTGTCGATTTCCCCCCGACAATAGGCCTAAAGCCCACCGCAAATTTCAGCAAGGCTCACAGCTACGACATACCCTACTAGGCCTTCGTTTTCTTAAAACCCCTATGTTTGACGATGTTTGTTTGGTTGTCTGCTGAGGCTCATTCAGGTTCTAGTGGAACATGATAAGGTTGTTTGCTTATCCATATACTTGCCTGCACTTACAAGATACGAAGCTCAAAACACTCGGTCAGGCTGTGAGGAACGCCTGAATCGACCTTTTGCTCATATGGAAGTTCTTTCTAGTGTAATTTAGACTACGGCTACGCAACCAAACAACACGCATGACATGCCCAGAGGCTACATATCCTCAAGCAGGCGCTACTAGGCGTCTTACAGAAAACGTGAAAACTGTGGAGGCAACCAAACAGTCACGTATCAAAATATTGGAGTAACACACAAGAAGCTAGCCAATAGTTTTTTATATTATTTTTTGCTTCTATTTCCCTTTTTATTTTCTATTCCGTTACTTGCTTTTAGTTTTTAACTACCTTTCATTCTTTCTTTATACTTTTCCTAAAATATGTTTTATTATGTATTTATTTTAAACAAAGTTTTTTTATAATACATGAACATACATTCATATGAGTACAAAAAATTTCTTGGAATCTATGGTTGTTTTCTAAGAGTACATATTTTTAACTATATCACTATTTTTATATATCAATTATTTTCTAAATAAGATCAGCCATATATACGAATATATTTATAGTACATGCAGAGTAATTCATACAAGTAGAACACATAAAATCTATGCTATTCATAGAAAAAAAATGATTTTTTTTGTATATATGAACATTTTTAAAGTACCCCATGAACTTGTTTTTGATAACATTTTAAAAACCTAGCCAAGCAATGTAGAAAGGACATATATGCTAGGTTTAGTAGAGGGCTGGACCATTGACTTCCAGGTTTTGTTTTTCTTTCTACGTTTTCTAGCAGGGTTTTTCTCGGTTTCTAGTTTGGTTTTCTTCTTCGTCCTTTTTCTTCCTTGTTTTGTTTCCTTTTCTGTTGTCTTTTTTATTTTCGTTTTTTCTCCTTTTTGTTTCATTTTTTGTGAACAAATTTGTGATTTTTGTCCAAAACCATGATTTTTTATCAATTTTTTTATTTTTTAGCACACGAACTTTTTCCGAATTCATGACCATTTTTCAAATGCATGAACTTTTAGCTATTTTTCTTCAAACTTCATGAATTTGTTTCAAATTTCCTGAATTTTGTAACCTATGAGCTTTTTCCAAATTCATGGAAATGTTCAAATGCAAGAAATTTTAGCTTGGATTTTTTTTTCAAATTCATAAACTTTTTAAAACTTCATGAACTTTTCTCAAATTTGTGATTTTTTTTTAAATTCATGAACTTTTCTCAAATTCATGATTAGTTTTTCAATTTTATGAACTTTTTCATATCTGCGACAGTTTTCAGTTAATTCCTTTCAGATTTACTTTTGTTTACTTTTATGAACATGTTTCAAATGTCAATAGTCAACTGTCAGACGATCAACTGGTCAACCAGCCAGATGCGAGCGAGCGAGTGAGATGCAAGTGCCCGAGCAAGATGCGAGCGAGTGCTGCTTTCATGTTTTGCTAAGCCGGTTCGCAACATCTCGTGCTTGGTAGGCTTTCCAGGGGTCGTTCCAAGGCACGGGAGTGCTCCGGTGCCGCCAGTGGTGCGTCCCAGAGTTGCATGCTGGGCACTTCCCAGTTGGTGTGTTTTTGTTTTTGACTTTTTTTTTCTTCTGGTTTTTATTTTTTAAATTATTTTTTGGTTTTTCCTTTTTTTTAACGTTTGGTTGGAACATGTGCTTCCGCGTGAAGTATAGCAGTGCTTCTATGCTAACCCAAAAGTGAAGTACAAATATGCTTCTCGCGTGAAATATATTTATGCTTCTTGATTGAAAGCATGTGCTTCCCCAAACGTGAAGCATAGTTAGTCTAGTTTCTGAAGCACAGATTAGCACTGTTTTGAAGAACGAGTTAGTACCGTTTTGAAATAAGGCTTTTGTCGAAAAAAGTCCGTCAAGACCTATCAACATGGAATCTAATTTCATAGATCTTGACACAAGAAATGATTTGGACACATGGTTCAAAAGATAAAAAGTTTTGAAAAAATGAATCTAAGAAAAGTAGCACAAACAAGCCCACTCGCGCCTTCCGCACGTGGGAACACAACCCCACCAAAACTCTAAGATTGTGACAAGTGGTGGATATGCAGTGGGCCACTTCTGAACACCAGAAAACTTGAAAGTGATCTTTGCATAGGGTATCCATTAATTAGTTAATTCCTCCATTATTGGGTCCTTGCTTTTGTGTGACGAATAGACCATAAATTACGCAATGTAATGGCCTCGCCAGCTAGATCGCTCGCTCACCGCACCCTTAACACTGACCTCACTCCTTTATCAGTGCACTCGCTCCTACAAAAACAAAACCGACTATAAGAAAAAAGGACAATCTTTTGACATATTTAGAAATTATATTATTGCTAGAATAAAAGTTCATGGATTTCGAAACTTGTTCACAGGTTTAAAAATAAAAATAAATTTCAAAAATGTATAAATATTTTTAATGAATTTTAAATATACTCATCAATTTTATAAAAATATTTACACATTAAAAAGAGTTCATACAATTTTTAACAATTTTTAAATGCTCACTAGTTATACAAAAATAATGGCTTTTAAGAAATGTCTATGAATTATTAAAACATAAATTATGTAAAAATATCACAAATATTCAAATATCAATGAATTTAAATAATGCTTGTGAATTTGAAAAATATATCGATGAATCATAGAATCAAAATAGAAGGAAAAAACTTGAAAGCAACTAAAAGTTTGGAAGAAAATACTGATGAACAAGAAAAAAAAAAGAAGTGAGAACCAAAAGAAAATTAATGAAAAATAACGGGTGAGACGGATAAGGAAAAACAGGAAAACCACTCTATGGCCAATCCATTGTAGCTGCCCTTGTGCGATTTATCCCATTTAGGTACTACTAGCACATATGTATGTGCGTTGCAACGGGAGAAATAATTGACATGTCAACTGAAATATACATTAGTACGGTCCAACAACATCCGGATTGTGTCCGGCCATGGCAGAGAGGCGCACACGTAGGTCTAGCAGAAATTCATATCAATAGTACATTAGGAACCATGCTACATGGACAATAATTTTGTTATGGTTTTTGTACGGCGATTCTGATCTTAAAGAGCCTATTAAAAAAAACATGCCAAGGCATTATTTGTAAGTAGAAGCAATATTTGGAATTTGCACCAAGTCGTGAGAAAATCTCAATAAAAGGATTCTCTTCTTTGTTTTTTTGAATCTCCCGTATTTTATCCCCACTGATCACACCCTTTATTCTCTCCTTTCTTTATTACTCCTATATCCCATTAAAACCGATAATTCATATCCCTTCGATCCATGTGTGTTAGCATTTCCCAAAATACACAATTATAATTAGTTAGTTTAATTAAGGTTATGCCCTAACAGAATCATAAAGTGGTTAACAGGAACCAATAATAGCATGGTTTACATATATAAATTATTTTATTACGATTGCAAAGTTATAACATTTTCATGTTTAACCTCTTCTCTGTAAATAATAAAAGGCCAGGGATCTAAATGGATCGAAAACAGAGCGAACTAGGCAGACATGGAATACTTACCAGCGCTCAGGAGCGTAAGATATGGGCTACCGTAGTTGGGCCTAAGCCCAACAGATATAAGTCATTTAATGTTGGACCGCAGGTTACTTAAAGGAGAAATCAGGGTTCTTTTATAAAACATAAACGTATCACGGCGGCCGGGTAGAAATACTCCATACTTTATTAGTAAGGTATATATATAAATAGAGATTTACGGTATTCTCCAAAAGGAAAAAAGTACTATGTACGGAATATCCTCTTCTTCGCTCGAGACCTCCTACTCCCCGACCTAGGCAAGGAGTAGAGATGAAATGTGCAGCCACTCCACCCCCCCCCCCCCCCCCCCCCCCCCACCCCCCCAGCGCTAGCTTTGGGCCGGTCCCATGTTTTCTTTTTTCCTTTTTCTGTTTTTGCATTTTTTTAAATGTACACGTATTTGGCAAATGACCATTGATTTCGGAAATAATCTTGAACTTTTAAAATGATTGGGTATTCCAAATAGTGTTCCCAAATTTAAACAATATTCATGAATTTTAAAAATATTCATTGATTTTGAGAAATGTTACAAGATTTCAAGAATTGTTTGCCTAGTTTTAGAATATATTCCCAAATTTAATAAATATTTTCGGATATGAGAAAATGTTATTTCAAATTTTTGTCACATATTTGTTTTTTATACATTTCAAAAAGTGAAAATGAAGAAAAAAAACTACAAATGAAAATGCAAAGAAGTGAAAAACAAAAAAAACAGAAAAGGACACTGAGAAAATAGATAAAACCGGTTTGGGAAGGCTCTTCCCAAAACCGGGAGGGGAGGCTCCGTTAAAAAATAATCTATTTTAGTGTTTTTTGAGAAATATCTAGTTTAGTTGTATTTCGCGCCGCGCGACACAAAAGGAATGAGTGGGCTGGACCAGAGTAAGAAATGATGCGGTGAGAGGGGTTATGCGTTTCGTGACTATCCGCCGACCTATGCGAGAACTATGCGGAAATAGGATCCGCTTCCTCACTCAAAATGAAAGAACAGAAAGCGAGAGCAACTAGTTGGCAAGCGCTCCTTAGAGAGCCTCCCAACGATCACTTGGGGGTGGGCTGAGAGTGTGTCAAGTGGTGCGCTCTCAGCTGCTGCCACGTGTCGCGCTCTGGGCCCTCCCTCTGGATTCTATTTTTTTTATTTTTCCACACGTGTTTTCGGCTTTTTAGATGGTTTTTTGTTTTTTTTACTTCTCGGTTTTCACCGGTCTTTTCTAGCTTTTCGACAATAAATTTTTTAAAAAAATTGTGCAAAAAAGCATGTTTTTTCCTTTCATGAGAGGCACGGCTTTGCATCCGTGCAAAGCACGGTTTGCTGCCGCGAGAGGCGCGGTCGTGCCCCTCGGAAACAAAAAAACATGTTTTCTCTTTTTTTTTCTTCCGTGAAAGGCACCGTTTTGCTTCCGCCAGAGTGCCTCTCGGAAATAAAAAAATTCGCGTTTTCTCTTCTTTTTTTTCTTCCGTGGGAGGCATGATTTTTGTTCCACGAGAGGCACGGCCATGCCTCTCGGAAACGAAAAAGCGTGTTTTCTATTTATCTTTTCTTCTTCCGTGAGAGACATGGTTTTGCTTTCACGAGAGGCACGGTTTTGCTTCCAGAAACGGCTTTCGGAAAGGAAAAAAACATGCTCCCGGTTCGCGTCCGTTTTTTTTCGTGAAAAAATCATCAAAATCTATCAACACGGGATCTAGTTTGGAAGATCTCGACGCGAGATCCAAAGGTGAAAACGGTTTGAGATTTGGACGCACGGTTTTAGAGATAAAACATTTTGAATAAATACATCTATAAAAAAAAGGAAAACTCCCAGATTGCGAAGTACGCCACTTGTCGTAACCTGGGGAGGTGAGAGTGATCTTTGGGGAGTACTCCTCAATTAGTGATTTCAACCGAAAGCAATTTCTATGAATCACATAGAGAGCGAGGGCATGGGTCGGCCCAACTTCGAGACATTAGTGTATGACCAGGAGCTGTTCTATCAATTTCTTCATTGTGGTTTTCCTTTTGTTTTTTTCTCTTTTTTGTTTTTTCTTTGTCTCTTTTTGGTTTTCTTTTTTAGATGCATAAATGTTTTGAAGTCATCACTATTTTTCAAATTCATGATTATTTTTTATTTCAAATAATTTTAAAAAAATTTAATTTTAATTTGATAAATATTTTAACATTCATGATTTTTTTAATTTTTTTGAATATTCTTAAATTCCTGAACATTTAAAAAAATCATGGACATTTTTTAATGCCAATTATTCATATAAATTATGAACACTTTCATATTCATGAATATTTTGGATCTAAAAAAGCGAAGGTTTTTGAGTTGGCCCATTTGAATATCCTAGTGCATTTTAGGGGGAATCCTTCGCTGTGTTGAATGGGGATTCACTAAGACAGAAATAAAGCATTGGGTCGAACTCTTCTTTGGTGTTAAGGTGGTAGCTGTGAATAGCCATCGACTACCTGGAAAAGGTAGAAGAATAGGACCTATTCTGGGCCATACAATGCATTACATACATATGATCATTACCCTTCGACCAGGTTATTCTATTCCACTTCTAGATAGGTTTTTGAGTTGGCCCATTTGAATATCCTTGTGCATTTTAGGGCCAATCCTTCGCTTCAAGTGAAGAAATAGAGGTTCTCGCTATTCATTCCTCACTAAAACCGTCGGGTGGTGGCTCGGACTCGAGAAGGGGGAGCTTGGCCCAATTTTCTCTCACTTCATGAGCGAATCTACAAGAGGTCGTGCCTCGAGCAAGCTTGTGAGGGCACCACGGCGTATTAAATTCTCCGGCTCGACCACGTTCGTAAAGATGACTGGGCCGGAGCATCCAACCATAAAGCATCTCGAACATGGATCACCAAAACGCCTACAAATGTCTGAACAGTATGTGTGGACATTGATGGCGTCCTGGATTAGGGGTCACTCACCACGTTGTCTCCCGGCTAGGTGGGCCGGGCCGAGGACCCCCATGGCTATTCATCAAAGGGCCACGTCAAGAAGGCACTTGACGCCTAGAAGGAATATTCCCGAAGTGTTGGCGCACAAGACAAGGACTCCTGTAAATCCTAGGCCTCTAGTGCAGTATATAAACCGAGGCTAAGCTAGTCAATAGATCATGACAATCTCAACACATTTTAAAGATGATACACACATCGATCTCATGGTAGATCAACCTGTACTTTGTACTGCCTTGAAATCAAATCAAAGCGGGTCATAGGGTATATCTCTTTGAGAGAGCCCGAACCTAGGTAAAATCTTGTGTCTCTGTTACCATCACACCAAGGCTACTTGTTTGTGACCCCCCTATCCATGATCTACTGAAGTTGGCTCCATCATTGGTAGCCCATGCAGGTTCCTCTGAGTAGTTGAAGCGGTTTGATGGCGCGCCTCCAAGTTGACGGTCAGGTCGGTTGTGGCTTTGGCCGGGACATATCTTCTCCTTCGGCGGCATCACCCTCTTTGTTGTTTCGACATGCCACCTCGTCCAGATCGAGAACTTCGCCCTAGGATGGATCGTCAGATTCAGGAACCTGGAATACACCATGGATTCTCGCGTCAAGCTTGCCTTCTCGGGTTGGGTGTTAGACCGTCAAGGAGCACGACGATACGCCGTCCAGACTTCGGAACCAGCCTTGGCTCAGGACGATCGTGTAGCCCATGTATTAGATCCATCCTTGAGCCAGGATCGGAACACCATACCCGACGACCAGACATCAAGTCTAAGTGTTGATGAAGAGCCTATATCCATGTCACTAAGATCTCACGAAAGTTCCCATTGGTCCAAACTCTTGATTCGTCCATGGACGAAAGCGAGAAAATACTTTTGAACAAGATGTTAGATTGGATTCAAAAGCTCGCGATCTCGAATTATCAAACCTCAGTTTAGGATCGGATCTAGGAAAACCGGGGAAGGTCGAAATTTTTGACCCACTCACCACCCACCTAATCACAAATGTTGAAGATATAACAAACTTTCTCGCAAGTGCCTCTAACGAGACAACCAACATGGATGATGACGGGGGAGAGTCCCCGGACAATGCGCCACCCGCTGTTGCATGCACGGGTTGATGGACCACAACCTCCACAAACGACGTCTAGATGGTAGACACCCCAAAGAACGGAGGAGGAGATAGCCCCAGTCATGAGGACGACGGTCCTCACAACTGTGGGGACGACAACAACAACAATGGCGGCAAGGGCAATGACAACAGGAAGGGAGGCGACGCCGACGATGGGGAGGACTACAACCCCAGTTACGACCTCAAAAGAAGTTTCGTCTTGGACGATGAGGATACCCGGATTGAATCTTTGGGCAATCCCAATTATTACTTGATGCATCTAAGGCTAGTTACCACCACCAAAACGGTTAAAAATATACCTCAACGTCTTTGAGATGAAGAGAACTACCTTAATGACCAGGGAACGACCTTCTACCAGCCGAGGTGGAACTTAAGGCATGTTGGGGTAGATAGAGGCTAACCACTACCCACCACACCTTCGCAGAAACCTCCTCGGCAAGATGGATGTAGAAGCCGAGGAGAACGTTGTATCCAGGCGCAAGTGGGCCGAAAACCTTGACCGACCCACCAAAAACCGGCCTCTTCGCATTGACGAACGACAGGCCAGTGCCGACAAGTGCGATCCGGAGGTGCCAGAGCACAGGAGTGGACGTAATCCCCCATACGGCCGCTCAAAGCCAGACCCGTGGGATAAAGGTCCTAGGCAGCCTAAGGAGCCACCCTCCTGATCAATCTACCAATCCAAGAAACACCCACCTGCTGGATAGGCGGGTCAGTTAGCATGGCTAGCTAAAACGGTGATGCGCGTGACTACACCAAGAATCGAGGTGTGACCATGTCAGATGTGAGACACGTTGTCACACACGTCCAAGGATCTGCTCACCCTGGCCGCTTTACAGACAAGGTCATGGAACATCAGTTCTCGAATGGGTTCAAGCCTACAAATATTGGCTAGTATGATGGGACTATAGACCCTTTGGTATGTATCAAGGACTTCATCCTCGCGGTCCACATAGCAGGTGGACACAATATCCACACCATCTAAAAGAGCATGGTGCCCCCATGTTTGGTTTTGGTAATTGATGACAATCCCTATGGACTAATGGTTGCCTTGAGTTATATTTGAAGGGTTTGTCCAGAGGCATTGCTTGAAGACCATTTGTTGGTTTCAAGGTTATTAGAAGAAGATTATGTGTTGACCAAGGTGCTATTCAAGGAGTTATACAAAGATTGTTCATGTGAGATTTGAGCCTATTGCAAGCATGTGTTGAAGAAGAAGATTATGTGAACACTAGTGTTTATCTTCAAGACATCATCTTTATGAATAGAGAAGATATGATTCAAGGCTCATCAAGATTATGTGAACACTAGTGTTTAACTTCAAGACATCATCATGAGTAAGTAACAATTCATCACACAATTGAAGTATAAAGAAAAAACTCTATTAAAAACCAACAAACTATGTTCTCAGTCAACTTTGCAACTACAATTCATCATCTTTTCAGGAAGGGTCATGCATCGGAGCCTTTAGGCAAGTCCACATACTCAACCATCATATAGTCTTCTATGATTGCTAACACTCACTACGTACACATGAGCAAAATGTTTCAATCGGACACATAGAAAGATAGGAGCTTATAGTTTCGCCTCCAACGTATTCACCTCAAGGGTGATGTCAACAATAATAACTCATGCTATCTATATTCAACTGGACATATGTGCCTAGATCTTTCTGTCGGATCTCGGATTCCGGCAAAACCCTTAAGGTTCGAACTCTGGGGTGCGCGCGAAGTTCTTTCCCTCCTACCGATCCACGCCCTAGCTCGCTAAGATCTCACGGATGAACTCGACGAACTCGCAACACAGAAAGACACGAGATTTATACTGGTTCGGGCCACCGCTGTGGTGTAATACCCTACTCCAGTGTGTGGTGGTGGATTGCCTCTTGGGCTGGTGATGAACAGTACAAGGGGAAGAACAGCCTCCTGAGGTTGAGGTGTTCTTGTGCTCTGTGAACTTGTGCGGTGAGAGCGCGACCTCATCCCTCTACTATGGTGGCTAGCTCTACTTATATAGGCCCTAGCCCTCTCCCCAAATATTGAGCGGGAAGGGAGCCAACAACGGTGGGAAAATTTGAAAGGGGACAGCTAGTACAAGCTATCCTGACAAAAGCGGTCTTCGCCTGCAAAAGGCTCTGGTGATGACGCCGTCTTGGGCTCCATGGTGACCTCCGTCTTGCCGTCCTGCTGGTCTTGGTCTCGTTGCACCGATATGGAAACCTTTGCTTGACGCCTCGGTACTCCGCGCCTGCGCCTTCTTCTTTAGAACCAAAGGGGAAACAAGGACGCTGCGGGCCCCTGCGCCCGCTTGGTGTCGATCGTCATGGCTCACGTCACTTGAGCCTCGCGAGGTTTGCCCCGCCTTGATATCTCCGCTCTTCATGAGCCTGCCTGGCTAGGCCGCTCCTGAGGAGGTCTTGCGTCGTCCGCCTCGCAAGGCTTGGCCCCTCGCGAAGGTCTTGATTGCCTTGTTGATGAAGATGGGCCGTACGACCCGCTAGCTTAGCCACGCCGTGGGCCGCAGGCAGGCAAGTCTGGGGACCCCCGTTTCTAGAACGCCGACAGTAGCCCCTGGGCCCAAGGCACGCTCGGGCTTGGCTTCGAGGCGAAGCCAAGGGTCAAGTACAGAGCGCCGCGGGCCGCAAAAGCCTGCGGCCTCGGTCGACACGTGGCGGTTGATTGGACGTGGGCGTCTCCGCTTCCCATGCTGCCTCGGCAACTGCTCGACTTGACAAGTCCCTGCGACATGCAAGGAAAACCATCATTACCTGCGATCGTGGGAGGCGCCGATTGGCCTTCTTCCGCTATAAATGGGGAGGGGGGTGGAGCCCCCGTCGCCCATCTCTTCCTTGCTCGCTTGCTTCTTCCTCCTTGTTCCATTGCGAGCAGCGCCACCCATGGCGCCACGAAGGAAGTTCTTTGTCGCCGAGAAGGGGAAAACCCCTCGCGAAGGACCCGGCTCCCCGGCGCCCAAGCGCGGACGCGGCCGTCCGCGCAAGCATGTCGCGACCCCCGCCGCGGCCCGCGGAGGGGGTCGTCTCAGCCATGGCGGCCCAGTTGACGAAGGGAGGCGCGCCATGGTGGCGCGGCCTCCCCGCCCGCGCTCCCATTCGGCGGAAGTGTCACCGGAGTTCGTCGTCTGGTCGGAGAACCCGGCCGACAACTGGCTCCAGCTTCCGCGCTTCTTCGTCGATGAACTGCCGGCCTCTGGTCCAAGCGGGCTCTGGTTGCAGGCGGATGGCTGCTGCAGCAAGCCCTCTTGGGTCGCAGTAGAGACTTCCGCCGCGGGCAACATAGCCCTGGCCCGCGGCTGGCAGACGTTCGCCCGCGCGCGCGGCTTGGGCGGGCGGTGCTCCCTCCATTTCAAGTATGATGGTGGGACGACCCTCTACGTGAGGGTGTTCGGGAAAGATGGTCGCCGAGCCGGGTGCTGCCCCGAGGCGAACGACGGCGAGGAGGTGCTCGGCCTTGGTGACGCCCGCGAAGAGGATGAGGGCGAGCCCGCCCTTGGTGGCAACCGTGTCTCGTCCAGCTACGGCGGCTCTTCCTCTGGCGACAGCTCCAGTAGTGGTGGGTACAACCAGCCGCCGCGCCGCCACGCCCGCTTCGAAGGCGGCAACGGGTCGTCTCGTCGCCGCGCCTCCGTGAAGCGTGAGGAGGGGTCTGGCTAAGCTCGGGACGCTGCTAGGGGCCTGCCTCCGCGGATCGCTGCAACGTTGCTTTTGTTTTGCTCTTTTTCCTACATCAAAGATGAAACCGGTATGGGCCCAGAGGGGCGTGTATCGAACTGTCGTTCCTTGGTTATTGCACTATGCGTGTTGTTCCTGTGCCGTGTTGTTATTTTGCGCAAAGATAACTTAACCTGGTGCGTTCAGGACGCCCTCTTCCTTACGAGGTGTTTGTTTCCTCATGTCCATCTTGACCTGCTTGCTCAGGAATTGTGAGAATTCGTTAGAAGGTACGCTAGGAGATTTGCCGTTCACCCGAGCTTGACCTGGCGCTTGTATCACGGTACCCGAGGGGCACGGACTAGGAGAGATGCGCCAGTTTTTGGGCTCGAACGAGGGTGGCTCGCGAGAAGGCAGATAGGAGAAAAATGCTCGCGAGGGCACCTGCCTAGCCCCCTCGCGAGGTATGTGTGTGTGAGAGAGAGAACACGAGCGAACCAGAGCCGGAAAACGCAGTAAGAGGCGAGGGAATCGAATCAGCAAGGAACACCAAAGGCAACTTCGATTAAGGAAGAACGAGCCAACTACGGAAAGCAAATGAAAAGCCGCGTCTAGCACCTAGTCTAGTCTTCAAGTCTTCTCACCAGCGCGGAGCTAAGTGCTGCCACTAGGCGTGGGAGGGAGCCCCAGGGCTTGAGGCCGGCGCTCCTGAGACTCCGGGGCGTGTACAACCCCACTCATTATTACGTGAGAGTGTCACGGGCGGTGATTCTTCACAGGCTCCGGGCCTTCTTCACAGGCTCTGGGCCTTGCTTCATGGGTAGAACTTCCGGAGGTGATGGATGTTCCAGGCATTCTGGATAGGTATTCCGTCCTGCGTCTCCAGGCGCGCGGCGCCAGGCCTGGAGACATGGACGACCCTGAACGGGCCCTCCCACATGGGTGAAAGCTTGTGCAGCTTTTCCCTGGAGAGGACCCGCCTTAGGACGAGGTTGCCTACCTCGAGTGTCCTGGAACGGATGCTGCGGCAGTGGTATCGCCGCAGCGCTTGCTGGTACCTTGCCGTCCTCAGTGCGGCTTCGCGACGTCGTTCCTCCCCCAGCACGAGGTCCATCCCCCGCGTGGCGTCTTGCTGCGCTTCATCGAACACCAAGACCCGTGCGAAGCGATGCTTGACCTCATGAGGGAGGACCGCTTCAGCTCCGTAAACAAGGAAGAATGGGGTCTCGCCCGTTGGCTTGGCGGCGGTGGTGCGGATGGACCACAACACGGACTGGAGCTCGTCGTACCAGCCCCTGCCACATGCCTCGAGCTTCTTCTTGAAGGTCCTGGTCTTGAGGCCCCTCAGGACCTCCGCGTTGGCGCGTTCGACCTGACCATTGCTCCTGGGGTGTGCCACCAAAGCGTAGCAGATCTGCGTTCCAAGGTTAGCACAGTAGGTTTTGAAGAGGTTACTGTCGGCGTTCTGGGAACGGGGGTCCCCAGACTCGCCTGCCTGCGGCCCATGGCGTGTCCAAGTCAGTGGGCCGTACGACCCATCTTCATCAACAAAGCATTCCAGACCCTCGCGAGGGGCCAAGCCTCGTGAGGCGGACGACGCATGACCTACTCAGGAGTGGCCTAGCCGGGCAGGCTCACGAGGAGCGGAGATATCAAGGCGGGGCAAACCTCACGAGGCTCTCGTGACGTGAGCCATGACGATCGGCGCCAGGCGGGCGCCAGCGCGCGCAGCGTCCTTGTTTCCTCTTTGGTGCTAAGGAGGCAAGCGCAGGCGAGGAGTACCGAGGCATCAGGCAAATGTTGCCATATTGGTGCAACGAGACCAAGACCAGAAGGACGGCAGGGCGGAGGTCATCATGGAGCCCAAGACCGCGTCACCACCAGAGCCTTTCGCAGGCAAAGACCACTTTTGTCAGGATAGCTTGTACTAGCTGTCCCCCTTCAAATGTGCTCGCCGTTGTTGGCTCCCTTCCCGCTCAATATTTGGGGAGAGGACCAGGGCCTATATAAGTAGAACTAGCCACCATAGTAGGGGCATCTCAACTGGGCCTGAGGCATCTCAGCTTGATCTGATCTGATCGAGAGCCTACCCTAGCCACAAGAACACCTCAACCTCAGGAGGCTGTTCTTCCCTTTGTACTCTTCATCATCAGCCCAAGAGGCAATCCACCACCACACACTAGAGTAGGGTATTACACCACAACGGTGGCCCGAACTAGTATAAATCTCGTGTCTTTCTGTGTTGCGAGTTCGTCGAGTTCGTCCGCGAGATCTTAGTGAGCTAGGGCGCGGATCGGTAGGAGGGAAAGACTTCGCACACACCCCATTCTTCAAACCTTAAGGGTTTGCCGGAACCCCACATCCGACATTTGGCGCGCCAGGTAGGGGTGCACCGTAGCTTCCCTTCCATCAATTCGTCGCTCCGTCGCTCCGTCGTCTCCATGGCGGACGCTCGCCGCGCTCGAGCTGAGCGCCGGGCTGCCCTCACCGCCAGCGTTGCTCAGACGGCTCCCGTCGGCGGGCCACCTCGTCGTTCTCCGTCTCCCGCCGCCAACGCTGCCACCGGCCCGACAGGGAACGAGCAACAGGCGTCCTCGCTGCATCCGTCGGTGTGGCAGGATGGCCGCACCGCCACTCCGTCACTGACCCCAGCCGGTTCTTCGTCTCATGCACGCCGCGCTCCTCGCAGCGAACGAACTCCTGCGCTACCGCCCGGTCGACGATCTCTACCAGGAGTGGCTCGACCGCATCACCGATCTCGTCCGCGCCGCAGGGGGCTCCCCGACGCTGTCCTTTTCTCCGCCTCACCCTCCGCCAGCCACAGGCGATGTGGCTCATGGCGTGCCTCCACCACCTTTGCCCTAAGACTGCGCCTTGGCGCCAAGGCGCGCGGCCCCACGGCGCGATCCGCCACGTCCGGTGCCCGCGCGCGAAGAGAGAAGCTGCCAAGAAATCCCTCGGTCGCAAGAAGCTGCACCTACGCTCCCCGCGCCGCCTCGTCAAGACCGTGCGCCGCTTGCGGTGGTGCCGCACGGACCCCATCAAGACCAAGCTCCACCTCTAAGGCGGGCCCCGGCAACCACGGCCGGCTGCCGCGCCTTCACCCCCGAGCTGCGTAGCGTCGCCTGGCCAGGCAAGTTCAAGCCGGATCTGCCTCCCTGCTATGACGGCACCTCCGATCCCGCAGAGTTCCTGCAGCTCTACGAGCTGAGCATCGAAGCGGCCAACGGCGACGAGAAAGTCATGGCGAACTGGTTCCCTATGGCTCTCAAGGATGGTGCCCGCTCCTGGCTCCTGAACCTGCAGCACGGCTCGATCTCCTCCTGGGATGAGATGCGCGACCGCTTCGTCGCCAACTTCCAGGGCACCCGCGACCGCCCGCCGACCGTGGGTGACCTGCGCCGCAGCAAGCAACAGCCAGGGGAGACCCTCCAGAAGTACATCCAGCGCTTCAAAAACACTTGCCTCAAGATGCCCAAGGTCACGGACGAGGCCATCATCTCCGCGTTCTCAGACGGCGTCCGTGACGTCAAGATGAAGGAAGAGCTCGCTATCCATGAGGAGCTGTGCACCTCTCAGGAGCTGTTCAACCCGGCGACCAAGTGTGCAAGAGCTGAGGAGGGGCGCCTCTCCCTCCTCGAGCTGCCAGCCGCGGGCACAGAGGAGAAGAAAGCTAAGGCCAAGGATGTGAAGCGCAAGGAAGCGGCAGTGCTAGCAGCGGAGCCCGACACCAAGCGGGGCAGAGATCAGCCCGAGTCATCCAAGAACAGCCGACCGTTCTGCGCCTTCCACAATCTGAACACCCACAACACCAGTGACTGTCAAGAGCTCAGAGCCATTCGCGAAGGACGTTTCGGTCGATGCCCCGAGCGCAGCAACCGGGGCTACAGCCGTGGAGGAGGACGTGGAGGCGGACGCTGGGACGACCGTGGCCCGCGCCAGGAGTGGCACAACAGGCCTCGTGAGGACCGCTGGCAGGACCATCCTCGCGAGGGCGCCTGGAGGGACCAGCCTCGTGAGGATCGCCCCCAGGGCAACGCCGGTCTTCCCCCACTGCCGCCACCAAGAAGGAACAAAGATCACCATCAGGATGAGGGGGCTGGGGGCTTCCAGGAGCCGCGTGCAATCGCCTGCATCTTGGGCGGCGCGCAGGCCCCAGCCTCTCAACGCATCTTCAAACATTTCGCTCGAGAAGTGAACGCGGTGCTCCCCAAGCTCGAGGCCACGCGCCCGCTCAAGTGGTCCCAATGCGCCATCACTTTCAACTCGGCAGATCAGCTCCAGTGCGCAGCCACCGCTGGCGCCCTCCCGATGCTGTGTTCCCCAGTCATCAGCAATGTGCAGGTTACCAAGACCCTCATCGTCGGCGGCGCAGGGCTCAACGTCCTGTCCGTCGACACGTTCAACAACCTCCAAGTGCCATATGAGCAGCTTCAGCCTACCAAGCCTTTCTCAGGAGTGACCGACGGTTCCACCACACCGATAGGGCAGGTCCGCCTGCCTGTCACCTTCGGAGAGCGCAAGAACTACCGCACCGAGCTCATCAACTTCGACGTCGCGCACATCCGCCTGCCGTACAACGCCATCCTCGGGTATCCGGCCCTGGCCAAGTTCATGGCAGCCACCCATCACGGCTACAACATCCTCAAGATGCCAGGAAGCGGCGGAATCATCACGGTCCCATGTGAAGAGAGAGATGTGGTGTGCTCCCTCGAGCGCGCCTTCCAAGCTGCAGCAATCAACGACCCCGACATCAGAAGTGAGGGCCCTCCGGAGGCCATCCCCAAGAAGAAGCAGCTGCGCCGTGCCGGGCCTCAGGAGGGTGGCATCGCAGTTGGAGCCTCGTCAGGATCAGCGCCCGCTCCAGGGGCGCCTCCCTCCATCGCATAGGAAGGCGCGCCCGGTGCCCTCCTCGGGCAGGGCTCGGGGGCTCTCTTCTGGAGGGCCTCAGACCTTGCCAACCTCACGAGGGAGGCGCTTGGGCACCACTTGGAGGCGTGCTTCGCGGCACGTTTCCCTCAGGAGAACACAGGGCAAGGGGTGCCCACCACTCAGAAGTTCATCACCAAGACCACTCAGGAACTGCAAGACGCAAGAGCCATGCGCGGCGACAGCCGCTCACAAGGCGCAACTCCCCATCCAGGCGAGGATGCTGGGCTGCGTGTCTGCATCGACATCCCAGGGCTCAACAGAGCCGCATCTCAGGAGCGTTTCTGGCCTTCGCGTGTGGGCCGTTGTGAGGGCCCGCCACACAGCTACGTTCGCATGCCCTTCGGCTTGCCGAGCGTGGCGTCAGCCTATCAGCGCAACATGCGGCGCGTCCTGGCGGCTCAGGAGGCCAGGTACCACGCCGTCCTGGAAGAAATGGAGACGGTCTTCAAGGAGCCTCCCGAGCCCCCAGAGCCTCCCGAGGCTCAGGGCCCCGGTGGCTCGTGAAGAGTCATCCCTTCAACGCACGCCTTCAGCTGCACCAACTCTACTTCGTCTACAGAACCATGTGACATTTTCCAAGCTCATTTAGCTGGGAGCGCCCCTCGGGCTGCAGTATTCCCAGGCCACGTGGGTCCGTCCCTGTGGCATGTATCCCTTTTGCTTATGTCTTTAGCTTACCTTGCTGGGGGCGCCCCTCGGGCTGAATCATCCCCAAGCCGCTCGGGCCAGACCCAGTGGCATGTATCTTCCTGCATTTACCCAAGCTGATTTGCCTTCCATGCTTAACCCGCCTATGGTTACCGCCTGCTCGGTTGCCACCCGCTGCAGGTCCACCCCTCTCTGGTGCAGTCCGCTTGCGCGTTAAAAGGGGGGCTCCTGAGCATGCGCGACTCAGGAGATCTTTACTAGCTCTCCAGCCTCACCCCCTGGCCTTGACCACGGCATCGCGACCTGGCAAATACCCAGCGGCAGCGGCTGAGCTCGCTCGAGGGCCGGGACCTGAGGACGTAGAGCGCTTGCACCTAACCGTCTCGTAGGAACACACAGCTGTCGAAGACTCAAGACCAGGCGCAACCTGCCTTGAGGTAGAGCCTCGTGAGTCCGCGCTGGCTCACGAGTGCCAGATACACTCGCAGCCCTGCCATGCAAGCACGTGTCAGGGCGGGGCTGTACATGCCCGGGGGCTCCTCCCGGAGGGCCCCCCTCCACGCACAAGTGGAAGCACCATGCAACGTGCTGGCCCTCGACACTGCGGAGGACGGCTTATGCCGTGCACAAGCGGAAGCACTATGGCTCGCACTGGTGATAAACAACTAAGGGCGGCCCCACGGTCGTACCAACCTCAGGGAGCCCCAGAGCTCAGCGTCCGGCCTCACCGCAACGCCTCCCTCGGAGAGCCGCGCGAGGGGGCTGGACACGGGGGCTGCGCTTGGGTCACACCCAAGCGTACGCACCCAAACCAGGTCTCCCGGGCCTGGGGGCTGCTCTCGGGTCACGCCCAAGCGCCGCCGCCCAAACAGGTCTCCCGGACCTGGTCATCACACGCCCCTCCGAGGCCTCGGAGGAAGGTTGGAGATTGTTTGCGCGTCAAGGGGGACTCCTGAGCATCGTGAACTCAGGAGCCTAACTGGTCATGTAGCGCCTCATTCTTGGTCCGTCCTGGTCTCCGGTCGGCCCAAACGGCGGTTGAGGTATGCGCGGGGCCGGGCTCTGCCGACGTAGAACATTAATCTATCCTCGTGTACTCTCCCTATAAGCTGTTTGCGGCGTCACGGGGGACTCTGAGCATCACGACTCAGGAGCCTAACTGGTCACGTAGCATCTCACTCCTTGGTCCGTCCTGGTCTCCGGTCGGCCATGGCGGTTGCGGTATGCGGCGGGGCGGGCTCTGCCGACGCAGAACACAAGTGGATAGGCAAGAAAATCGCCAAATCTCGAAGCAAATATTACAAACATGATTGTCCTCATAATACCAAATGAAAAGTCTAAAGCTCCACGAGGCCTGATGCATGTTGCAGGAACAAAAAAGGAAAACTAGCCGCAGGTCACCCCTGACACCGCGTTGCCTGCAGAAGGTGCTCATCCCGGGTAGCGATGCCTTCACCTGCACACCAGCCGCAGGATCGGCGGCATCGCCAGACAAGGGTGAGGAGGCAAAGCCGCGGAACCTCTCCAGCAGGGCCTCCACCTGACCTTGCAAGCTGCGGCGGCGGCTTCGCAGTCATCCTCAGCCACAGGCTCCAGCAGCTCGTCAAGGCCAGCGTTGGGGTCGCGAAGGTGCAGGTGGCTGAAAACGCGGGTCAATGCAGCTGAAGACAGGACGCGAGCCTCTGCCTCCGCCATAGGACCGACGCATCAACGACTTCCTCGAGCGCCTTCACCAAGAGAGGAAGCAACTGGGCGGGGCGTCCTCATCAGTGGCCAGCGTCTTCTCGGCCGTGATCATAGAGCGTCTTTCAGCGCCTTGCGAGATCTCTCCTCGAGGTCGGCAAAAGGCCACGCGGTCTTCGGCCAGGACCCGCGCCTTGGCGTCAAGTCGGCCTCCTTCGCCTTCACCTTCCGCTCCAGCTCTTTCCAACGGTTGTGTTTCGGCGGCTGTGTTTTCCCAACTCCGCCAGTAAGCGTCGCGGTTCTTGACGGCGTCCTCCCGGGCCTTCACCTCCTCCTCCTTTGCCAGGCAGCGTGCGCTTCTTCGGTGTGCTTTTCGCGCAGGCTCTGCAACTCGTCCTCAGCACTTGGCAGCGTCACGGGCGGCCTTGGCGCCTTTCAGCACCGTCTCACGATCGGGGTGCAGCATTGGCGGCACTTTGCTTCTCCTTCTCGGAAGCCGCAGCGGCCTGGCTCAGCGCCGCGTGAACCGCGAGGTTGGAGTGAAGCCAGCCGGAGGCCAGCCCCAGGCGCCCGACCACCAGGCGTGGGTCCGCGCCCAGGAGATCTGCCTGCAACTGGGTCATCTCCGAAAGAGCACGTTCCAGAACAGCAGCAAGAGCAGAAGAACCAGGGAGTGGAGGTGCAGCAGTGGGAGGAGCCGACATCGTCGCCAGGACCTGGGAGACTGCGGGTTCTGGAGCAGCTGGGTCCTCATCAACCGCGCCAGACGCCGGCACTTCCGGAGCCAGCGGGGCCATGGGGGCTGATTCCACACGGCGATGTTCCTCTTGGCCTCGCGAGGACGACCGGGTTGGGGAGGTGCGGGCGCTCCTGCCTCCTTTCTCTGCGGAGGAAGGCACGGCCGCCGTATCCTCCTTCCTCTTCTTTGCTGAAGGCGCCGGCCTGATCGACCGAGGGCGAACGTCAGGAAATAACAAGTACAAACAGGTAGAAGGCGAAGCTTAAGACACTCACCGATCCACCACGACATACTTCCGCTTGGGGAGCTTCAAGCCTGACAGCATCGGGACATGAGGAGCAGGCATGCGGGCCCCGACGGCAAAAGGGCCGGAGCCGGCCTCAGGAGGCGTCGAGACAGGAGCGACATCTCGAGGAACAACGACGACCTGCCCCTTGTCGGGATGAGGGGCTGCTCCCCTCTCCACTGGCGGGCGTCGGCCTCGCGTCGTCGGGCAGGGCGCGGAGGATCTCGGCCTTGTTCAGAGAAGAAGTCTCCCCCACCTCTTCAAGAGTCTTCTCCGAGTCCACCTCCTCCTCCTCCCCTCCACGAGACTCGTCGGAGGACACCTCCACCGGCTTCGGTGCTGCAGGAGCTCCTGTGACACCCAAAAATTTTGGCCTTGTTTTTATATATTAGAATATTTCCAGGAAATAAAACTTTTCCATTTTTGTCAAGTTTTACCTTTTGTGATTTTGGGTTTATACCTCTTGTGGGAAAAAACCTTCAAAGGTATTGTTGGAATTGATTTCTCTCCATTATAAAACAATTATTTATCAGTGGATTCAAATGTTGCAAGATTTATTTTCTCAAAACTTTGCTCTTATAAAATGATTTCTTTTGCATTTGGAGCCCATTTGCACTACAACCATTTGATAAATGCCCCTAAAAATCCCACCAAAATTTGGGGATGTCATGTGATGGTTCCACATCACTTTTATGCAAAAATACCTTCTGGCCATTGGAGATTTTGAGCTCTTCACCAACTTTTCCAATCTGGTCCAGTAGGCACTTTTGCACTACAACCCATTTAAATATTTCTTTAAAAATTCTTCCAAGTGTTGGGAGATGTCAGTGGATGCATACCATTCATCTTCAAGCAAAAACCCCAGTGGTGTTCCTTGAAAATTTGAGTGGATCAACCTCTTTTGCATTTTGGTCCAATTTGATGATTTGCACTGCAACCATACTTTTCCTTGCTCTAGTAACCCTGAGCTTTTTCCTACTTGTAGCCCTCCCTACAAACTCTAAGTCCAGGAGATTGGCTCATTGGAGGTTTTGAAGTGCATGTTCTAAACGCCTTTTTCTTTCTGCCCAAAACTGGAGTTTTGCAAAACTTGCACTATCACTTTCTGTTTTTGCCACAACTAATCTACCACCATCTCCTGCAATCTAAAGAGACACTGATCTGGAGATGTTGGCCACCCAAGAGTTGCCTAAGTGCATATGGCATTCTGCGAACACCTGGTGTGCACAGCCACTTTTGGCAGCTCTCTGGTTTGCATTGTGGACTTGAACTCCTGACTATCCACTTGTCCACTGAGTGTCTTGCTACCCTACTCTATCCTGTGTTAGTGCCAGCTCCCCTCGAGCTTCTAGAGCGCGCTGGCTTTTCGTCGAGCAGGTGCGTGCGTGCTCTGGGCGCGCCCAGAGCGCACGTTTTGCACGCGCGCGAGCACTACGCCGACACGTCCGCACTGCGCACTCGACGCAACCCGACCCTGGCCCTCTGCATCGCTGAACCGCGCACTAGCCGCCCCGCTCCACGATAGTCTGGCACCCTGCTGGCCGTTGGCCGCGCCTTGGCGGCACGCCGGCGTCGCAGCGGATTCCGCCGCGGGCGCGCCGCCCAAACCACAGCGGCGCCGCTGCCCCAGAGCACAGGCCGTGCTTATCCTCCCGCCTCGTCGGCACACTTTCGTCACCGCCACGATGCCTGCAACTACAGGAAAGTGGTCCGCCGGCGATCTTATCTTCTTGCCGCCGGCGGAGCAGCCCCGTGCGCCTATATAAAGGGACCCCGAGCCCCTCCGTAGCACTCACGCGACATCAGACCCTCCTCGTAGAGCTCCCTACGCAGTAGATCGACCGTAGTGGCCGTCTTCCTCAACTCCGGCCAGCTCGCCGCCGCTAAGCTCCGGTGCGATTCGTCGCAGCCGGCCACCCTTTTCGCCAATCAGCGCCACCCAAGAACTTCCCCATAGTCTTGCGGAGCTGCCCAGCTACCCAACTCCGGTCGGAGATCAACCGGAGCACGAAAGTCACTTCACCACCGTAGCTTTCCTCGCCGCGGAGCTCGCCGCCGGCGGTTTATTCCTGCCACCTCCGTCGACCCATCAACCACCCCGAGGACCGCCTCGGTCTTGCCGTTCCATCCCCGCCTTGGATGCCCGTGAGGCGTCGCCGTTCGTCGACGCGATCGCCGGAGCCCGCTCCGTCGGACAGAAGAGAGGAGAAGGAGGGAAGAAAACGGTCAAACCTGACCAGTGGGCCCTTTGGACCCACTGTCAGCGACCGCACGTCCGCCTCTTCTGTTTAAGTTGAAGGCGCAAAACCCCGCGTACGTTTCTCTGCTGCGAAAGCGTATTTCCTCGAAGCGTTTTCCTTTTTCTGGTTTTATTTAAAAACAGAGTTGACCAAACTTTGACTGGATGTAACTTTTAAAATAAAACTCCAAATGAGTTGATTCTTTTTCCTACCTCTATCAAATTTCATCTAGTTTTATTTTAAGATTTATTTCAAAATATTTGAGACAGGTTTTGGTACTGTGTTTGAAATATTTGTTATTTGTGTATTTTTGCAAAATAGGATTTTTGGAGGAAAAGGAAAGCTTCCAATAAGTGCATCCTTTGCATACTCTTGAAGGCAAGCATTTTCTGAACTCTGGCATAATATTTGTTGTGGTGTTTGGATGCGATCGGCAACACCTTTTGACTTGGAGTATGTGATAGTTTTATGTATCGTTATGGGTCTCGTGTATGAGTAACTTTGGAGTTGTTTGTGGCCAGCAATGGTACACTAATGATTTGGATCATCCTCGCGAGCTTCTCTTGCACACCGGTAGGAAGCCGGGAAAGTCGTGGTCTTGGGAGACACGAGCTTGTCCTAATCCCTCGTCGAGACGAGTATGCCGGCATAGCATGGTGAGGCTCGAGGAGTGGTGATTTATTTCACTAGTGGTAATATTGTTGGTGGATACTTGGACCACCTGAGTCGGTTGTAGACCGAGTCTTGATCAATAGCTTCCTTCTTTGTCTGTACCACCAATTGTCCCTGCAGGGGACAGGGTATGGTTCAGTAGGTTGTCAACCCCTTTCTCCAAGCACACCCGTACAGAGAGGCTGTGATGAGGTCCCATGGCCATGGATTAAAGGCCAGTCATCCGGTCGGGGCATGGGTGTTTCGGTTGTAGCGAAGGGGGTAGCTCCCCAGTTTGCGCGCGGTATAATTTTGTGATCCCATGCTACGTCGAGGTTGTAGCCTCCCCACTTAGAGTTTTGCTTGGCAGGTGTCGTGGGTGATTCCAGAACTGGTGAGTTAAGCTGGTGTGTGCAGGTCAGGCGTGTGTTTTCAATCAAAAGACGTAGACGGAATTAGTCCGAGGGATTGAGTAATCCGTTACTCGTGGAAAATGGTACTATCTGCAGAGGATATATCCTGTTAGATAGTCATGTTTCTTGAGTAGAGACCAGTCTGAGTTGAGTCTCAGTAAGGTATTCGGATGGAGTACGATTTAACTAGAACTCTGTAACGGCATTCGGATGGAGATATGGCTTGACTAAATTATCGGTTTTCGGATGGAGAAACAACTGTAACTTATTTTTTGTTTAAGATTTTGGCATATGGATTATGATCTTTATTATTTGGGACTAACCATTTATATTGCGATATTATTGAGTATCCCTGGGGATGGTCCTACTCCTGGATATTCGCTGTGATTATTTTCTTATAGCCCTTTATGTGGTGTTCGCAGACGCCCGACTGCGGCATGCTTGTTGTTCTTTTATTTTTTATAAGCCCTTTATGTGGTGTCGCCCGACGCCCGACTGCGGCATTATTATTTCTGCATTTTCCGCTCGAGGAGTTCTTTCAGACACTCGTTTGGCACCAGTATTACTATTCTGCAGTTTTCGCTCGAGGCGTCATTCAGACCCTCGCTTGGCACCCAGTATTTACTTTGAATTATTTTAACCACACGTTGCGTCATGGTTTTTCGTATCTTTTCGTGACAGTCGTGTGATCACATATTAATCTGGAGCATGTTGATATATATATTATACCCGTGTTCTTGATGTTTGCGAGTACATTCCAACGTACTCACTGGCTTGTCCCTGGCTATTGTCTTGGCCAGATTCTTCGCTTGGAGATAAGCATCGCGGTGACAATCTCGGAACCTACGCGTTGACGTTTACAGCCTCGCAAGGATAGGAGTTATCCTGGTCAGCTGTTCTTGTGGGAAATGGGTCCCATAGACGCAGATGTACCCAATCGCTTCCGCCCTCATCCATTAGAAACCAAGTGTTGTACTCCTAAGCCTAAATGGTCTGTACTACATATTTTTGTACTTGCTTGGAATTCTTGTATCAAGTTGGTACCTCATCAGCTAACAGTAATCCTGGGGCTGATGAGCACACAGGCCGGTTTTCTGGGAATTTATATCCCAAAAATCCGGTCGTGACAGCTCCTGCGAGTGCCGGCGGCACCAGGCTGCGCGCGTCAAAGGTCGGCCAGGAGGCGACAAGTTCCTCCAGTCCTTGCGGAGGAACAAAGGAACGAAGGCACTAGGCGGGTACTCCTAGTTTCCCCAATATGAGGCGCAGGACAGCATCCAATTCATCACCAGGAAGGGCCCCAGGCCTCAGATGGGATTTGTTCCCCCCTTCTTCGAGCTCCCACAAGGGGCGCGAGCACGCCTGGAGAGGGGCAACTCACAGCATCAAGAACTCCCTCAGGAGCATTGCCCCCGTCACTTGGCTGCCTTCGCGTTGCCCGCTTCAGTCAGTCATCCATCTGCCCCAACACAGACCACGCCCGCTCATCGGCAAGCTCCGCCTTGGACCACCTTGTCGACTTGGGCGCCTCCGTCGGTAACACCAGGCACGGACGAGTGCACTTGCGTCCATCATGACCCATTTGGATCAGATATTGCGGCCCTCTTCCGGTGCTCGAGATCGAGTTGGCCTTGCAAGACGCGACGAAGTTGGCGCATCCGGAGAGTGGCCCATCGGTGAAGCGAAGAAGAAGAAGTGGCGTAGAAGCGCCACGGATGGCAGCACGCCCAGGTACGCCTCGCAATAGTAGGCGAAGATGGACAAGAGGAGGACATCGTTGGGATGGAGGTGCAATGCCAGCAGCCCGTAGTGGTCGAGAACCTCATAAAAGAAGTCAGAGAAAGGAGGGACCAATGAAAGAACTGTGGTGCCCCATGTTTGGTTTTGGTAATTGACGACAATCTCTATGGACTAATGGTGCCTTGAGTTATATTTGAAGGTTTTGTCCATAGGCTTTTCTTGGAGTACATGTGTTGGTTTCAAGGAGAGTTTGTGTTGACCAAGGTGCAATTAAGGAATTATCCAAAGATTGGTCATGTGAGAGTTGAGCTTATTGCAAGCATGTCTTGAAGAAGAAGATTGTGTGATCATTCATGTTTACCTTTCAAGACATCAATCCAAATGAAGAGAGTTGAAAGATTCTAGGTTGATCAAGACTAAGTCAAGAGTGAATCAAGTTGATCAACTCACAAGCGTAGAAGATGTACCGAGAGGGATCAAGTGATCCCAGGTATGGTAAGCATTGTCCATTGTGCTTTTATGTACTAACCCATGGTCTATGTGAGAGTTCTATGTGGGGTTAGGTACGTGTTCATGGGTTGCGTCAAGAGGAATATATCACTCAACCCATGGAGGAGGATGACATCAAGTGGTGGATCGTCATCAAGATTGCCGTGTGTGCAAGTTCAAGTGGAGAATCACGAAGAGATCAAGGTGCTTGAAGCTTGCCGTCCATTGTGGTGACAATGGACTTGTGAAGATGTGCCGAAGAGTGGCTCACCCATAGTGGACTATGGAGGAGTAATCATCTAGTCTTCATCGAGCCAACGCAATCAAGAAAGTGGTCCAACTTGAGGGAGTAAGATCATCATCATCTAGCTCAATGTGGACCATGTGCAAGGCAAAGGTTTGCCCTTGATAGGTTTTCTATTTTACCGGTCCTCATGGTGGTAGTTGGGAGACGGGTTATAGGATCAATAGCCGTACTATCAAGGGGGGCTCCCAAGTGAGTAGCTTGATCGTATCGTTCGTCGAGAGCTCAAACCATTGCATCCTTGCATCATGTTTCTTGGTTCTTGTTTGGTTCTTCTTTGTGATTCTTAGAGCTTAGGTCATCTTGATGACAAGCTTGAGTTCATCGAAAACGAGTTTGCATGCGTCTTCTATGAATGTTTTCGATGTTGGAGGTTTTAACCGGTCTTATCCGAGGAAGGGTTCTCACCATTTTCTTTTGGGCCTTTTCTTATTTGCTTCTTATTGGTATTTCTATCAAGATTGTGTTAGCCCTTGTCGCTAGCTTTCCAACAAAACTTGGTTTCGTCGAATTCGGAGTCCGTTTGCAGAAGTTGTGTGTCAGTTTTGGTGTTCTGAAAAGGCTGCAGCGGTATCCGCGGACAGGAGCGGATGTAATTTTTTACTATGCTCTTGGGAGGCGGTACTAACCGCTTGGAGCAGTACTACCGCGGCTACTTCCGTGGCTACTTCCGCTCGGGACCAAAAACTCGTCACAAGTCCAGCGGTGGTAGGCACGGATGTAATTTTTTAGTACTGCTCGCAAGCAGTAGTACCGCTACCCTTAAGCAGTAGTACGTACCCTAGCGGTAGTACCGTGAGGTCAAGCGGTACTACCGTCCGACGGTTTCTTCTGGCTTTTTTGCCTCCTCGCTGTTGTGTTTCAAAGGGCTACTACCGCCCTAGTGGTAGTACGCTCGGTGCGGGCTGTGACCATAACGGTTGGATTTTTCCCCACCTATAAAAGGGGGTCTTTCTTCCAATGAACCTTATCCTTTGAGCTCGTGTTCTTCCCCCATTGTTGACTTCTCGAGCTTGCTAACTTCTCATCTCCATGGATTCTTGCTACTTTTTGAGGGAAAAGAGAGAGGAGATCTAGATCCACATTTCCACCAAATCACTTTCTCCTCTATGTGAGGGGAACCCTTGGATCTAGATCTTGGAGTTTTGGTGTTCTCCTTCTTGTTCTTCCTCTCATTTTTCCTCCCTAGCATTAGTTGCTTCGGTGGTATTTGAGAGAGAAGGACTTGGACACTCCGTGGTGCCCTTTCCATTGCATTGGTGCATTGGTTTGAGTTCTCCACGTGTGATACGTGGAAGTTACAAGTTGAGAAGCTTATTACTCTTGGGTGCTTGGTACCTTGAGCTTGTTCCTCTGGGTGCTTGGGCGCCTAGACGGTTGGTGGTGTTCGGAGCTCAATCATTGTGGTGTAAAGCTCCGGGCAAGCGTCGGGTCTCCAATTAGGTTGTGGAGATCGCCCAAGCATTTGACTGGTTCCGATGACCGCCCCCAAGGGTTGCCAAAGTGTACGGGTTCGGTGACCGCCCAAGGGTTGCCAATTTGTACGGGTTCGGTGACCGCCTCAAGGGTCCTTAGTGGAATCACAGCTCTTGCATTGTTGTGAGGGTGTGAGGAGATTACGGTGGCCCTAGTGGCTTCTTGGGGAGCATTGTGCCTCCAACCGCTCCAAACGGAGATTAGCATCCGCAAGGGTGTGAACTTTGGATACATCGTCGTCTCCGCGTGCCTCGGTTATCTCTTACCCGAGCCTTTACTTATGCACTTTTACTTTGTGATAGCCATATTGTTTTCTTGTCATATATCTTGCTATCACCTAAGTAGTTTTTTCTTGCTTAGCATAAGCTGTTGGTGCACATAGGTGAGCCTAGTTGTTGTAGGTTTTGTGCTTGACAAATTAACCGCTAGGTTTATTCCGCATTTGTTCAAGCCTCAACCGTTAATTATTTTAAAGCGCCTATTCACCCCCTCTAGGCGACATCCACGTCTTTCAATTGGTATAAGAGCCTCGTCTCTCTTTGTTAGGCTTAAACCGCCTAGAGAGTAAAGATGTCTTCTAGGGATTAAGGATTCTGTGACACACTTAGTTTCGATGGCACAAATTTTGATGTTTGGGTAATTCGCATGCTTAATCTCTTTAGGGTCATGGACCCAAATTTAGAGCGCAATTGTAGATATGGGTTTTCTCCTCCAAAAGACCCCAAAGATTATCTTTAGAGGATGAGAAAAACTCTTATCTCAATGCTCAAGCTTCTAATATGCTTTTCGATGCTTTGAGCAATGTAGTTATATTTCAACTCATGCCTTTCCGGGATGCTCATGAGTTGTGGGACAAAGCTTCAAGTAAATATGGCATGTCCAAGTTTTGTGGGGATGATTGTTCTCCCTCCACGCTCCGGTCGTGTTGTGTTCTCACTTCTTCTACTTCATACATGTGGTTTGCACAAGGTAATGACATGGTGAGTAGTGGTGTTCATTGCAATGATGATAGTGGGCTTAGTTTTGATAATTCCTTCATACTTTCTTGCTCCGATGCTTCATCTTTGGACTCTAGCACTCAAATGTTTCACATGCTTGTGTCTGATAGTCCTTGCATATCAATGTACAAATTGCTTGACTAAATCTCATGATGATATGCTTGCTATGTCTTGTTGGCAATGATAAAATGCATGTATTTCCTCGATTGTTGTGCTAACAATTAGAGAAAACCCAACACTCCATGTAACAAGATGTGGTCTTGAATGGTGCTTCAAGGGATCCACATCATCATCTATTGCTTTTTGCCTTATGGCCAAGGCTTCAAAGGTATCTCCCACTTTGAATCCCAATATATCTTGTGATAATATTGATGATGGCAAGAGTGATGATGATGTCGATTATGATGAAGAGAATGATGACGTTGCCTCCTTAAAAGTTAAGGGGGAAATAATTTTTAAAGCTCTTCTTAAGAATAAAATTGCTCGTTCCAACTTCATGGAAATCATGTCTATTGCTATTGAGGGCAAGACATATATTGATGAGTTGGAATCTCGTCTTGAGGAGCATGAGGTCACCATTGATAAAATGGAAGGTCATGAGCGTGATTACGCTAATGAGATTGCGGACCTCTCTCAAGCTCTTCAACTTGAACAAACCACCAAGGAATCTCTTGAGGAGAATTTTTCTCTAGAGTTATCTAGAGTGAAGGAATCTCATGATAGAGCCCTCGAGGTGGCCAATGTTTTTGAAACTAAAAATTCTAAGCTTGAAGTTGCTCATGCTAGACTCCTTGAGGATTTTGAGCACCTCGAAAATGGCTCAAGGGTCATCAAGGGTGAGCTCATCAAACTCACCGAGTCTCATGCTAAACTTGAAGCTTCTTATTTAAAAGAGCTTGCCAAGTTGCCTTCTCCTCTTGTTGTTAATGATGATGCTTGTGCTACTAACTCTATTTCTTGTGAAGCATCCATTTTAAAGGAGAACGTTGAGCTACGGGCTCAACTTGAGTTGCTATCTAGCAGTTATGGGAAATTGGAAGAAAGCCATGAAAAGCTCTCAAGCTCTCATGATGATCTTCTAGTATCCCATAATGTGCTAAAGATAGCTCATGAGGCCATGATTGCTAAGGTAACATCTAGTGAGCCTCATGTGGACACTAGCACTACTTTTAGTCAAAATGCTATATTGCCTTGTGCTAGTCCTCGCGATTCATCCATGCATAACGTTGGTACATCTTGTGATGAATTGCTTTCCTTGCCTTGTTGCTCTAACGATGAAGCTTATACTTCCTCTAGTGCTTGTGTTGAGACTAACCATGTAGAGGAAATCAAAGAGCTCAAGGCCCAAGTCACTTCTTTGAAGAAAGACTTGGAAAAGAGTCATGAAGGGAAATTTACACTGAACAACATCTTGAGAGTGCAAAAATCCCCCAATGACAAAGGTGGACTTGGATTCAACTCCAACAAGAAGAAGAAGTCCAAGATGAACAAAAAGAAGGGCCAAGAACAAGTCAAGAATTCGGCCAAGATTGTTTGCTTCAAGTGCAAAGTAGAAGGGCATCATGTTAGATCTTGCCCATTGAAGAAGAAGGCCATTAGTGACAAGCAACAAGGGAAGCGGCCACAAGTTCGATCTCATGCTCAACCACAAGTTGAAGAAAGTCCTCTTCCCAAGAATCCTCAAGCTAATGCTTCTCAAGTTGAGAAATCAAGTGAGAAGAAAGTGAAGAGTAAACGTTGCTACTTATGTCGTGAGAAAGGTCACCTCGCCTCTTCATGCACTAGTGGTAACTTATCCAACCCAATTATTATTGATGATATCTATTCTCTTGGGAAGGATAATGTTGGCCATGTGTTTGCCAAATTTGTTGGTGCTCAAAGTGGTGTCAAGAAAAGAACCATTTGGGTAGCCAAGCCTATTGTGACTAACATCTTAGGACCCAACTTGGTTGGGGACCAACTAGCTCAAACTTGATCAATAGGTGTTGTTGGAGGGCATTGGAGACTTGGCTACATTATGAAGATTTAAGGGGACTTCATCATTCTTATTGTCTCAAGCCAGGTCAATTGGGTTATCAAGTTTCTATTCTAGATCCAATGTGCCTCCTTCTGGTAACTTGTACTTAAATTGTTTACATCAAAAGTTACTTTCCCCTTTGCATGTTTTGGTTTTGTTCCTTGCATGTGGTTGTATATGTTGTGCCTCCAATTTGCTTATCTTGAGTAATCAAGTATGTGTGTGTTGGTTTGCACATAATGTACGTGTGTGTAGTGCGTTGAGCCTTTGCGCATCTTGTTTGTATGTTAGTTGGCTCTTGTGAGAGATTAATGGAACATCCCATTTTGGGGGAGTGATGTGCTTTGTGCACCTCACGGTCCCATAAATGTGTTTACATGAGGAATACCACCTAGTATTGATATTGCAAGATTATCTAGTCACTATGTAGTATGTCTTCTCATGAGAAATTCAAATTCTAAATAGTCCATTAATCATCTCTTGTTGGATCCTCTTTTTGCCTCTTGTTAAGTTTTCTTTAATTGGTATCACATTATGGGGGAGTAATATGCTATGTATATTACTAGCCTAGAAAATGTGTACATTTGAGATATTGTCACCTAGAATTGATATTGTAAATTATCTTGTTCCTACGTGGCATGTTGGCTCTACAAGTTGCAATTTGCTTGTGTTTGGTGTGAAGATGATGTCAGATATCCTTGCTATCTACCACCGGGAATTATTTCCAAATACTTCTTGTCTTTTGACAATTGGTACTCACTTATGTGTGGTAGAAATTATTGATCATCTTCACGTTGGCGTTTGCTTTTTATTTGCCTTATCTCTTGCCAAGTTTGTGTCAACTCCCATTGCTTTCCGTGCCACTTGAGGATCTTGTTGTTTTCTTGATCTTGTCTAGTGTTTTCCTTGATATAGTGAACGTGGTGATCCTACCTTGTGCATTTTGTATTCAAACTTGTGGGGGAGCTATCCTATTTTCTATAAAACACTAAATTTGTGATCCATTTTAAGTGTGTGTTGGTGGACGGCAAGCCATTTCTTTTTGGTACTTGTGCCATCATGAAACTTTGTAGAGAGCTTGGTTTGTTTGGAACCATCCTCTCTTTTGGGAGTTTGATATGATTTTGTGGGTTCCAATGGATATCTCATTCCTTGATGTATCTTTTAATGATATCTTCCAAGTGATGATTTCTCCATTTGGTATTCTTTTCACTTGGTATTTCCTTGTATTTTGGTATCGGTTCTTGAAAGGCTTGAGCATGCATATTAACCTCATGTAGTTTCCGTGTCATGCTTTCTCTCTTTGACCCAATATATAGGGGAAACTCCACCAAGTCTCAAATTGGATGAGAAGTGCATGAATTTCATTTCCATATCTATATGCACATATTTATGTGGAGTTTTTCCTATGTATTGTTGGTGTTTCTAACTCTTTGGTCCCAATGAGTTTGGGTACCATTTTGTTTGTGTTGTTGTTCTAGGAACAATTGGAGATGCATTGGATGCTTGGCTCACTCACAAGGAAGGTGTTGCCACCATGTGCTTTTTGGAGTCAAGCTAGGATGATCAATGAACTACTTTGTACCTTCAATTGGTATCTACTACATCCTTCCAATGTTAACTCGGTAACAAGTATCTTCATATACTTCATGCACACATTTCTTGCATCAACCTTGTGTAGGTTGTATCATGGCATGTTATTCATTCTCTCTTGTGATACTTGTTTCCTTTCTCAAAGCATCCCAACACTACAAAAAATACACTTCCGTGATGATACGTGTTTGTCACAGTAGGTCGCATTTTTTGTCATGCATGTACATCCATGACAAATTTATGACAGAATGAAGATAGTCATACCTGTGCTGTTGTAGAAGTGTTCCATGACATTACCAAAATTATCATCACGGAAGTGTCCACTTCCATGACGATAAATCGCGCGTCACAGAAGTGCTTTCGTCAAGGGTGACCGACACGTGGCATCCACCGTAACGGAACGCCGTTAAGCTATCGGGTCGGGTTTTGGATCCGATAACCTGTTAATAGCCCTGACCAATGGGGATTTTCCACGTGTAAAATCATCATTGGCTGGAGGAAACACGTGTCGGCTCATCGCTGGGACAGATGTCATCCACTCATTGGACAGAAGGCGCCTATGATACGTCGACACGTGGCACGGCCCAACAGAGGCCCATTCATGTGAAAAGGCCGGCCCGTTTGACTTGGTCAAAAGGTGGTGGGCCGGCCCATGGAAAGCCTGTTAACGGCCTGTTCGCATATAGCCCATTTACAGCCCGCTAACCCAAGGCCCGTTACGCCCTATTCGAATTAGGCCTAGTAGCGTCATCTGGGCCATCCAATATGATTCCAGCCCGTTTTCACTTCTGGCCCATGTATGGCCCATGATGTCTTTCGGCCCATATGAGTCCCTATGTAACTCTTGGCCTATTAACGGCCCGTGGTGAAACTGGCCCGTAATGAACAGTGTATCACTTTACACCCATTAACGGCCCGTGGTGAAACTGGCCCGTAAAGAACAGTGTATCACTTTATACCCATTAACGGCCCATTATTCCGTTGGGCCGTTTCCAGCCCATGTTATCTTTCGGCCTTCTCAGAGCCCATTTATTCTTGGGCTATTTTCCAGCATTCGTTTACTTACGGCCTGTTACTGTCATTTTCTGCTTGTGGGCCAAATTCAGCCCGTGGTTACAGTCGGCCCGTTTGTGGTCCGTTAATATGTTGGGCCGTTTTCATAGCGTCATCAAATACGGCCTATTAACGATGGCCCATTATGGCCGGCCCATGAACGGACGATTCCAACTCTAGCCCGTTTACGGCCAGAATGCGGTCTGTTTGGCCCATGTTTGGCCAATCGATCATACGGCCCGTATAAGGCCCATTGATGATACGGCCCGTAGAAGGCCCATTGTTTCTACGGCCCGTAGAAGGCCCACTGTTTCTACGGCCCGTAGAAGGCCCACTGTTTCTATGGCCCGTAGAAGGCCCACTGTTTCTACGGACCGTAGAAGGCCCACTGTTTCTACGGCCCGTAGGAGGCCCAGTGTCACTACAGTAAATATTAGCCCATGGTTATTATGGCCTAGTTTTAAAAAATAGGTTATTGCAGCCACTAGCAAACCGCAGAAAAAGAACTGCACTGACTACAAGCAAACAAATAAACAAGACAACAAGGAAATAAATAAGCAAGCAACTTACACTAGGCTATCACGGCTATTACACATATTGCATCCACTGGGCATCAAAGTTCGCCACTAGTGCAAATATAGGGAACACAACAACATATAAATGCCGTAGCAAAACAAGTCCAGAACTGAAACCACTTCAGAAGAGCTCAAGAAACAATATCCTGGGTACCCATAATGCTGGCAAGATGCTTAGCAAGCTTATTAACTTTCTCTTGTTTGGCGCTTAAGTCCTCCAGCGCTTGCTGTTGCACCAGAAAGTATGCATCTGAATTCTGCAGGGACTTCCTCAGTCCTTCGGCTTCCTGTCGCATAACATCTGATCGATGTCTTTCCACTTGAAGTTGAGACTCAAGAAGCCGAATTGATTCAGGCAACGAGTTCGAAGAGCTGGTGGCAGTAGTGGTAGCCAGTAACTCGAACACTACATCAAGACAGGACTTTGGGGTTGTCTCAGTGTCTTCAATATAGTTTTTATCAGCTTTATTGGAGACCAATAGGGATGTCTCACTATCTTGAACCTTATCTGCATTACTTCCTTTACCATTGCATAACAAGGTACTCTTCTCCAATATTTTATCCGCGTTCTAAAAGAGAAACAAACAAACACATCTCAGGTTTACAATGTAGTATATGAAACTCATTTTGGTAAACCAGTTCAGTAGTAAGGTGGACAGGATAACAACATGAAACAAACATATATCTATGTAGTATGGTCACTCTATGGTCTATATCATTCTAGTTTATGTTGCCAAATCAAGATAGATACAGTTCAAATCATATCTATTTAAGACAAAGCAGCATAGACAGAATATAAGTGTGGGAAACTACACAGCAATAACAACACTTGTAATGTGCATGGCATGAGAACATAACTGTTTATTCAATTGAAACTGAAATCAACATAGAGCAAGTTACAACAGCAAACAGCCAAACACGTTGAAGAAACAGGTTTAAAACATACCTGTTGCGCCATTGGAGTTTCAATTGCATCCTTCAAATTTGAAATTAGTTGGTATCAGTAAATACAGTGATGCAAGAGCAAAGTAGTATGAACCATAGCTATGGAACCTGACCTGAGAACAATTCTTCTTCTGCTTTAAGCGTTGACTTCGGGTTCAGAGTGGTGGTCCTCGTGATTTGGGCACTGCAGTTGCCTTACTAACTGCTCGTGTTTGGGTGCTCTATGGTGGAGACGGTGCTGTGTCAACGGGAACTGGGTCTCTATCTGCTGGGGTTGGGGTTAGAAGGGGTGTAGCTAGTTCTCTATCCAACTGGGTAGGGGTACAATCTGCATGAGTGTGGGTTATGTGTGGTGGGGCTGGTTCTTGGGCAAGTACAACCGTGGTTCTATCTGCATCGACAGGTAGCACGATCTTTTCTGAAGACCGTGTTTTTACTCCCACAGATACTGCCATCACTCCCTCCAATTGAAATGGCTGATAAACAAGAAAAGTAATTGAATGTACAGACATTGTAAGATAGACAGGTGCAATGGATAGTAGGGAAGAAAAGAGGGCATGAAATAATTCACATTTATGTTGTCTAAGCAAACAGAATAGCAGGACATAATTTCACATATATGATGGCTAATTAAACAGGATAGCATGACACAATTTCACATGTATGATGGCTAACTAAACAGGATCGAATGACATACTTCAAAATATGATGACTATGTAAACAGGATGAGATGATATAACTATACGATGTGTCTATTAAAGTGGTTGGCATGCCATAAATCACAAACATGCCGTCGATGGAAACATGATGGCATGATATAATTCACGGATAGAATGACATAATTTAAAATATGATGACTATGTAAACAGGATGAGATGATATAACTATATTATGTCTTTAGAAAATGGGTTGGCATGCCATAATTCAGATACATGCTGTCGATGTATACATCATGGCATGACATAATTCAAATATATGATTTATATACTAAGGAAGTGAGCAGAGGGCAATCGCATATATGATGTGTCAACTAAGGAGATGGCATTCAATATTGTGTATATGATGTAAAAACTAAGCATTGCAATACAACATATGCATTATATGAGTAATATAACCCTGCCAAGTTTGAGCATACACCTCAGGGGGATAATAGGACTGGTCATCTGCCTCTGAATCCTCCTCTGAAGAGCTATCTGTAACCAGCAAGATATCTGCTTCAGCAGGTAGCATTGTCTGCTCTGAAGACCTTGTTTTCACTCCAGATTTCTCCATCACCAATTCAAATGGCTGATGCACAGGAAGAGCAGTTGAATATACAAACATTGTCGACAAAAGCAATGAGAAATACAAAAAAAGGATGGCATGATATAATTCACATATATGACGCTTGCCTAAACAGCATGGCATTGCATAATTCACATACATAATGCCTTGCAACAAGATAACATTGCATAATTCACATATATAATGTCTTGCAACAAGATGGCATTGCATAATTCACATATATGGTAATTAGACACTAAACAGGTGGCATTCACACAAAGCATGTCTAAACTAAGCAAATGACATAGCAATGCAAGATACCATACGCACGATATGAGCAACATAACCCTGCCAAGTTAGGGCATGCACCTCGGGGGGGGGGGAATATGACTGGTCATCTGTCTCTGAATCCTCCTCTGAGGAGCTATCGGTAACCAGCAAGACATGCGCTTCGTCAGATAGCATTGTCTGCTCTGAAGACCTTGTTTCTACTCCAGATTTTTCCATGACCGTGCCGAATGGCTGATGCATAGGAAGAGTAATTGAATGTACTAAAATTGTTGACAAATTTAACACGTAATAAAAAATTGATGGCATGATATAATTCACATATAGATGACTGGCTAACCAGGGTGGCATTGCAAAATTCACATATATGATGCCTGGCTAGACAAGATGGCATTGCATGATTCACATATACGATAAAGAAACTAAACAGATGGCATTGACACAAAGCATGTCTAAACTAAGCAGATGACAACTTTAAAGTATACAGTAAGCAATGCAAGGCACCATATGCATGATATTACCAACATCAGCATGCCAAGTTAGAGCGAAGACCTCATGGGGTAAATAGGAGTGGTCTTCTCCTTCTGAATCCCCCTCAGAACAGTTATCTTCCTCTTGATTACGATCCGAAATGGGTGGAGGGGGGCTGCCTTTGCGCCCACCATGGAACGGCGTCTGCATGAAATTTTATTGCCACGCAAGGCTCGGCTCTTTTGCTCTACATGATCAGTTCCATTGTGTACAATAACTGGCACGCATAGGAATAAAACATAGTGAGATTATGTAAGGAGTGCGTGCACAAATCCAGAGTGATGGTAGCAAACTATGGATAGACCCAAAACCAATGATCGCAGGCAGATAATAGCTTTAGTTAAAAAATACAGATAATGGCTCCTTTAATGTTTGTTTGCACCCAACATGAAACTCATAGTAGACACCGGAGATTAACCATATAGTAGACAGATAGTACTGATTGCTGCCCCAATATGTACCCCACAACCATTTAAAAACTCAAGTTTCAGCATTAGTTTGGACCTGACTCGGAGTCTAATAGGTGAACACGACGATAATGTAGCATGTCATCATATTAAGCGACGCATAACGTAAGCAGACACGAAAGAGTGCGACCTCTCTTGCGGACCCGTGTAGTCCTCAAGGTCATCTGCTCAGTTGATGATGGTAATGCAGTTGCCGTGGCTGCCGGCGGCGGGGAAGAAGATTTGAGGCGGCGAAAGATAGTCTGGAGAGTGGATCCCTGCTGTGGTGAACCCTTCCATCGTTGGAGCAGCTGAGCTGGGGTGGAACACATCGCCGCAGGAGCAGTACAAACCACACAAGGTTTTCTTTGACACATATCTGTAACAGAAGTAATTGAGTAAGGGCTTGTTTGAATTTGAGGATTCTAACAATGCAGGGATAGGAAATAGACAGGAATAGGATAGGAATGCACGTGCAAAATAGAGAATTTAAAAACACAGGATTTCTGCCAATCTGGGTGTTTGATTCACAACAATTGGAAGATCACAGGATGCAAAAAAGCATGGTGAGATTAAGTCAAACCACAAGAAAATGTATGGTTATAATGCTATTATGCTACTATCTCTTAGTCTTGTGCTTGATGAATAGGAATATGAAAAGGAGGAGAAGTGGAAATTAGAATTCCTACGGTTTTTCTTTCAAGGAGACACTAAAGGAACAAATCCTACAGTTTTCCTTTGCTCCATTCCTTTGCACCAAATTCATGAAAAGTAGTACCATAGGAAACTTTCCAATTCCGATGTTTCTCATTCACTTTTCCTTTCAAGCATTGGCGATTCTAGTAGGCAGGCTTGAGCAAGGAAAATCCTACACTTAAAAAATGTTTTTGTGCTACTTCTATTACTTTGGACCCAGGCCACTGCCATACTAGCTCAACTCCCAGGCCCATCGACAAATGCACAGCTCAAACACACAGAGATAAATAATGATGGCATTCAAGAGAGTCCATCATGGATAGCTAAGTTGCCTGGTACCTCACTGCTTGTCATATAGTAGGATAAAATAATCGTATTTCCCGTTACTATGAGTGCTCAGTGGACAATATATATAACTTGTAGAGTAAAAAAGAGATGCAACAAGTGTACAACCTCTTTGGCGAAGCCATGTCGATCTCAGCGTGATTGGGTTGGCCGGTGAGGATGCTCCGGCTGACTTTGCTGTCGGAGGAGGGGAAGAAGATCTTAGGCGTCTGGAGATGGAGCCCGAGGTACTGCTCTGCTGTGATGGAGGCTTTTGTCGTTGGAGCAGCTCCGGTGAGTTGTACGACGCCGAGGCTGAACCAGGACAAGAGAGACAATGAACAACGTTAACCTGAGTGGAATTCTAATAGCATCTCCAATACATGACGTAAAATACATAACCACAAAGTGCTAGATGTAAAATACATCAGCCGCTCATCTCTGAACTTAACTGTCGAAACTGAATTTAACTGTCGAAACTGAACTTAACTGTCGAAACTGAATTTTGCTGTCGAAACTGAATTTTGCTGTCGAAACTGAATTTTGCTGTCGAAACTGAATGCACTAGCAAGGTTAGGCTACACGTCGGTCGACTGACTTTTTCATCTCTGGTCAGTCGATTTTGCAGCCGTTGGATACGAAATCAAGGGCCTCCGGTTCATCTTCAACCTCCACCCCCTAAGCCGCCAGCCACTACCAGCCAAACAGCACCCCCCGCCGCCCGCGGCCGGCGGTGCGCCGCCCGCGGCCGGCGGTGCGCCGCCCCGAAAACACTCCCCACCGCCGGTCCGCCGCCGCCCCAGCCATCCCTCTAGGCCCCCCCCCCGTGCCGAGCTTTTTCTCCGGCGATCCCCACGTCACCGCCCCGCCAACGCCCCGCCACCGCCGGCGACCACCGCCCCCATCCTGAACCCTAAGATAGATAGTGGGGTACCTCTCCGGCGAGCCCCCCTCCCCGCTGCGGCTGGTTCTTCCTTCACACCGGTGAGCCCCCTCACCCCCTGAAAATCCACTGACCCAAAAGTTGATTCAGTCGACTGAAGTGTAGCTAAATCGGAGCAGCATCGCAAGCAAGAGCAAGAGCGAGAGCAGCAGTGCGAGCAAGAGCAATAGCAAGAGCAGACTAGGCAGGGGACCAAGAGCAAGAGCAGAGCAGCAGCGCGAGCGAGAGCTAAAGCAGCAGCAGCTCCTACTGATGTGGACGTCGCGGCCGAGGGAGCGACGCCGTGGAGGAAGTGGCCGGCGACGCCGCCGTGGATGGAGCCGCGCCGTGTCGGCTCGGGACCGAGCGCCGGCAACACCGTGAGATCGAATCAAGAAGAAAATGCGGCGATTAGTGTACAACCTCTTTGGTGGCGCCGATTAGGCCGCAGCTTCATCCGAGGAAACAGTGATGATGATGCTCTTCCGGTGGTGCAGGTGATGACGGCGGTGTGGGAATGGAGGTGGCACGAAAGACGAGGGGAACGTCAGGGCAGCTCCTTGGGGGTGGAGGACGGGGTGGCTGAACGGGCGGGACGATGAGATCGACGACGAATCCTCATCCGGTACGGTGGATGAGGGACATCGAGGTGTTGCTGTGGACGACGTCGTCGGGGAAGAGGCTCCGGCTGGGTGGCGGACGGAGCAGGGTGTGGGGTTTCGTCGCGGGTTTTTGCGGCCTCGGTGTACGAATGGGTGGGCGGATGGGATGGCAGTGGGGAACCATGGCTTAGAGACGCGCTTGTCCGAAATGTGGGGTAAGTTACGAAAGTACCCCCACCGATTTGAGGCGGTTCTTTCGGTTCAGGGGTACCACGGGCATTTCGCGTATCGGGATTTCACAGGAGGTGGGAGTTTTCACGCGCGTTGTAATTTCGGAATAGCAAGGCGCGGGTTGAGATGGAGGGAGTTGTCGGAGCACAACGAGACAAAGATATATCTTAAATATTTCGGGCTAACAATGCGCGGGTTGAAGAGGCGGGAGTTTCGCAGCACGATAGACAGAGACGCTAGCTTGAATTTTCAGCATAACAAGGCGCGGCTTGAAATTTCGAAAGAACAAGCTTAACGTGTACCAAAAAAAAGACAATTTGCACCTCAACACGCACAACACACACACAAACACCATTTATACTAGAGTAAGGTACACGTGCATTGCACGCATGAGATTTGGCAACCAAATTATGAATAAATACCACATTATAGCATGCAAGCTTTGAGTCATATATGCATGATGTAGATGTTCGTTTAATTCTTATAGTTCATTTCATTCAAAATCATCTAGTTTTTATAAGAAAGCTAATCTATTTTAAGATTCATGGAATTGTGCGCCGTAAGACATAAAGTAAAAACAAATAATGGCAAATCATGTAGAAAAACATTTGGGCAATTCTGATACGGAAGATTCTAGAACAAATAAGAAGTGCTTGTGTTTTGATGTTTGTGCGTTATGCTTAAGTTCAACCATGGAGTCTTCTAGATTATACATGTGGCGAAATCTGGTGGAATCTAGATGATATCCAATGGCCAGTAGTGCTCAAATTTGCCATCTTTGGACCATCGGATTCGCCTCATCCAACGACCATCTTTCAAAGTTAAAGTTACCCGCATACAATAAAAATAAATATATAATATAATATATATATAGGGGTATAGATATAGATATGTGATGCGAAAGCCGCCCATCATCTCCAATTAGAATAGTGTGTCCATGCACGGATGCGACGTGGCCAAATGATGTCTGCCATCGGTATCTCAAATTCAAATCAGTCTGACCTTGTTCAATGTGTATACATTACAACATGCTCGTTTCCAAACCACACCGCGCAGATCTCCGTTATATTCATGCATGCATGGGTTTCAAACATCAGGATTTCTTATTCAAATATTTGAATTCAACTTTTCATTGATTATGACCTCACCTATTCTTTTACACCCACACAGTAGTCTTCTCTTTTATAATTGTACCACTAACTTTCTCTCGTGCATGCATGCACACACACTACCAGTCGGCATTATCCATCGCACGCATACAATCTTTTTCTTCAGGTCGGTCTCCCATGAAGGCACACACCCACACACATCCCCCTCTCCATCATATCGGGCATTCTTTATCTCTCACGCATGCATGCGCAACGATCGATATTCCTCTATGTATGTGTGTATATAGCTAGGTCTTTCATAGTTTTCCACACAAACCGATCAATCGATATATCCAGTGAGGTCTCACCCTCTTTCCCACGTCCACATCGATCAATCTATACCTCTCTATATAGGATTAACATATATAGCTAATACACCCACATTAATTATATATCCAACGTCCCCCTCTCATCATCCATGCCTTCCGCTTCATCTCTCAGACGCGTGCACAATGGCGAAGACAGGGGGCAGTAAGGGCCCTGCCCCCTCCCCCCTAACATCACTATATATCGAGGCTAATATGAATGTGATCATTAGACAATTGCTGCAAAAAATGGTTTAAGTTCATGAATTGACCCTCCTCGTAAAGGATTAGCAATGCTTGGCCCCCTAGCTCATTTATTTTTCATGGCTCCGCCACTGCGCGCAACAGCGCACGTGCTCGCCCCCTCTCTCTAAATATCGATCTCGCACTTGTGCATTCCTTCATAGTCTCCCTCCACTCGGCCCCTCGCACCATCTTCTAGCCCCCCACCGGATTTTGCCACATGTACAATCTAGCAGACTCCATGGTTGAACTTAAGCATAATGCACAAACCTTAAAACAACAGTGGTTCTCTTTTGTTCTAGAATCTTCCGTATCATAACTGTCCAAACTTTTTTTCTAGTTGAATTGCCATTATTTGTTTTTACTTTATGCTTTACAACGCACAATTCCATGAATCATAAAATAGATTAAGGGCTTCTTTGATTCAAAGGATTCTCAAAGGAATTTTGGAGGATTCTAATCATTAGGAATTTTTCCTATCTTGGTTGTTTGATTCGTAGGATTGTAAACCATAGGAATTTTTCCATATGATTCATTTGCACTAGATTTCATAGGAAACATCCCATCCACTCAAACCTCTTTGAAAGAATTTTGCGTTTTTTCTATGCACAATCAAACACTCGTACAATCCTGTAGGATTCAAGACGACATTCCACTATAATCCCATGTTTTTCCTATTCCCGCGTTCTTAGCCTTTTTATAAAAACTAATTGATTTTGAATGAGATGAACTATAAGAATTAAACGAAGGGCTACATCAGGCATATATGACTCAGAGCTTACATGCTATAGTGTGGTATTTATTCATAATTTGGTTGCAAAATCTGATGCGTGCAATGCACGTGTACCTTACTAGTACTTCGAGTATGTGCAAAACACGTAGATTAGAATACCAATGGCACGCTACACAGTGTCTCTCTTACAGTTCATGAAGCCACGTGGCACATGTGGAGGCGTTGTCGCGACCTCCTTGCGTGGATTGATCACAGTGACGTACTACTGGTTCCAGAAGAATGTACTCGTCCTCCCCGAGCCATACTGGCGGTACATGCACGAAGCGAAGATGTGCACGCACGCCATGCACGCACTCATTCCCTCGCACGCACACGCGGGTACACGGGCGGACGCAATTTTGTACCAAGATCCACCCCATGTGATAATTTGACGCGTGCAAAGTCATTCACTTCATTGATGGTCAATTAATACAGCGCATGCAAATTGAGTGGACGTGAGGGCGGAAGAAAGACAATATTACTCCACTGCGCGCATGCGAGTAGTTAAATCGTGGGTTGCTAGTAGTACTTCCATTGGTCTCCTTCGTATTTTGTGCCAATGTTTGACACTAACATAATATTTACGCATTTGACCAGTGTAGTACTTAAATTTATGTTCCGCTAAACTCATCGGGAGCCGTTTCGGGCCTCGAAACCAAAACCATCAATTAATCTTTACCTTGTTCCCATCACATTCGAAAGCCTGCTCACACCTACTAGTATGTACCAAACCTGAACGTGTTCCCACTATGCAGGTATTCGTACTAGTGCTAGTACTTAGGTTATAAAAAGGGGAACTACCTAACCGAAAATTACTCTACCTTTCCTCCTCATAAGTGCTTCTTCTTCGTCCGTCGTTGCCATGGCCGGTGAGCAGAGCTCTAGGTCGAGAACTACTCGTAACAAGGGAGCGGCAACCAAGGCTGCAGAAAAAAAAGAGAGGGCTCACCGCATGCAGAGACCTCGAAAGATCTCTCATGGGCAGGCGATGGCTCCCAGGAGCGCCCTAGCCGCGGAGGCGAACATGCCGAGCCGGCGGAGCTGGAGTCGTTATCCCTCGACGGCATGCCCGATCAGCTCAATAAGCAGAAGGAGTTCATCCAAGGCTTGATGGAGTTGCTGAAGGAGAGCCTCGACGACATGCCCGCTGAGCTTAATCAGCAGGGGGAGTTGACCGCCGGCTTGGTGATGCTGCTGAAGAAGAGCATTGCCTCGGAGAAGAAGGCGACCGGCAAAATCCTGCGACTTCAGGAGGACAAGGCGAAGCTCTGCCACGAGATCGACCTGTTGAAGGAGAAGAACGCCGGCTGGAAGAAGCTGCATGAGAATAGTAGTTCCTCGATGAAGATGCTGAAGACCCTCGTCATGGAACAGAAGGAGGAGTTGGCGAAGCTCCGCATCGAGCACCCGGCTGCTGTCAAGGTACGTAATGCGGCCGTGGAACAGATGATGAAGACTCGCGTCGAGAAATCCCGCGTCATGGACAGAATGAAGAAGATGGCGGAGGAGACGCACAAGGAGATGGAGGTCGTGGAGGCGATGAAGAAGCAGTTACGACCCCGCGGCGAATTAGATCATTTGGGGTGATAATCTTCCTTCTTCTTTTGCTCCTGTGTTTCATCTTTTGCTTCGGGTGTTTCGCCGCACGTGTCACGTTCTCTGCGAGCATTAATAGAACAATGTTTTTTTGAGGGAATGAATAGAACAATGCTAACAATGAGATGACTAGCAAATTAGATCATTTTTATCGCCATATGGCACTGGGCTGCCGTGTTTCGTGCTCCTCCGTTGCAGTACTACTCCAATGGAAAACTTGAGTATACCGCACAGTTCTTTGCTCCTCCTCGATCAGGTCGTCGGCGCATTTATACGAGCAGTCAAATCACAAGGGCCCGCCTTCCACCAGTAATGAGCCGTCAAATCACAAAGGCCCTCGCCTCTCGTGAAACTGACCAAGCTAGACTGCCCCGCCCTCTAGCCTTTTAAAAAATGTATACTTTTGTACAACAGTAGTATCGATGGATTGCGCCATGGAGCAAAACTTGAAATTAAAAAAAAGGTGGTACATATAGAGAGCGCTCATTGCCAAATTATGCATATAGTACTATTAAAAAGGCTAGTCACATTAATGGTGTCCAGCACAACCCACCCCTCAAATAAAACTAAGAGGGTGCTTGGATATGTTTTAGTCCCATGACTAAAAGTAGTGGGACTAAAACATGCTAGCCTCACCCATGCTTGGATCCAAATACTTAAAAGGCTAAAATCAAGTTAATGAGCATTTATTATCCTCCAAACCCTCCAATCCCGAACTCGTCTGTGTTAAAGGAGAGGAGTTAAATGAGTAGAGAGAGGACTAATCCACATTTTAGTAGGGGTACCCCTGACTAAATTTTTTTAGTCTCAAGACTAGTTTTAGCCCCTCTTTAGTCAGGGGTGCTTGGAACTTTAGCCTCTTAAAGAGACTATTTTTAGCCAGACTAAAATAAGTCCCTTGGATCCAAGCACCCTCTAAGCATCCTGGAATTCTTTGACAAAACTAAGCACCCTGAAATTCTTTGACAACTAAACTGCTGGCTATATGATGTTGGCCATATATATTGTACGTATATAATGTGAAGAAACGAGTGGTAGTACTATACCAACTAAAAGATGAAATGTAAGAAATACTAGTATGTATGTACTGAAGAGTTAAAGTAACGAGAAGAAACATAACATAGTTCTGCTAGGGGCTCAGCACAACACACCCCTCAAATTAAATTAAGCACACCTGAAATTAAACTTTGCAACTATTCCGGTAGACACTGCATTAGAACCACCATGAGCAATGACACTGCCACCTTACTCGGAGTCCTCGTCCACGTCCTCGACTTCGTCCTTGTCCCTCTTCCTCTTGGCCGATACTTCTTTGCTTGAACCACACACTTGGCTGTTGCTCTTCATCCAACCCTTGTAGATATTGAAGCAACGGTAGCCATCCATTGCAGCGTAGTGGATGTGGTCTATATCTAGTACATTCCGCTACCATGCATGACGATGAAACGTGTATGGAGGTTTCTCCAGTTTACCGTACGAAGGATGAACCATGGCTCCTGCCAGGGTCAGCATTGAAGGCTGACGAGAGGACACCAACCGATTCTTCTGGAGGTCGAAGGTGTTGCCTACAACGAGGCCTATCCGACGCAGGACTTCTTTGTCGTTACCAAAGTCTACAGTAACGAATTTGACTAGGTTTCTCTCGACGAAGTCCTTAAAATCCTGGCACTCAACGTCGGCATGGCATATGTGGTAGACCAAGCATAAGTCATGCACGCAAACCTGGATCACGGCGGGCTTCTTCCTCTCTTCGTCCTTTAGATCCTTCTCTCGTCCCAGGATTGTGGTGTACTCAACATCTAGCCCAGCGACCCACTCATCATCTGAGTCTTCGAACATGCGTCTGAAGCGAGAAAGGTATCCTATCACCGTCGCAGAAGAACGGGTGTAGATGACGTCGAACTCATCGCCGGTGATGGTTCTAACCTTGTACTCACCGCCGATCGTGGAGATTTGGGACGCCATGGATTTGGGAGGAGGGTTAGGATTAGTGGAACTGCCATAATGTGAATGGACGGGACGACTAGGAGCGAGCCGCCGTAGTATTGAAGGACGTGCGGGGGACGAGTAGGAGCGAACTGCCAGCGTGCGAACGGCAGGGTAGTGGCTTTCCATTCTCCCATGATACGGGCTTCTGAGAGCCCTTGGATCTGAGATCGAATGGTTGCATGGCGTGATTCTAGACCTATGGGTGAATATCCTATCCTGGAGGGTTATTCTGCAAATTTTCAGCAATTTAGCATGCGACCGTTTGATCTCAGATCTAAGGGCTGCCAGCAGCCCGTATCATGGTCACGCCTACCACGACCGTCGCGTCGCTCGCGCGGTCGCGCCCTTGGAGATTTAACACGGTACGTTAGGCTATCTGATGTTGGCATGTCATACATAGTCATCACTTAGTCACTCATACTACAACAAGGTTGGCTATAAGGTTGGCTATAAGTGTAATTTTTTTACTCCTCTCTATCTCTTTCTTTGTACTCCCTCCGTCCCATAACATAAGAACGTTTTTGACACTAGTGTAGTGCCAAAAACGTTCTTATATTATGGGACATAGGGAGTACTAGTATTTATTGCATTTCCCAAGGAGTGACCTCTTCCAATGAAATGGTGTTGCTAAGTTTGCTTCATTTAATTAGCTATAGACTCAAAATTGTCTTTTCACCTAGGTACACGCGCTTAGCACCGTTTCTTCCTAGGGTCACCAAACTAGTCTCTCTCTTCTTGATTAACTTGCCACATCAGACTTTATGCCTATGTGGCAAGCTTAAGCACCTGTAGGAGCAAGTAAAAGTAAGTACAATAGTGCGCTTTACATGGCATTTTTGCATATGTGGAGGAAAGAGAGGTAAGGAAAAAGTGGAGAAGTGGGCTCTCATGCAAGAGCCAGCCTCTACTACATGGTGGAGCATTGGGAGAGGCACCTGTATGGAGGTGGTCAGGAATCGGGAGACTCACGCCGGTCGTATCGCCGCAGTTAAAATGATAATGGCAAGTCAAATCACGGGGCTCCACCTGTCCAGCAGTAACTCGCTGTCAAATCACACAACCCTACATTTGCAGCAGCCTACTCCCTTGTCTTCTCGCGTCTCTGTTGAACCGACTAGGCGGAACTGCCCCGCCTACCGCGCAGGAAAAGCCCCGCCCTCGACTTTTAAATACAACTACATCCGCTTAAGAATCCAATGATATACTTTTTGTGACATAGTAACTCATATTTAGTTAGTCAAATGGATGACCTAGAACTACGTGCAGGCCCTATAAACCGAAATGCCTAAAAATAAAAAAAACCGAGATGGAGAGGGTAGTTTAGCACGTATCTTTTTAGATAAATATAGTCGGGATTCACCAAGAGCAAAACCAAGTGGCAGGCTGCTCCTGTCGTGTTGGCGTAGCAACTCAAGCAGGGTCAGTCCGCACACGAAATGGCGACACACTTAACAGGACCCCTTTGGCCGACATGTGGCTCATCCACCGTCTTGTTCCACCTGCGATGCACCAAATTACAGTTCGGAGCAGCGGTTGGAATTGGAGGCACCCCGGTCGTAGCGCCGCAGTAGTAGAAAATAAGCGATGAGGGGTCAAATCACAAAGCCCCACCTTTCCCGCATTAAGTTGGACGGACGAAGCAACCATCATTTCACTCTAGGGCGCAAGAGCATAAAGAAAAGGGAAAACAATGATGCATGCGGCAGCTACCTAGGGAACCCTAGGGTAGGGGTCTCCCTCGTCTTCTCGCGTCTCTGTCGAACCGACTAGGCGGAACTGCCCCGCCGCCTACCGCGCAGGAAAAGCCCCGCCCTCGACTTTTAAATAGTATACAATATACTAATTTTGTATCCATGGATTGCGCCCACGCCATGGAGCAAAGCATCTAGAAAACGGCGGTACACATGTACGGAGTATACAACACGCCCGTCGCGTTCGCGTCGCACCCCAGACGGTCGGTCGGTCTGGCACGCTGCTCTCCGAATGGAACGCGCGTCATATTGCGTTTGCACACACATGTGGGACGACAATTGAGAACCGACCATAGGCACACTCCCCGGCCCCGCAAGTCGGGTGACTTAATAGAAGAGGGAGACGAGCGATAGTACTAGAGAAGTGTTGTACTACGTTGGTGCCTGGACGATCCCTGCAAGAGATCAGTTCGTCCATGCATGTGACCAGACTCCAGCAGACACGCCTGGATTGGCTATCGTCTACATATCGTGCAGGCTGTGTTGTACATGGCTGTAGTTGTGGTGATAAATCTAAAAAAAGGTTTCTTGTCATCTCGCAAAATTAGGTGTCATGTGCTTCGGATCATTGCGAGGGTTAAACAGCGACAACTGAGTTGGGCTAGTCATTGGGGGCACATGCACGAATAGTGACTACTCGGCTGCCATCTAGGTCAAGCTGGCTATGTTAATTAGGACATCTATCGACGGACCCCTTTTCTACGAGTTTATCTTTAATTTGAGCTTTGTTCCTCGTCTAGTTTGTCCGTCGGGATTCATGTTGTCTCCTTTGGGCAGTGAGGTTATGATTTCTTGTCATGTGGCATTTTTCGTGTTATATGTTATAATCCGGCGCTTCAGATCAAAATGACGACAACTGCGCCTCCGGGCCACATGCATGAAGACTTCTCGACAGTCATTGACGAGGTCAAGCCGGCTCCGGTAGACAAAAGAAAACTAGTACTACTCCACTATATAGGCAGGAGCCTCCGCGCTTGCTTGCTAGTGTTGCTCTCTTCACACTGTCTCGGCCTCTCCAGATCTAAACACGACAACGGTGGCCACACACACTCTCTCTCTGCTCACCGCTGGTCACAGATCCAGCCGGATCCTCTCCGCCGGGGAAGGTCAGAAGGTGCAACGTTCACGCGGTCGTCCTCGGCGACGGCTCTTACCCACTACTGGGCGCGTCCCGATCAGCCTGCCTTGCCGTTCTCTCCCAAGCACCGCTGGCGAGGGAGGGCCTCCGACCCCTTCTTCCTCGCTGCCGTAGTGTGGGCAGATCCGGCCTCCCGCCGCCCACCTAGCGACATCCCAGCGACCATCAGGTATAACTTCCTTCGAAACCGGCCTTGCTCTACTTCCCGAGCTCCTAAAGTCGCTGCATTTGTATCTTTTACTATTTCTCAGGCCCCCTCGTAGATAGGATCGATCGGCTGTTTGAAAACCACCTAATTTTTTTTACGTTTAAGAGGTAAAACTAGTTCATGCACTCGAATCTAGTACTACTTGGTTCAAACAAGGAAGAAAGGGGGTGGGGGTGGGGGAGGATTTGTTACCTGAATCTAGGACTTGGTCGAAAGAGGAAATAATGGGGGCGAAAAGTAGCAGAGACTGGCTATCCAACTGGTCTCTAGGTCTAATAGGGAAATAAAGGGAAACGCAGTACAAACTCAATATAAACCCGATCTATTGGTTGAAAAAGGAAAGAAAGTGGGGACTGGGGGACAAGTCAACAGAGTAAGTCCAGCACTAGATTTGCTAGCCTCACACAGTGTAAGGTGGCTATACCGAACAAAAATGGGACCAACCCAGATATCCTGTTCTGATGTTTGTTGCCCCGAGCCACTCTTATGTAATGCCACTGGTAAAATGTAGCAGTCGCACTGTTAAACACTACTAGGAAAAGGGCTATAGATAATATGGACATTAATGACGCACCACACATGTGTTGCGCCACTACTATATACTAATGGCGCACCATGTGTTGGTGCGCCACTACTATATACTAATGGCGCACCATGTGTTGGTGCGCCACTAGTAACAATTTTTTTTTCAAAACTAGTAATGGCGCACCAGTGGATAGTGCGCCATTACTAGTTAAACTAGTAATGGCGCACCACATCCACGGTGCGCCACTAGTAAATTTTTTTCATTTTTTTTTCAAAACTAGTAATGTCGCCATTACTAACTTGGCCCAAAAATTCCACCGGATGCACCCCCCCTGTGGACCGCCTTTTCAGTTTTAAAAAAATAAAAGAAAATGATGGAAATGTCAAAAAAAAAAGAATATAAGTTTCCCATGTGATATGTGGTCTACTTGTTGGGAAAATTTACAAATATGAATTTCGACTTTATTTGCAAAATCTCTCTGGAATTTGTAAAATGGGCATAACTTTTGCATACGAACTCGGATAAAAAAGTTTTTTATATGAAAAATCATCTACTCAAAAAGTTACATCCGAATTTTCAAAATCCTCAAAAACCTAATAGAAAAAAGTTACGTGGCTTTTAAGATCTAGAGGGGAAAAAATGGAAAAAAATTCAAACTTACTAGTGGCGCACCATTTGCTAGGTGCGCCACTAGTAACAGAAAAAAATTGGTTTTGAACTTTTTTTTGGATTTTTTTTTCAAAAAATGATACGTAAAATGACTGGGAAGTTTGAAATATTTTTCAAAATTTCATCATACACATGAACATGAACAAAGTCCTAGACATCAACAAGGTTTAATAGGATTGATATGATAGATATATCAACAAGTGCCTATTAAGTGAGGTGGTGCTGGGGTTGGATAGACCGCGAAGTTAAGCGTGCTCGGGCTGGAGTAGTGTGAGGATGGGTGACCTTCCGGGAAGTTTGACCACTTAGTGCGATTTGACTTGAGATTAAGCATATTGACCCGAGATTAAGCCATAGTGACCCGAGATTAAGAAAAAAACGGAAAAAATGGAAAACAATTGAAAAAAAAAATCTGAAAAAAATTTGAAAAAAAATTGTTAGTAATGGCGCACTTCTATGTGGTGCGCCATTACTAAGTCAGATAGTAATGGCGCACCGTGTGATATACTAATGGCGCACTCCCTGGTGCGCCATTAGTATCTGGTATACTAATGGCGCACCGTGCGCCATTAGTATTAAATTCTAATGGCGTGATGCTAGTGGCGCACCTGTAGTGCGCCATTAGTAGCCAAAACAGTTGCGCCACTAGTAGGCCTTTTCCTAGTAGTGAAAAGTAAGGACACATTAAACCAATGTTGTTTTCAATGTAATGCCTCCAGTAATATGAATCAATGGCACTTCTTTACATGTCTTGCTAAAATTTCCCATTAAGATAAGTTGGTTCTTTTCGTTAGAAATGCAACCATCCTGGTCCGCCTACTCTCCCGTGCCCAAAGTAATGTCGTATTTAACGGTTGTCATAGTTAATCCTAATGCCCACACTAATATCTAGTAATGCCAGTGCTTTAGAAATTGCTACTGTCCTTGTAGGATTGCCATTCAGATAAGGAACATGCTTCTTTTCATTTGATGCATGTTTCATCACTTGTTAGTCACCCTCCTTTCCACCTTTTTTGTGCAAACAGAGATATACATTTCACGCTCAATCTTAGTTGAACTGCACAAATGATATCCAAATTATAGTTGAGCATTCCAGGAGCTTCACAACCAACCTTGATGTTGCTCAATTTTATTGCAACTAATGAAGAAGAAGCTCTGTGGGTTTCATTTTCTGATGGAAATGGAACCGGGGCTGGAGCCCTTTTCTTAAAAAAAATTGAAGAAGAAGCTGCTAGCTCACGGGACATTGCTTCATTTTAGGTGAACTGCACCAAAAGGTCCCATGAATTGAATCATCCATGTTGGTGACTGAAAGAGCCAGCTTCAGCATCCCAGTCTAAGCACCCCCAGCCTCCATCCTTGCGATGCACGGTACACCTTGTTTGCCACCTGCTCGACCCTAGTGTCACTGATAAAATGAAGTAATAATACAGTTAAAATAGAGCGAGTGTCATCTCTATCATTTCATTTCCAATGTAGATAAAGAAAGTGCTTCTCTTTGTTAATGTATATTTCATCAACTAGTCCCATTGTTAATGTTTAAGCGTTTCTGCAAACTGGGGTGCTTAATTTTAGTTGACATGTACAAAAATAGAGATTTGAATGTCTCAAGGCGCCTCCTTGTACTACCGCTGTACACTGATGTTCATCACTGGCAGAAGGTGTATCTGGGAGACTTGGGACGATGTCCAGTATGAGGCGTACCGTATGAGGCGTCGCAGGGCCCATCACGCCCTCGCAGCATGGCATACTATGATACTATCACAATATTTTCTTCTATTTATTTTGTGTGTTTCATCAACTAGTGCCACTATAATGTAATCACGCCTTTTCATTATCTGTGCAAACAGGGTTATTCAACTGCATTTTGGTGGAACTGCACAAATGTACGTATGGAACCGGCATATATGCAGAGTGCGAGGTGTGCCAAGTAAAAATTACCGACACCAACCATGCTGCATGCACGCATTGGCATCCACCACCACCAGTGGGATGTGTGGCGCTCTCTATGGACGGATCTTTCTCGGCAGCAAATCATCTAACCAAATACTAGTAGCTTATATTGGCAGTTTTCTAGGGAGTACTCTTTTCTGAAAGAAGCACCAATCTATTTTTCTTTATTTGTACACTGTGTCACAACTTTGACCCAAAGGTCCAGAGCTATTTTAGGGTGATTGGCGTAGTACTCGGAGACTGATTGTAAGCATGATTTTCATTAGCTGTCACACTGATTGTAAGCATGAGCAGGTGGAAGATTAGGTTAGTGCGAAGCTTACCTTAAACCCTACCGCCGCCGTTGAAATGAGGCGAGCGTCGAGGGAACCGTGGAGAACGGCGGGGAAGTGACGTCGCGCCATCCGGCCTCCTCTTGCGGTGGGAGAACGAATACTCCTGTGGCTCCGGCTGGCTCTGCACCCTCACGAACGGCACACCATACTCGATCGATTCGTTATCCTCTGGGTGCTCGACCTTCGACCTGTACGCCCACCACCTCCGCCTGACTGTCGCCTCAGGCGAATCTGTCTACTCCATCGCCCAGAGGAGATACTCAATGAACTCGGACGACTGCGGCGTGACTGCCACCAAGGAGTACATGTACATCGCCACCCTCATCGCCGCCGTCTCGCTCTTTCGCATACATTGCCACATGGCCCGCACCGTCCTCGAAATCTCCCACTCATTGTCAAACCAACTAAGGATCTCCTTCAACCTGGGTAACTTTGCCTGGTCGCCGCCGGCGATCTGCCTGATTCGCTGCTGCATCCTCTCCATAGATGTCCTTCTAAGTGGTCCGGTGCTAGCTTTGGAAGATGGGAGGAGAGACAGTGGTCTTGCAATAGAGAAGAGGGAGAGGCGAGACGGTGGTTTTGGAATGGAGATGATGGAGAGGAGAGGAGGTGGTTTTACAATGGAGAAGATCAGAAGAGGGAGAGGCGAGACAGTGGTTTTGGAATGGAGATGATGGAGAGGAGAGGAGGTGGTTTTGCAATGGAGAAGAGGGAGGGGAGCATGCGGCAGCGATTTAGGATTGGACGAGAGGGCCGGCGCGCTGTGACTTGATCAAAATCAAAATCAATTTACCCTTCAATTAAGAAAGCGACCCCACATTAACTAGTCTCCCTTTTATTCTGGGTCATAATTGACCATGATTTTCGCACATAAAATATATGTTATACGTTGCAAAAATAATATAATTTGAAAGTACATTCAGATATGAACCAAACGATACAATTTTTGGTGACATGCATTCACATTTTGCTTGTCAAATACAGTACGTGGTCAAACTTTGACCCAAAATACGCAAAACAACAAAAAAATAATTCCAAGATCAGCGCCGCTCTTCCGCTCTTCTCCTCTTAAACCACCGCCGCTCCTCTCCTGTTCCAATCTAAATGCAGCGCCGCTCCTCTCCTCTTCCATTTCAAAACCACCGCCCTTTCTTTCCTGTTCCAGTCCAAAACCAGCGTCGCTCCTCTCCCGTTCTAATCCAAAACCAGCGCTGCTCCTCTCCTCTTCCATTCAAAAACCACCGCCGACGAGTGAAAGTGCTGTGGAGAAGTAGATCGATGGAGGAGTACACCCAATACGTGAGGATCGCAGACGGCGACCCTGTGAAGCTTGCTAGGATGTTGGAGATACAGTCTTGGTTTGACAACAAGGACCAACTAGCGGCGACGGCGACATCCATGGCCAAATATCTGCAACAGAGCGAAAAGGCAGTGATACTCTCGGAGGAAGTCGTGCCGGAGTACATAGAGCTGCTCCTCTGGGCCATGGAGCAAACAGATTCACCGAATCCGATCGTGAGGGAGTGGTGGTGGGAGTATCGATCCCAGATGGAGCATCCACCAGAGATTGAAGGATCGAGCATCTACAGGGTGCCATTTGTGAGGGTGTCCTGCCAGAGCGAGCCGGTGGAGTCTTCGTCGACCGAACCCAACTACAAGAGGAGAAAAGCAGTTGGCCCAACGATGCTTCCCCGCCATCGTCTCCCTCGCCGTTCACATCGTCTCACGGGGCGGCTGTCTGCCGCCGAGGAATAGGAGGGGGCTGCCCCCAGCCCAATAGTCGGGCAGGTTGTGAATTGTCAGGAGGAGCTTAGGGTTGTCAGTATTTGCAGGTTGTGAATTGTGTTTTGTGTTGTGTATTTTGAGAGTACTTTCAGATATGAATGTCTTTTGAATTCCAGATTTGCAGTATTGAGCATATGAAGTATTTTATGAATTCTAGAGATCTATTTTTAGCACTTAAAAAATGTAGTTTCATAGGAGTATAAAAGTGCAGACAATGTGATTCTCAGAGAAGAAACTGCAAGTTTCAGTTTCAGATAAGAAACTGCAAGTTCAGTTTTAGATAAGAAACTGCAACTTTCAGAGGCAGAGCATTTATATTAACACGGCCTTTTCAAACAGGGTTAACATAATGTTGGAAGTTTTATTCATGGTCGAAAATGGAACTACCAGCCAGTTAACATCATGCTGATCAACATTCATGCATAGCACATCTTCATATGATGCATAGTCAAAATGCCCACACAATGTCGAGTGTGCGAAACACAGAGAAAACGAGGGACGAAGTTTTGGCAAGTGTTGGACGTGGTTTTGGGCTGCCCCGTCTAGGCCTGCTCCCTCCTCCCCGCGGTCGGCTCTGCTGCCACGCAGGCCTCACCGCCCCACCGTACTCCCATCGCTGGCCTAGCCATCCCTCTACTCACCCACACCTGCTGTTATTCTCCGGCGACGGCAGACGAACCAGTAAACCCTCGTACAGTCGTACTCCTCTCTGCGCGGGCTTCCACTGCGGCGTCTTCCCCGGCTCCCCGTCGTCCCCTTCCTAGGCCTCGCCGTCGTCCACCGCCCTGGCGCTCTCGGCGCAGCCTGGTCAACGTGGTCAACGACCGACATGCATCTGAAGTGGACTGTACGTGGAGAGGCCGATAGCTGGGTCCACGGCCGCACGCAAGGAAATGCCTCCTTATTACGCGCAAAATAATGATTCCTCCACCTGACATCAGGGACCCACCGAAAGGGCCTCTGTATTTCACGAAAAAAAACGTTACCGCCGCTGACAGCTCGGACCCACCAGCTATATCTTCGCACGCAAGGAAGTGCCTCCTTATTACGCACAAAAAAATGAATACCCCCCTGCTAGCTGGGACCCACCATGGTGGGAGGCTGACTTGTGGGCCTACTAAGTTGACTGGGACGGGGGCCTTTGTCAACTTTAGTCAATATGAACGATTCTAGCTCCAGTGACCGTACGATGTCCATCCCACGGCCGTAGTGCTTCTTCAACCTCTGGTCTTCTTGCTCCAGCCGCCCAAAGCAGCGCCGGTCGTGCCGCATGCTCCTGCCTCCCGTGGCCGGCTGTGCTGCCGCGGAGGCCTCACCACCTCTACTATTCCCACCGCTGGCCAGGCCCTGCGGCGACAGCAGCCTCACACCGCAGCCGAACCAGTGAACCCTCGTACTCCTCTCCGCGCGGGCTTCCACTGCCGCGTCTTCCCCGGCTCCGCGTCGTCCCCTTCCTAGGTGCTCTCCGCGCGGCATGGTCAACATGGTCAAGGAACGACTTCCATCGGAAGAGTACTGTACGTGGAGATGCTGACAGCTGGGTCCACGGCCACATCCCAGTTTTTTTGTGATTTGCCAAGTAAGTCGCTTTGTCAGGCCTGTTGGGTTGTAAATCTTTCAAGACGAGGAGAGCTTTCATTCGGCTGGACGACAAAATGGCCCATCAGTAATGAGAAATGGGATGTACATTTTAAAAACACATCAAACCGGCAATTAGTTTCAAATATCTTTTTTTCATTTCGAGATTTTAAATTACATTAATTTTTCTGCGTGGAGAATTTGTTGGATTTTATATTGATATACATTTATTTTTAAAATTGGTTTGAATGTGAGTCGAAATTTTGGGATTAAAAACAGTTCGGACCGCACCCAAATATGCAAAATTTCGTATAATTTTTTAACCGTGGCCACAATATGGGTTGTAATGCTAACAAAAAGAATATGGGCTCCAAAAAAAAACCTTAATAATTAGCAAATGGGCTGTAAATTATTAGAAATAATGGCAGATGGGTTGTATGCTGTTTTCCACAGATTTGAGGCTTTCCTAAAAAAAGGTTGACGCACAAGCAGTGACCGTTGGATGGCCATCCAACGGCCGTCGTGCTTCTTCAATCTCTGCTCTTCCTGCTCCAGCCGCTCAAACAAGCGCCGGCGGGACTGCCTGCTCCCTCCTTCCCGCGTCCGGCTCTGCTACCGCGCAGGCCTCACCGCCCCACCGTACTCCCATCGCTGGCCTAGCCATCCCTCTACTCACCCACACCTGCTGTTATTCTCTGGCGACGGCAGACGAACCAGTAAACCCTCGTACAGTCATACTCCCCTCCGCGTGGGAAACAACTGCCGAGTCTTCCCTGCCTTCGTGTCGTTCCCTTCCTAGGCCTCGCTGTCGTCCACCGCCCTGGTGCTCTCGGCGCGGCCTGGTCAACGTGGTCAACGACCGACATGCATCTGAAGTGGACTGTACATGGAGAGGCCGACAGCTGGGTCCACGGCCGCACGCAAATAATGATTCCTCCACCTGACATCAGGGACCCACCAAAAGGGCCTCTGTATTTCGTGAAAAAAACGTTACCGCCGCTGACAGCTCGGACCCACCAGCTATATCTTCACACGCAAGGAAGTGCCTTCTTATTACGCACAAAAAAATATGAATACCCCCCTGCTAGCTGGGACCCACCATGGTGGGAGGCTGACTTGTGGGCCTACTAAGTTGATTGGGACGGGGGCCTTTGTCAACTTTAGTCAATATGAACGATTCTAGCTCCAGTGACCGTACGATGTCCATCCCACGGCCGTAGTGCTTCTTCAACCTCTGGTCTTCTTGCTCTAGCCGCCCAAAGCAGCACCGGTCGTGCCGCATGCTCCTGCCTCCCGTGGCCGGCTGTGCTGCCGCGGAGGCCTCACCACCCCTACTATTCCCACCGCTGGCCAGGCCCTGCGGCGACGACAGCCTCACACCGCAGCCGAACCAGTGAACCCTCGTACTCCTCTCCGCGCGGGCTTTCACTGCCGCATCTTCCCGGCTCCCTGTCGTCCCCTTCCTAGGCCTCGCCGTCGTCCACCGCCCTGGTGCTCTCGGCGCGGCGTGGTCAACGTGGTCAAGGAGCGACTTCCATCGGACGTGGACTGTACGTGGAGAGGCTGACAGCTGGGTCCACGGCCGCAGCAAGGAAGTGCCTCCTTATTACGCGAAAAATAATGATTCCTCCACCTGACAGCTGGGACCCACCGGACGGGCCACTGTATTTCGTGAATAAAACATTTCCCCCAGACTGCTGGGACCCACCAGCTACATCTTCGCACGCAAGGAAGTGCGTCCGGGCAAAAAAAAGCGATTCGCCCCCCTAACTGCTGGGACCCACGAGCTACATCTTCGCAGGCAAGGAAGTGCCTGACAGTCGGGACCCACCTGGTCGAAGCGTACGTAGCGTTGTCATTCTGGTCGCGAACGTGTACGTACATATATACTGGTGGATGTAGAGGCATGCACGTGTCATAGTAGAGGCGCGTGCGTGTCATAGTAGAGGCGCGCACGTAGCATGTACACGTACGTACAACGGCCAGGGTGCAAGAAAGAAAATACGGCCACGTATGTGTACATACGGGCGGGGTCTCGAATGCCTACTCGCGCATACGTACGGACATGGCTCGTGTACATGGCTGGGTCGGAACGGAGAAACAGCGTCGTCGTCGTGTTCATGGGGAGGCAACGGAATGCGTCGTGTTCATGGGGAGGCAGCGGAATGTGTCGTGTTCATCGGGAGGCAACGGAACGCGTGGGAGCCAACCGGTTGGGTCGGAACGGAATGCGTGGTCGTGTTCATCGGGAGGGCTTGGATGGAACAGGCGATGGAAACGAGGCCTGGCGTACCGCACAACGGAGGAAACGGACCTCCTACGTTCGGAACGGGGTCCTGTTGATCGGGAGGGGTGTGGCGTACCGCAAAACGGAGGAAACGGACCTCCTACAGTCAAAACGGGGGTCTTGTTGATCGGGAGGGGTGTGGCGTACCGCAAAACGGACGAAACGGACCTCC
>NC_057802.1:115811317-115813338 GCF_018294505.1 Triticum aestivum
AACGGACCTCCTACGGTCGAAGCGGGGGTCCTGTTCATCGAGAGGGGTGTGGTGTACCGCAAAACGGGACTCCACGGGATACTGTTCATCTCCACCGTCGACCTCCTCCAGCCTCCACGGCCTACCGTCGACCTCCTTCCAGCCTCCACGGGCTCCTGTTCATCCAGCCTCCACCGCGCGCTACTCCACCGGCTACTGTTCAACCACCCCTCCACGGGCACCCCTCCACCGTCTACTGTTCATCCAGCCCTCCACACCACGGGGTCCTGTTCAAGCACCCCTCCACGGGCACCCCTCCACCATCTACTATTCATCCAGCCCTCCACCACACCACAGGGTCCTGTTCATCCAGAGGCAACGCCACCGCTCACTGTTCATCCAAACCCCCCGCAACGCTCACTGTTCATCCCAGAGGCAGCATCGATCGGCTTTAGTTAGCAGTAGTAGCGAAGGAATCGCTCGATCGGGTTCAGTTAACAGCCATCAATCGATCGCTCGGGTTCAGTAACGCGTAGCCTGCAGTGCAATCGCTCGGGTTCAGTTAGAGCCCAACGCCTCGCTCGGGTTCAGTTAGAGCCAACGCCTCGCATACACGCGCGTACGTGTACGAGAGAAACGCACATCGCTCGGCCCCCGACCTCCCACCGTAACCGGGAACTCCCCGAAATTTTCCTCGCCCTCGCTTCTACCATGGTTTTTTCGTCATGGACGGCACAAAGAATGTCATGCAGGTGCGTCTCCGGCCCGCCCAGGACGAAAAGCCCATTTTCTGTCATGATTTTTTGTCATAGAAGTAGGAGCCCACCACATCTATGATGATACCGGGTTTTGTCACAATTATTGTCATAGAAGTGTCATATGTATGACAGAAATTTTTTTCGTTCGGCCCAAAATGTCACAAATGTGTCTTTTTTTTGTAGTGCAACAATGATCTCTTGTTGCTAGTTGTGATGTCTTTGATGGTTGTGTGGTAGGAATTCATTTATGTACAATAAGACCATATCTAGCCATGTGCTATGCTTCCAAGCAAATATCTTATTGGTATATATATGACTTCCTTTTGGATATCTTGTTCCTTCGTGTTGTAACTATTTCGGGTGTACATCCTTCTTTGTAGATATATATCATCATGATCTCGTCTACCTAGAACCTTATACACTTGTGAGAAATTACATCTCTAGATGATATCCTTTCTTTCACGTCCACCTTGTCTTTCTTGTTATTTCTTTGGTGGCTCCATGAAAGCTTTTGCCTTGAGTGCATGTCTTATCTCGTTGCATCTTGATGCACTCCTGTGTGGTGAAGATTATTTTCCTCATGCTTATCTCTACGAGGCTTTTGCCATCTTAATTGGCATCCCTCGTCTTGATGAGGCTTTCATCTTCTATCTTCACCATGGGTTGTCACAAGTGTTGGTTATTCATTTTGCATTTTTAGTGTGCTTGTGAACCCTTTTGCTTGGTGTGTGTGGGGAGGACATGTCATGCACCTTGTATCTCCACTATCCAAGACTATGTTGATGCTTAATGCTCATTCGTACATTAGCCTTTTCAAGTGCTTTGCCATGACTCACACACATCACACTACAAAAAAAGAGACACATCCATGACATTTTGGGCCGAACGATTTTTTTTTCTGACATACATATGACACTTCTATGACGATAATTGTGACAAAACCCGGTATCATCATAGATGTGGTGGGCTCCTACTTCTATGACAAAAAATCATGACAGAAAATGGGCTTTTCGTCCTGGGCGGGCCGGAGACGCAGCTGGATGACATTCTTTGGGCCGTCCATGACGGAAAAAACCGTGGTAGAAGCGAGGGCGAGGAAAATTTTGGGGAGTTGCCGGTTACGGTGGGAGGTCGGGGGCCGAGCGATGCGCGTTTCTCTCGTACACGTACGCGCGTGTGTGCGAGGCGTTGGCTCTAACTGAACCCGAGCGAGGCGTTGGGCTCTAACTGAACCCGAGCGATTGCACTGCAGGCTACGCGTTACTGAACCCGAGCGATCGATCG
>NC_057802.1:115813938-115981085 GCF_018294505.1 Triticum aestivum
CCCGTGGAGGGGTGGTTCAACAGGACCCCGTGGTGTGGAGGGCTGGATGAACAGTAGACGGTGGAGGGGTGGTTGAACAGGACCCCGTGGTGTGGAGGGCTAGATGAATAGTAGACGGTGGAGGGGTGGTTGAACAGTAGCCGGTGGAGTAGCGCGCGGTGGAGGCTGGATGAAGAGGAGCCCGTGGAGGCTGGAGGAGGTCGACGGTAGCCCGTGGAGGCTGGAGGAGGTCAATGGTGGAGATGAACAGTATCCCGTGGAGTCCCGTTTTGCGGTACGCCACACCCCTCCCGATGAACAGGACCCCCGTTTCGACCGTAGCGCTCCAACACAAGTCCGTTTCCTCCGTTTTGCGGTACGCCACACCCCTCCCGATCAACAGGACCCCCGTTTCGACCGTAGGAGGTCCGTTTCCTCCGTTTTGCAGTACGCCAGACCCCTCCCGATGAACAGGATCCCGTTTCAAACATGGCCGGTCGAACACAAGGCCGTTTCCTCCGTTCTGCGGTACGCCAGGCCGCGTTTTCATCGGCTGTTCCGTTCAAGCCCTCCCGATGAACACGACGACGCATTCCGTTCTGACCCAGCCGGTTGGCTCCCCATGAACACGAAGACGACGCTGTTTCTCCGTTCCGACCCAGCCATGTACACGAGCCCTGGCCATACGTATGCGTGAGTAGGCGTTCGAGACCCTGACCGTATGTACGTACGTGGCCATATTTTCTTTCTCGCACATTGGCCGCCGTACGTACGTGTACATGCTACGTGTGCGCCTCTACTACGACACGTGCGCGCCTCTACATACGTACACGTTCGCGACCAGAATGACAATGCTACGTACGCTTCGACCAGGTGGGTCCCGACTGTCAGGCACTTCCTTGCCTGCGAAGATGTAGCTGGTGGGTCCCAGCAGTCAGGGGCGAATCGTTTTTTTGCCCGGACGCACTTCCTTGCGTGCGAAGATGTAGCTGGTGTGTCCCCGCAGTTAGGGGGAAATGCTTTTTCCGCGAAATACGTTGGCCCGTCCGGTGGGTCCCCGCTGTCAGGGGGAGGAATAATTATTTTGCACGTAATAAGGAGGCACTTCCTTGCTGCGGCAGTGGACCCAGCTGTCAGCCTCTCCATGTACAGTCCACGTCCGATGGAAGCCGTTCCTTGACCACGTTGACCACGCCGCGCCGAGAGCACCAGGGCGGTGGATGACGGCGAGGCCTAGGAAGGGGATGACGCGGAGCCGGGGAAGACGCGGCAGTGGAAGCTCGCGCGGAGAGGAGTACGAGGGTTCACTGGTTCGGCTGCGGTGTGAGGCTGCCGTCGCCGCAGGGCCTGGCCAGCGGTGGGAATAGTAGGGGGTGGTGAGTTCTCCCCAGCAGCACAGCCGGCCACGGGAGGCAGGAGCATGCGGCACGACCGGCGCTGCTTTGGGCGGCTGGAGCAACAAGACCACAGGTTGAAGAAGCACTACGACCGTTGGATGGACATCATACGATCACTGGAGCTAGAATCGTGCATATTGACTAAGTTGACAAAGCCCTCCGTCCCCGTCAACTTAGTAGGCCCACAAGTCAGCCTGCCACTATACTGGGTCCCAGCTAGCAGGGGGAGTATTCATTTTTGTGAGTAATAAGGACACACTTCCTTGCGTGCGAAGATATAGCTGGTGGGTCCGAGCTGTCAGCGGCGGTAACGTTTTTTTCACGAAATACAGAGGCCCTTTCGGTGGGTCCCAGATTTTAGGTGGAGGAATCATTATTTTGCGCATAATAAGGTGGCATTTCCTTGCGTGCGGCTGTGGACCCAGCTGTCAGCCTCTCCATGTACAGTCCACTTCAGATGCATGTCGGTCGTTGACCATGTTGACCAGGCCGCACCGGGAGCACTAGGGCGGTGGACGACGGCGAGGCCTAGGAAGGGAACGACACAGAGGCAGGGAAGACTCGGCAGTTGTTTCCCACGCGGAGGGGAGTACGACTATACGAAGGTTTACTAGTTCGTCTGCCGTCACCGGAGAATAACAACATGTGTGGGTGAGTAGAGGGATGGCTAGGCCAGCGATGGGAGTATGGTGGGGCGGTGAAGCCTGCGTGCCAGCACTGCCGGCCGCGGGGAGGAGGGAGCAGGCAGTCCCGCCGGTGCTTGTTTGAGCGGCTGGAGTAGGAAGAGTAGAGATTGAAGAAGCACGACGGCCGTTGGATGGACATCCAACAGTCACTGCTTGTGCGTCAACCTTTTTTTTAGGAAAGCTTCAAATCTGTGGAAAACAGCATACAACCCATCTGCCATTATTTCTAATAATTTACAGCCCATTTGCTAATTCTGAAGGTTTTTTTGGAGCCCATATTCTTTTTGTTAGCATTACAGCCCATATTGTGGCCACGGTTAAAAAATTATACGAAATGTTGCATATTTCGGTGCGGTCCGAACTGTTTTTAATCCCGAAATTTCGAGTCACATTCAAACTGATTTTAAAAATAAATGTATATCAATATAAAATCCAACAAATTGTCCACGCATAAATATTAATGCAATTTAAAATCTTGAAATGGAAAAAAAGAAATTTGAAAGTAATTGCCGGTTTGATGTGTTTTAAAAATGTACATCCCATTTCTCATTACTGATAGGCCATTTTCTCGTCCAGCCGAATGAAGCTCTCCTCGTCTTGAAAGATTTGCAGCCCAATAGGCCTGACAAAGCGACTTACTTGGCAAATCACAAAAAAACTGGGCTAGCCATTTTCAGAAAGAAAAAAAACCATTGGGCTGGTCTGTGGTAAACATAAAAGAGAAGGCTGTCTAGACATGCCGGAGTGCCCCGCACAGCCTAGTTGACACCCTGCTTCCGTCTCAAAAACAAATTAGATAAATGCCACAACAAATATGGCGATTCATAAAAATGCCACTGCAATTTCCAAACTTTGAAAAATGCCACTACAATTTTTGCAAACTTTCGAAAACGCACTGCAATTTGCAAACTTTGAAAAATGCCACTCCAGACTTCAAAAAATGCCACTGGGGTTGGCATGAAATGACATTTTTCAAAGTTTGGAAATTGCAATGGCATTTCTTAGAAACACCAGATTTGGAGTGGCATTTATCAAATTAACCCAAAACAAAAATAACTGGGCGAGCTGCTGGGTCCCTGATGTCAGCCGCTCGTTGTGCAACTCTCTCGTTTATTGACTACGTTGACAATGGCATGGGACCCAGATGTCAGAAATCCATTACGAGGAGCCATTTTTTTATTGGATTGAAATAAGGAGGCACTTTGCTTGCGTACTGCCATGACCTTGGCGGGTCCCTGCTGTCATCCTCTCCACGTACAATCATCTCCTGGTTGTGTATGCGTCAACTTGGTATGCCCACAAGTCAGCCTCTAAACCCGTGGAGGACAAATACAACCCATTTAAAAAAATAACAGCCCATTCCATATGTTCAAACGGAAAGTTCAACATTCAGAGCAAAGTAACAGGTCTGATCTACATATAGAGTACTGAACTTCCATGTTGACAACCATCATAGCCAAGTTAACTATCTACTTCCACTAATACTCTAGTAGCGTACAAGTACTAACTTACTCTTAGCTAACTAGACGATGCCGGCCGCCATCTGCGGTACACGCTAAATGCCGGCACCGGCGTCCTCCGCCTCGCCTCAGACTTGCCAGAGGTGCGATAGGGCGCGTTGCTCGCGCGCGTTGGCCCTTTCCATGCCGGCGTGGTCCACCGAAGCTTCGGCTTCTATGCGGGAACCCCACTTGACGAGCTGGTAGTAAAAATCGGCGTCATGAACGCGTGCGTGCCCGACAGCCTCCAGGGCTATTTGCCGGGTGCCAGCCTCCACGTAGTCGGCCCACGTGCGGGCGCTCTGCTCGCGACTCAGAGCGTCGGTGCGCTGCTGCTCCATGTCCCGCTGGCGGCGCAAATCAGCGATACGCTGCTCATCCGCCAAGCGGTCGCGCTCCAACAACTCTTGCTCCTCCGCCAGGCGGTCGCGCTCCAACAAGTCCTCGATCTCCGCATTGCCATCTAAAGACCGATAGAATGCCTCCTCCCTCCGTCTGCCTTCCGGTGAAAAACCGAACACTAGTTCCGGCGGTGACCGCCTCCGGCCACGCCTATCGCGGACGGGAGGGGGCATGGCGAACGTGGCGAGAGCGAGGATAAGTTGCGAGCAACGTCAGGCCGGTGGGGGCTTATGAGGATAGGGCGAGTTGGGTCACAGTGCCACCATAGAAGGCCGAGAAACAGTACTTATAAGCGGAAGGTAGCGCGACAGTCATCGGAATTCAATGCATAATGAAGCAGGCATGGCTTAGCGCGCCAGCTTGTCGTGGAAAACTAGAGAAACTGAAATTCTGACTGTGCCGTCCCGTCCCGTCTGTGCTGGGTCGCATGCCGGCCTTACGGTCAAACGAGTGCACTCGAATCATCTCCCTCCTTGTCAATAATGATTCCATGGATTTAAAAGGCCCGCAACAATTAAAGCGCATCTTTTTTCACATCAGTTAGCTGCCTTAATTACGGCTGGCTGCATGCGGGCACTCAAAATCGCTCACAGCCAGTACGCGGAGCAGCATGCAACGAGTCGCAGCCGAGGGCATTAATTGATGAACTTTAGCTGGGAGATAAGGCATTTGCGAACGTTTTTGCTAGTAGTTTCTTCTGATTCGCATGGCATTTTCTTTAGAGCAGCTTGTCAGTTTCTTCAGAGGTAGGCATTTCTATTCAAAAAACTGCCACTTCGGATCTTGCGTCGCAACTAAAACAGTCAGGAGCGCATTAGTAGGCTAGCTAGTGATCGATCGGTAACTTGTAAACACCGAGCGAACAGATATAAGGAACTGTTAATGCATCTCAATGATTCACAGATCATATACAAATATGTAGCTCCAAAAGCAAAGATCAGCCACAACTAAAACCAACTAGTACGATTCCCATACATAAGATCAACATGTTAATGCATCTCAATAATTCACGGATCATATACAAATATGTAGCTCCATAAGCAAAGATCTAGAAAAAACATATGTTCTTCCTACTAACATGGATGCTTCTCTTGGCCAACATTCAGTACAGACTGAATGACAAATTTGTTTGTGAAGTCTACAATTCCTCTTGCAAACGTAAGTGGTTTCACCAACAACTAGAACCATGGGAATGAACCACACATGATGGAGGAACATCCACGGCAATATGATTTGGTCTTCTCTTGATCTCACGGCGAGACTATTTTCGGAATACAAACTTTAACTTAGGCAAAATGATGCCCATTGTATAAGCAGACCAAAGCAATGAAGCACCTAGTGTTGGCCAATAAATAGTACAGTACTATTTTTCTGCAGTCCATGAAGTGACTATCCAATCTTTCTGTGTCTATTTTCAAATGGCACTACATGCAGTGACTATACTATTCTCTTATGCAGTTCAACCAAAATTGCGGTCACTTTGTGTGTTTGCTAAATAGCAACGGGCAGACATCTCTGTCTGCACAAATATCAAGCAGCTAGTAAACATATACCCCACCTTGTATTTTCGGTTTAAACATGTCTCTTTCGCTTAGATCTGTCATGTTTTGCACTGGACAATTTGATACAGTCATGTTTTGCCCTCGACAATTTCATACTGAATTGATTTGCTTGTTCAGAGCACAAATATAGCGCCTATTCTTCATCAGACCAAGGATATCCATGTTCGCAGTGATGGAAGAGGTGAAATCGATACAACCGAAATTGAGCATCCAGTCATTGAATCATGCCCTGCACCTCCAATGTAGGTCCACCCTGCCAATAAATTCACATGCAAACCACTAGTATTACTATCTAATGACAGTACAAAAAGAGTAGCAAGATAGTAGCAAACCATGTACCTTCTTAATGAACAGCTCATAGTGCCACCAATTGGATATAAAGGTTTGGGAGAAAACATGCTCCTAATGTTGAACCAGTTGGACTTTTTGTGCAGTTCCACTAAACTCGAGCATCCCTGTTTGCATAGATATTGAAAGTGTGATTACTATAAAAGTGGCACTAGTTGAAGCATAGACTCACAAATATAAGCATTCCAATTTCTTAACGGGAAAAGGTAGCAAGACTGTTTATAACCACCTTTTTGAAGGAATAAATAAGGCAATAGAGGCTAATGTCAGAAAGGCATATATAGTTCTTTCTGAAAGAATGATCGATTCCTGACCTTTCCTCTTCTTTTAAGCATATTTTGTGCAGTTCAACTAAAATAAAATGCCATCACCGCCTTGACAATTCAGTGACACTGTACAAAAGGAAATGACTTAACATTACATCATGATGTCAGGTATGTAGTCGACAGGCATTAGAGACAAACTTATAGACCTCCTCCGATAACATAATGAAAATTAATTTTAACAAAGGTGTGACTAGCTTTACCGGGATAATTTGAGTGAACTCTACACCCTCTGTTCCTTAATATAAGAGGGTTTTGCGGTTCAGTTTAAAGTACCCAAACGTCTACTAGTATTTAGAAAAACAGGTAGTAGTTTTCTTGAGCACATATCTGGGAAAGCTTGCCACCCTTTATTTATGTCCATATGCTAATGCAACACCATTCGAAATTTCGAATACTACAAATATACACTAATCCAGTGGCTAGTGCAACAGTAGAGTAGTTATTTTATTACAGGGTACAGTACAATGGTTTTTTGACTGGGAACTGTAGGGGAAGCCCCCACAGCATATCAAAACTTTATTGATAAAGAGAGAGCAAGTACAAGTATTATGGGGGATTACAAGAGGTAATCAAGCTAAACTAAGGGAAGAAGGAGAAGAAACAAGTTAAAATTACATAATATTGGCCTCAAGGTGGCAGAAATGAGATCCATCTAAGGAGATCATCCTTATAGGCAGCTTTCACTCTATATTGCATTAAGCTAATATCATGGATGAATGCACTTCTCCATTTATTGAATCCAGCTCTCTCATGCCTGAAGACCTTAGCGTTCCTGAGAATCCAGATATTCCAGCAAGCAATAAACACCACTTCAGTGAAGAAGGGCTTCCTAAAACTCCTGCTAGCATTAATAGCCAAATCAGCCATGGAGTCACCAGATGACCAATCAATTTGCAGATAGTTCCAAACTCGGACACTAAAATTGCAATTAAAGAACAAATGATCTCTTGTTTCCCTAGTCTGCAAAGGACAAAGGACACAATTTACTCCATCCTCCAAATGCCAATGCCTCCTGTCCACCATGTCCTTGGTGTTCAACCTGTCCATAGTAAGCATCCAATCGAATACTTTGATTTTCATTGTACAGGAGGACTTCCAGATCCAAACTGTCAAAGGGTTGAAGGATTCTGTTGCAAAAGTATGTGAGTAAAACAACTTTGGTGAGTACCCCTTGGCAGTGCCATTCCAAAACCAAATATCCTTGGACCCAGGTGTTCTATTGTGGCCACCCAACAGAGACTGTAGAGTGGTCAGGTCATCAAAAGCCTGGCTGGACAAAGGAAGGTGGAAGTGCTGGAACATGTCCTGAGAGTCCAAGAACTCTTGAGCAGTGATCCAGGGGTCCTTAACATAGGAACAGAGCCTGGGAAATCTGAATTGAAGACTAGACACCTGATCATCAAGTTGCCAGTTGTCTGACCACATGAGGGCAGTGTCCCCTCCATTAATCTGAACCCAAGCACACTCCCTAAAGTTTTGCATGACCTTGCATATATCATTCCACCAGAAAGAGCCACAATCAGAAGTTCCTTGGGGGTACTCTACCGTGATAGTAGGTATCCGAAATTAAAGACACCCATGGGAGATCCTTTTTATTAAGAAATTTATTCGCATGTTTGAGCAGAAGTGCAACATTCTGAACACCAAGATTAAGAATACCAAGGCCTCCCTTGTTTTTTGGCCAGGAAATAAGGTCCCAAGCAGCAAGTGAAGGGGCAGGCTCACCCCTATTCTTCCTCCAGAGGCATTGTCTCTGGATTCTCTCCAATTGCTTTAGTATTCCAGCAGGAACAGCCAAACTGCAAAGGAAAAAAATGGGCATAGAAGACAAGGCAGAGTTTAGAAACTGCAGTCTTTCCCCCAGATTTAAAAAAGAGGAACTAGCTGTCATTCTCATCTCCATGCAGTCCACCAATGGCATAAAATCCATCATTTTAGGCCTTGTAGTTCCCACTGGTAACCCAAGGTAGGTAAAAGGCATTTTCCCAATCTGGCATCCAAATGTAGCAGCTAATTCAGACATGACAGCAGCGTCCACATTGATGGGAATAATAAATGATTTGTGGTAGTTCACATCAAGACCAGTGGACACAGAGAAGACCTTGAGCATGTCCTTCAGAGCTATAAGTTGGTCCTTGTCAGCAGGCAAGATAATTAAAGTGTCATCAGCATACTGAATCACAGGGTAGTCCTGATCATGACAAGGTATAGATAGATGAAGAATGCCCCTTCTGAACATGTCATTGATTACAGTCTGCAGGAGATCAGCAGCTAGGACAAAAAGGAGGGGAGAGACTGGATCACCCTGTCTGACACCCTTTTTACATCTGAACTTCCTACCAGGAACTCCATTAAGCAGAACAGATGAGGTGCCTGTGGACAAAAGTTGCTTCATCCAAAGAATCCACTTCTCATTAAAGCCCTTATATCTCAATATTTGCACTATGGCCTCGTGCTCAAGGGAATCAAAAGCCTTCTCAAAATCCAACTTTAGAATCACAATAGGTCTCTTGGACTGGTGGCACTGGTGTAAATACTCAAAAGTCCACCCAATACAATCCTGAATTGTTCTATTTTTTATGAAACCATACTAGTTCTTGTGAACACACTGCAAAATCACCTCTTGAAACCTATTGGCTGCCATCTTAGATAGGAACTTAAGACCCACTCCTGTTAAAGAGATAGGTCTGAAGTCACCCACCTCTTCAGGTGAGGGCTTCTTAGGCACCAGAGTTATATATGAGTCATTGATATTTTCCAGATGAGCAGAACCATCAAAGAAAGCCTGGGCTAGTTCATAAAAATCCTGAGAAATTATGTGCCAGCACCTTTTGAAGAAGAGACCATTAAAACCATCTGGACCTGGAGCTTTATCAACTGGCATATGTTTGACAATCTTGTCCATTTCCTCCTTCTCAAAAGGCTTAGTGAGAATATCTAAACCCTCAACTGGTTCAATGAGGGAAGAAAGATCAAAACCCATGCTAATTCCCCTGGAAGAACCCATTCTGTTTTTAAAACAATTCCATATAATACCCTCCATTTGTGAGTGATCAGTCACCAAAGTACCATCAGGCAATTTTAAGCTAGCAATAGAATTCCTTCGATGCCTCTCAGTAGCCATAGCATGAAAGAACTTGGTGTTCTCACCACCCACTTTAATGTATCTGATAGTACATCTTTTCTTCCAATAAAGACATTGAAGGTGGAGCAATTTCTCAACATGGTTTTTAACCACTTCCCTGAAATTGGATTCATGCCTGTAAAGTGGTCTATACTCCTCAAGCCCATCCAAGAGCAGAACAACATTATTGCATTTACATACTAGAGTTTTCAGTTTGGAAATGTTCTTCTGCCATCTCTTGTGACACATTCTCAGGGACTTAAATTTGTCAGCTATCCTAGCAGTAATATGCCCCTTTCTGGATTGTTTCTGCCATGAAGAATCAACACAATCCATAAAACCCTCCAGCTCCAACCAATAATTCTCAAACCTAAAAAGATTAGACTTGGGAATAGAAGTTTTGATTGTAACCACACAAGTCACATGGTCAGATGCAGTTCTAGCAAGAGGTAGCACCTAAGTCATGGGATAGTCAGAAATCCAATCAACAGAAGTGAAGAACCAGTCTAGCTGCTCAAGCAGTGGAGTATCCTGCATATTGGACCAAGTGTAGGATCTGCCTTTGATGGGCAATTCTAAAAGACCTAAGTGGCCAATAATCTCATTAAAGATGAACATGTCATTCAAATCACCACCAGGTAGGTTTCTGTTATCCAAAGAACGCAAGAAATTAAAATCCCCCAGTAGCAGCCAATTTTCATCCACAGGAATATTCAGGTGATACATCCAGGTTACAAAATTATCCCTAGCTTCCCCCTAACAAGGACCATAAACCACCACAAGTGTCCACCTCTCATTGTTTTGCCTAGAAACAAACTCAATCACCACTGAAAATTGTTGGACTTGCAATAAAGTCCCATCAAAAATAGATGAGTTCCAAACAACTAGAACTCCACCAGAGGCCCCCAAAGAAGGAGAGAAAGCAAAGCTGTCAAATCTCTTGGGGCAAAAGCTTTTAATTGTTCTGGAATCGAATGAAGCACATTTAGTTTCTTGCAGACAAGCAATAGCATAGTGACTTTCATCTATCTTTTGTCTAATAGCTCTTTGCCTAGTCTCAGAGTTTAAACCCCTGGCATTCCAGCACAGGACATTCCAGCTTCTACATTGAGTATTCATAAATAAAGATCATAAAGAAGTCCCCAAACCACATGACACACAATGTCATATGCCCAAAAAGCACATAAAGGTCTGAGCCAACATTATTACATAGCCAAGGATCAGAAAATGAAAACCAAGCGCCGAAAGAAAATTTATGGGCTTGCAAAACCCAACATATGAAAAGCACACTATTCATTGAAGGCTTGATTTGTGGCAGCAGTAGGGTCCACCATAAGTGCATCCTCAGTGAGCAGTGTTGCATCAATCTCCAGCTCCTTGCCAATAGCTTGTAGATGACTTATGGGAGTAGGCGGAGGAACATCTCCAAGTGCAGGGTCATCAGGCATCTCTGTAGAAAGGGGCTTGGCCTTGGGCTTCTTCTTCTTGGGCTGCAGAACCAGCTCATGGAAAGTGGGCTTAAACCCATCACGCTAGGCCGAACTTCTGGTACATCTTCGAACAGATGTTTCAATGAGAGGCGTTGCCGCCAGAGTTTTGCGAGGCCTCCTCATTTGTACACGCGCAGGGGGAGAAGGGACAACATCAGGCGTAGCCCTCTTAGCATCATCCACAAATAAAGCTCTAGCCACAGGGCGAGCAGGTTCCGGCTCCTTCCACGTCAACGGAGGAAGATCATCTAGCTGAAAAGCAAAATCCCAGTTTCTCTTTGTTAAAGTGACCGGCGACAGGGGTTTAGGCAGCAGTGGTTTTGGCACCTCAAACACAACTGGTGCTTTCGTCAGGTTTTCAAACGATCGCCTCCAGATCATTTCAGGGGCAGAGGGGGACCAAAGGGGACCTTAATCGCAGGCTGATCCAAAGCTTGAACGTCAATGACAGGAGGTTGATAGACCACAATTGCCCAGTTAGTAGCATCCTCCAGGTCCGGTGCAATCTCCATCAGATCATTTTGGTTCACAGGTTGAGCCCCATCAATAAGAACAGGGGACACCTGTTGCTGCACATCAGAGCTTGGTTGAACAGAACTTGGTTGAGCAGAGGCATTCAACACCATGGATTCTTGATCCTCAACAGCAGGTTCCGCAGCAGGCTTATCCCAGTTTCCCCAATTGTCCTCATGCACCTCATTATGTGCAGGTTCAGGCGGAGGTGGCGGCACATCATTCCACCCCAGAGCTAGGAATGGAGGTAGAAAAAAAGGTGGCATCTCCGGGAAGGGCACACCAGGCAGGGGATGAGGATTGCCATTGATGGGCATCCAGTCTTCATCTTGGGGCATCTGCTCAGCAAAATTGGCCCCAAGAATATAAAGAGGCGCCGTCCAAGACACCCTGGCACCACCCCAGGCTGCATAATCCATGAACACCACATCTCTTGGCACCAGAATATCTTCTGGAAAGGACGCAAAGACTAAAGTGCGCACAAGGTATGGATCCTCACTAATCCAATGATGAAATTTCCCAAAGGTGTTGACCGCTGCCCGAATACCTTCTTCATTGCGAAGATCAAGCGGAATCCCCAAAAACATGAGCATTCCCTGACGGAAACCCTGAACACCTCTAAAAGATTCACCCTCATCGTGCTTCATAAAATGAACAAAACGATCATTACCAAGAGGTTGGGGTGGCATCTGAAGGAGCGAGAATCTGACTGCAGCATCCCGAAGCTCAAAAAGACCCACCGATCTAATCCAAGGTTGAGCAGACCTCACCAAAACCCCAAGAGCTTGCAGCCACTGAACAACTTCCTCTCTAGCAACACCAATCTGATCGGGAGGAGGGATGGGCATTACCTCAGCTAACATGAACTCCTCATGGCGACGCACAATTGGGATATGTGGCGTCACAAAGGTCTGAGGCAATCGAGCATCACCGCCGTCGACAATGTGATGGCCCGCCGGCACATACAGCAAGGGGTCAAGGGGGAAGTTGGCCATCGGAGAGGCACAACCCGGGCTGGAAGAAGACGGCGAGGACTCCGGCGGAGCAGGGGTCTCAGGCGGCGCAGACGAAGGTGTTTTGGGACCAGGACTGATGGAACAGGGCGAAGCAGTTAAGGCGGAAGTGCAAGAGGAGTCCAAGTTTGGTAAAAGCTGTGTCAGAGAGATATTCTCGGTAGGAGCTGAGCGATCCTCGGAAGTTGCAACGTTACCGGGTTTCGGTTTCCAAACCAAACCCAAGATCCGTGCAAACTTGTTGCAATCTTTTTTACCATGCCCCACCCGTAGACACGAGTTACAACGCAGATTGGACGTGCATGCCGCAACAAAATGGCCCTTTTGTAAGCATATCTGACACGTTAAAATTTCGTCCACCATACCCGAAACCAAGTTATCAAAATCTTCTTCCGCTTGCTGAGAGGAAGGAATAATAGAAGGCCCAGAAGATAACACTGGCTCGACTTGGACCGTGGCACGTGCAGATGACGGCCTAACATGGGATGGCACGTCCACATTCAAAGAGCCAGTATTTCCGCTCGAGATAGACGGCGCCCCATCCACGGCTGGAAGAAGATCCCTAACCGTGCCAAAAGAAATGGAGGGGGTGGTCGACATCCACCGGAGTTCAGCTGGCGGCGGGGGATGGATGACCACCCTGTCATGCACAGAAAGCGTGTACCCCGCATCTTCAAAAGTTTGAATGCAATTTTGTGTGGCCGGATAACGATAACCACGGCAACCAGGATAATTCTGGAACTTTGAAAAAGAAAGCTTCTTGGCAGGGGCATGAGATGATCTTACCGAAGACTTAAGGGGTTTAGAGTGCATAGCCAACATGCCAAGGGCAGCTCGACGTTTGGAAGGACTAACAATGATCCACTCAGCATCACATTCCAACTTCCAAAGTTTAAACTCACGGCCCCAATTTGGGCCACCATTACCCCAAAGATGAAAGAAACATTTAAAATGATCACAAGAGAATGAACGGAGCTTGAGAATGATCATAGCCACTGCCTTTCAAGAAACTTGAAAACCAAAAACCTTATCCTTGATCATAAAAACCATAAACTCAATGGCAGAACCTCCGATGGCCGCCTCAAGCGCCACTACCACTGAATCCTCATTCAAACGAAAATCGTGCCGGCCAAAAGAGATTACCATGGTGAAGAAGCCCGTATCATCCATGGGGTGCACCGGAAAGCCCGTAGATTGAAAAACCTTATCCGCAAAAACCAAACCCTTGGAGAAGTCCAAGCCAAGGGTGGATCCATCAACAGAACCCATGGAGATGGGTATTAGGTTTTACTGAACAAATTTCAATAAACTCTGGCACTGGAAGATTTCTATAAGAATTAACAATACAAAATGTAAAGGTAACACGTTTCAGCATTGGTATACTAGCTGTGCATGAGCATTAAACCAAATACAAAAGTCTGAAGGTAACTAGCATTATTAACTAATGACAGTATAAAAAAATTGCAAACCATGTACCTCCAAGGTAAATATCATTTTGAACTCGGGGGGACCTTAAAAATTGCTATCCCAATCTTGATAATCGACCAAACATAAAAACTTGATCGAACAAATCAAGAGAACAGCCGGAGGAGGAGGTGCCCACTCTTAACCTTTCCTCTTGTCTTCATAATTTTTTGTGTAGTTTAACCAAAATAAAATGACATCAGCGCCTTGGCATTTTGGTGACACTTTACAAAAAATTTAACTTATCTCATGAAAGTGAGGTATGTAATCTATAAGCATTAACAGTGCAAAAATCTGAAGGTACTAACAAGTTTCACCGTTGGTATACTGGCTGTGCGACATCATTAGAATGCCTTAGTTGAAAAATCTTTAATACATCCACAATCAACAGCTAACCCTGAAATAATCCAGTGACATTAAATGGCATTGCTTAAATTTATCGGTGGCATTAGACTGAGTGCGGCATTAGTTAAATGTGGCATCACTTTAGCAGTAGCATTGCTTGACTTGACTGCTAGCGTTATACTAACAGCAAAAAAGTTAAACTAAGAGCATGCGAGGCCCATTCGGACAGTGGGCGCACCAGTACGATGTACCTCCACGGACGCATAGAGTGGTGAGGGAGGTATGGTTGCCCAGAGCAACAAATATCCAGGCATCATATGTGGATTACGTCCCATTTTTGTTATGTTTAGCCACCTTTTTCCTATGTGAGGACAACAAACCGATCGACCTGGTCATTCTCTATTGTGTTGTCATGCCTTTCTACCCTTCTTCAACCAAGAGACACGAGACTCGTTCCTTAGCTACTGATTTTCCCCTTCTCAACCTAGATGCGGGTTCGATGCCTACTCTCTTGGACAGTACAGTCTCCCTTCCTTTCCTTATTCAACCCAGACATGGATTAGTCTGCATGAAGTAGGGTTTCCTTTAATAGTGAAATTAAGGTTTTCGTCTGCGTGACCAGCAGAGCAGAGGATAGCAAATTGGGAAGATGGTGGAGTGGAAAAAGATCCACATGCAGCGACATGGCAGATGGGGCAATAGAACAAGGGTATGGTTCGAAAAGAGGTAGCATACCTGAGGGTCGGCGGGAAGTGGCTTCGCTCGTGGTCATCGTCCTCCACACGCACTACGACAGCGAGCTTGGGGACGGAGGCCATCCCGCGCGGGCGCTATGTCTGAGAGGACGGCCTTGTCGTCAGTGCGTGACCTCGCTCGCCGACGACGAGTGCGTCAACACTGCACGTCCTTTTCCTCCCCGGCGGATCTGTGACCACCGGTGAGGGGGGAGAGAGAGGCCGTCTTTTTTAGATCTGGAGAGAGGGTGATAGTGTGAGAAGCAAGTGGGCAGCCCTTAGCAAGAAAGCTCTGAAGCTCCAGCCTATATATCTTTTTTATACTACTAGTACTAGAGGTGGAGTAGTGGTAGAGTTGTTTATATTTTCTCTGCAAACAGTACCAGTTAGTCGTGCTTCAAAACTGAACGGCACGCCATTAAAAAAATAAAGTCGAAAAATAATGCGGCACCTCGGGCCAACGCGGCCAGATCGCATTTTGCACGAGAAATTACACACGATGTTTCGTTGACATATGGTCCCGTTCCAACATGTCAGTGAGACAACGGCGAGTACTTTTGTACAATTTCCGAAAGGACGTGTAGGCCGGGGCGCCTCTTCGTGTACCGTGGCAAACTGGCAACCGTCCACCGACTCTTCGCCTTTCCCTCTCGATTTGGAACTGCTGTCGCACGCTCTTCCTCCCTCCTCCATTTGCCTTCACCCTTCCTTCTGCCATTGTTCGATCGTCTTCTCCATGGAGGGAACAAGCCGGAAACGACCCCGTTATTCTTGCCCCGATCTGAAAGATGACGTGGTGGGGGAACTCATTGATCGGTGCGACGTCATCACCTCGGCTAGCATGGCAAGTTCGTTCAAGCCCATTCTCGACTCAACTAATAACATCATTACAAGGAACCCAAGGGTCCAGGAGCGGTTTGATCTCCCGTATCTTCTTTGCTATAAGCCTGCTCGCATGGGCGCGGACGACGGAGGCCTCGCCTTGTGCAAGTTGATGCCGCTTGATAATGATGCGCGTGATGTCAAGGCCATCGCTTAAGGGTAAGTCCTGGGCTGGCACAAATGGAGATTGGGTTGTTTATATTGGGTACAATTGCGAGTGGGAACTTGTGAATGTGTACACTCGTCAGCGGATTCCACTTCCAAAAATCTCTGAGTGCCCTGAGGTTGAGCACACAGATGATCTACGTACGTTCAAATACGATCATGGTGACTGTCGTCTACTGAAGATAGCAATTTGTTGAGTTCCCAACCGCTCTTGGAATTACAAGAACTATCAAGTTGTTGCTATCTTCGACAAGCTTGTTGCCGTCCTTCGTGGTTCGACTGGATGGATATTGCTCAAAAATCAGTTTCTATACACGGATGTGCACTGTGATGCAATTGAATACGAGGATCTTGTGTTTGCTGCCACCACTCGTGGCACTGTTTTTGCATGGGATCCTCATAGTTTCAGTACGTTTGTCTTCCACCGTAATTATAATTGTTTCATCCACATGCATGCGGGTTAGCAAGTTTCCCTTTACTAATTAACCTTCTTCTTGTGTTTCCAAGGTCCTGTGAACATTCCACCACCTATACTTGAAAAAATTTATAAGCAAGGGGGAGATGAGGATGGTGATGATCACGAGCATGAGGAGGAGCAGAACTTATATACTCAGTGGCGCCTGGCAACTAATTCCGATGGATCACCTCTTCTTGTCTGTATACAGTGCACTCAGACTGTTACTACTGAGGAAGCAGGTGTTGTCTCCCATGGTCGCCCTCTCCTGACCTATTCCAACACCCGTTGCATGGTATTCAGGACGGATACTAGTGTGCTAGCGCCAACACCTTCTCCCTGGTTCAGTATTAATAGTCTTGGAACAAACTCGCTCTTCCTTGGACCAAACTATCCAATGATGGTGAAAGGCGATCCAGCTGCTGTTGACACAACGTTACTACCATTTATGAGAAGCAACTTTATCTATACCTCGGACATTTCGGTGGTTCCCTACCCTGGTCCTGATATATGCCGCTTCAGCTTGGATGATCAGTCCTGCGTTGCTCTCGATATTGACAATAGCGGGCCCTTCCCAGAGCACCTATGGTTCAAAGGAAGCGTTTCCAATGCCGAGGATTGGTTGAGTTGAAGTTCATTTCATTGCTTGTTATTTGTTGTGTGATGAAAACTTTAGTATTTGCTAGAATATTTTGTTGGAAATAATCTATAATCCAACATGTATCCTCGTTGTCGTTGTGTGTTGATGACTTGTTGTATTTAATGAATGGTACATTTCAGTTGCGAATGCATGTCATAGAATCAATTTATGAATGGTTTTCGAGTCACTTCTTGGAGTGTGAGTACCGTAGTAGTATAGCCAGCATCCGGTTAGTATATGAAGTTGCCACATCACATAGAGCCAACCTAATATTGGAGTATGCTAGCCCTCCACCGGCGCGCCGCTTCAAATGGCGGAGGAAGTGAGAGGTCGCGTCACCTTGTGTCCAGATCTGAGATGCCACGTGTACCAGATGAATGACTCCAAGTTCGAACACCGTGATGTTAGGTGCGAGCCCAGGAACACTGTTGGAGAGACCCCCTCATAATTTTCCTACATTGGTCGTTTGATTCATAGGATAGAATGCTATAGAATTTTTTCCCTATGTAATCATCTTTTAATTGGCAATCTAGCATCCACTCCAACTTTTGTTTCACTTCCTTTGTTCCTACGAAGAGAGTACTTGCTCTAAATGATGTGCCGCTGCAAGAGCCGCCTATATTTATTAACCATGCTCTAAAAAGGTGGACCAGCTTTGGCTATAGTAGTACTGTACTAGGTTAGTAGGTGACCTTGCGCTTGGCTCTTCTCCTCTTCCGGAAGTCGAACAATAATGATGGTACTACAGTAGTACTTCTGGCAATCTGACACCAAATGAACTGATGCACGTCCACCGCTTGTAAGCAAAAGTTTCTCCTCGTGCTGCGAGCCACTGCGCATGCGTTGGCGAGGGAGAAGGCGTAGTAAGCAAGCTTCTCGTCGTTCTGCGAGTTGACGGGACACATCAAAGTTATTTATTAGTACTCTCTTCAAAAAGGGCCGACCATGTCCATGGCTACCATCCCGTGCTCTGTCATTGAGTACGTGCACTATTCACATATCTTTTTTTCATCATTGATTTTTTGGTACATGGAAATACATCACCAAAATTTTGACTAGAAAAGCAAGACCAAAGAAAACAAGAACCACAAGAATACATTTTAGAAGATATCCAACTTCCATAACTACTCCTGTAAGTTGGATTAGTGCCTTCTCGATGCATTCATTATTGATCTGCGGAGGCTCGATCTTGCGTGCTTCTTTCTTCTTCGAGTGTAAAGAAGTAGACGTGTCTAGCCTTTATTCTATCAACAAGTGCACTAGTCTCATCTCTAGTCTCTATGCTAGCTAAAAGTGCTAGAACATCTACTAAATTGTGCTCTATCAATATATCATTGAACTCTTCTTCCCAATACCAAAACTTGCATCCATTCTACACAATAAAATTTTAAGTTAGCACAACTAGTCTAATCCGAGAGCACAACCGAAGATTTGGTCAAGTTCTTCCTCCTTTTGCTGACACGTGGGACATCCAGCATCCAGGTCGTGTCATGCAAGAAAATAGAGTGGTAGGTGAAGCCACGTGATGTGCATCTTGGGTTAAACTGTAAATAGAATCTTACTACTCTTGAGTAACTCCAAAAGCGGCCACCGAAGATCTTTATTGGATTTGTTTTTCATCAGCAGCACGTCGAGGTGAAAGATGTGCAGGTTCAGTGGGTCCTCTTGCGTTTTCACTGACATGTGGGACCGCATATGAGCAAACAGACGATGGGCTCCGCGCGTCTGCTGGCTGGCTGAGAAGAGAGATAGAGGAGGGCCGAGCATGAACTCCAGGAAATTTGTTCTACGTACTCGATATAGTGGAGTAACCAGCACCTCGATATGGTGGGGTGGCATGGGCCATAACTAGCATTCATGTCTAGCAGTACGACACACGCCACCCACACGAGTCCCATCCGACACCAATTTTCTTGGAGTCCGTGCTAGCTACAACCATCTCTTATCCCTCCTGTTTTCTTAGCCATCGCGCGGTGGGCGGGGTGGGGGTTTGCCGATAGTCGGTTTGCTCAACTGCGGTCCCACTTGTAAGTGAAAATGCAACACAACACGCATTCCCCCTTGAGCGGCATGCCAGACAAACCATGTGGGGGTGCGACGCGAACACGGCAGGCTTTTCCTTTTGAACTTGTAACTTGTAAAATTTGGTTCTGCTCCATGGGGCGACCGATAGATAGAAATAACGATTTTCCCTAGAGTAATGAGAAGTTTGGTTCTGGCACGGTTCATGCATGGAGTACGTAGGAAAATTATGAAGTTGATGCGAAAGGTAAGATAATTACTAGTAGTACCATATACTACTACATGGATTTGACGGAAAGATAAAGATACATACGGATCCATCAACGACATCCTCACGCCCTAGTGCACCGGGTCACCAACCGACGTGTGAGGAGCAGCGGTGTTGGCGGCAAGCTCAACGTGCTTCTAAACAATGCCGTCCAAGGTTGCCCTGCGGTCCAAGAAGGCCAGCGTCCTATAGTCCTCCTCTTGCATGTAGTAGTCCTTGTGGACGATTTGCGCGTAGACGTGGGTGATTATGTCGATGGTGTCTTGCTGCGCCAGGCGCTGCGTGGCGAGCGCGACCTCGAGGTGGACATTCTCCGACGCGACGGTGGGCAGTCGCAGGGCCACCAGTGCGTCGAGGAGGTTGTCACCATAGAGGCTGTTGAGGGTGGCAGGCATCACAGAGCCTGGGTGCGTGGGCTGGAGGCGTACGTCAAGGTCGTCCGTGAGCTTCTTGACGACGGTGAACTTGTCGAGGAAGCCGACGAGGACCTCGTCGAACAAGGAGACGAAGCTGTCATCCAAGCGGTCCCTCGCCCTGGTGGCCTCAAGCACTACCTGGAGACATTCCTCGGTGCCAGGATGCAGGCCGGCGTCGTGGACCATCTGGCACAGCCGGCTGATGCTCGCGCTCATCACCTCCATGGGTCTAGCTTCTAGTCAACTGATCTTGCGATTGGAGTGATCACTCTTGCCCTTAGGTGCGCAGGTGCGTAGGATTTCGTAGATTGGACTGGCAGGAGCCTTTATATGAGAAGTGCAGACTGCATTGAATTCATGTGTGTGTTGGCCATCTACTCCTCGCCCCTCTACTACACCTGCCTTTGGCTGTATGACAGGTTGGCCAGCCAGCCGTTGGACCCACGTGTCATACACCCAAAGGCAGGTGCAGTAAGAAGAGGGCGAGTCCTTTTGTACAATTTACGAAAGGACGTGTAGGCCGGGGCGCCTCTTCGTGTACCGTGGCAAGCTGGCAACCGTCCACCGACTCTTCGCCTTTCCCTCTCGATTTGGAACTGCTGTCGCATGGTTGATCGTATTTGAACGTACGTAGATCATCTGTGTGCTCAACCTCAGGGCACTCTACACCGTCGAGGCGTAGACGTGGATGTGCAGGTCGACGGTTTCTTGCATGGCGAGGCGCTACGCAGCAAGCGCGGCCTCGAGGTGCACATTCTTCGTCGCGACCTCCGGCACCTGCAGGGCCACCAGGGCTTGAAAGAGTTCATCACCATGGAGGCCGATGAGGGTGGCCGGCAATGAGGAGCCTGGGCGCGCGGGCTAGAGCAGTACGGCAAGGTCGTCCGCGCGCTTCTTGACGGCGGTGAACTTGCGGATGGAGTTGACCATCATGTCGTCCATGCGAGAGGCGAAGCCGGCGTCGGCGAGGGCTACGATGCCTGCAGTCGCCAGCACCGTCTGGAAATGTTGCGAGGTGCGGGGCCGCAGGCCGGCGCCTTGGATGATTTGGCACAGCCGACTGCCGCTCGCGTCCATCGCCTCCATAGGTGCTTGTGGCTTCTGGTCACTTGGTCTTGGATTGGAGTGAGCAGTGTTGCGCAGAGACTTGGGAGTAGATGGATTGGAGTGGTGGGGCGCCTTTATTATATGAGAGTCCAAACTCTGTTGCATTCACATCGTGCTGGCTCTATTCTGCTTCTCCAATTAATTCTCTCTGCATGTAATTGAGGATGCATCATTGACCGTTCAACGTCTCGGGAACCACTACCCTCTCCCTCCTTGGCATTCAAGCACCTATGGACCCGTCGACGACGAGGTGCCTATGGTGACTTCATAAATTTCAAGATGATAGTGCCGTGCGTGTGTGCATTCATAGGGGTGAGTGTATGCGCGTGTATATGAGCGCTTGCATCTGTACTGTGTAAAAAAACATAAATGCGTGTCAAAAAGAGACTAGTCAGTATACTCAATATTGTGCACCTCGGAGAGGAAAACGATAGAACTAGTACGTATTTATTTACGGTGCAGATTCACTCATTTTGCTCCATATGTACTCCATCTTGGTGTAGTCTAGTCACTTGTTGAAATCTCTAGAAGGGCAAATACTCCTTTCTAGTTTACAGGGCTATACTAGCAAGTAGTTGTACGTACTAGTACAATAGTGGGCTCACATAGCAATTTTGTCTCATGCAAGAGCCTGTCTATACGCGTGCTCCAATGTTCACAACTGCAACGTTTGGTTTGCGCTTGGCTCTTCGCCTCTTCGAGAAGACGAACAATGATGTTACTACTACTGCTTCTACAGTGTCGAATCCACTGCTGCATGTCCGTCCACCGCGAGCGGGACGGATAGCTTGTTGTAGAAGTACTACTAAGCAAAAGCCTGTCCTCCTTTGCGAGCAACCGCGCGCATGGGTGAGGGAGAAGGCGTGTAGTAAAATCAAGCTTCTCCTTGTTGTACGAGTTGACGCGACACATCATAGCACTGGCCCCACATGCTTGCCTCTAAACTTGGCTGAAAGACCCGCAGTGTACAATATAATTGCTGCAACCTCTAACATTTACCCACCACAAATTAAAATATATGTGGTTGTATGCATCGTTCTGATGCAGTGGCCGGGGAGTCCCCCCTTTTTGAAAAAAACAAATTAAAATATATATTCCTGTCTTGACCAGATGAGCGTGCAAACTACAATCACCAGGGTGTCAGGTAGGGCCAGAAGACTATTTTATTAAAAAAAACTTCGAGACGGCCACATAGCATGGAGCCGCCCCCAACGATTTTAAGCTTACAGGCACGGTACACGCTATCCTAGACTACTCTACACATGAAACTGCCACACGAGCGTCTGGGCTGCGCTTGGCTCTTCGCCTCTTCGGGAAGTCGAACAATGATGGAGTACTACTGCACTGGAGGAGTACTACAGTACGCTTCTGGCCATCTGACACCGATTGAACTGCTGCATGTCCACCGCGTGTGGGAGGGAGAGCGTGTAGCGAAAGCTTCTCCTAGTCTTGCCAGCCACCACGCTCATGGGCGAGGGAGGGACGCTCCTGCCTTTGTGTGTACGACAGGTGGGCCCGACAGGTGTGTGGCCAACCTGTCATACAGCCAAAGGCAGCTGCAGTTAAGTCCGCGAGGGAGAGTATAATCAAACTTCTCATTGATGTACGAGTTGACGCGACACATCAAAGAACTGCACTCGATATATTTCAATAATTTGCGTTTACCGATGCATTAATTACAACGCATGCATGCATCCATGCCGTGACTCTCCTTTTGATACTTGCATGTGTTGATTTAATGCACCTTGAAGTAGTATACAATATGTGACGGTAAAGCTTTGTAATACCCCGGCCCAAGTCGAGAGATGGTTGTGCACGAGGAGGGCAAGATCATGCATACCGAACAGGACCCGACGATGGAGCTCTCTAAGGTCTCGATGGACCTCACCGTGCTCCACTGCCCCTTGTGCCTCCGCCCCTTGAATTGTGGTTTCTCAACGAGTTGTGCTGAAATTCTTGTGAATTGTGGTGGTTTTCAGTAATGAAAATCGGAAGGGGCAAGCCCTTCCTTGATAAAAAAATTAATCGTCCTTATATATTCATCTGTCTTGCTATAAGTCACAGTAGATGCTATATAGGTCCGTCGGATCTTACATCAAGATCCGTGCTTTCAGATTTTCTTTTTTCTCTCTTAAATCTCAGTCGAGTGAGACATAGCCACGCCATTAAACAGAGGCTCGGGCGCCATTAATGGAGACCTTGGGAGAGAGGTGGACGGCAGATGGAGGTCAAAGGGCTCTCCTCCCGATAAGCACGCGCAGGGGTCTGATCGCACGCCTCTCGTACTCAAATAGCTACCCTGCACGGCGCCTCCTAGCTAATAAAAAATGGGGACGCGTGGCGGCACGTAAATGGTACTAGTAAGTAGAACGCCCACGGTTTCAATAATACTTGTGTTTCCGATTGTAACGTGACAACACTTGTTCCAAAATGACTTTGTTGATTGTTAATGTGTGCGCCTTCGCAAATCGGACTGCAAATTTACCACAGCATGTTGGTGCCATGTCATGGCACCAAGCCAAGTTTCATTATTTTCATGCGTGTTTTGGATTTACAGGAATTAAAAAACTAAGTTTCTCAATGTTTCCAACCCAGCCACGACGCCCAGAATTTTGAATTTCATTCCCATTTCTTGCATGGAACCTAGAAATTTACCCGAGGACACACATGTGATTTTTCAACCAACTTTGGTGCACTGGAACATGTGCTTGTATTTCAAATTTGAATTATGCACACAAAGGTGACACGTTCCCTCCCAGAACCACGAGCCTTCTTGAGAGAAGCTCCGATTTGCAAGAAGCTTATACCAAAATTTGTTCCTATTCGGCCAATTTTTTTACCACGGCATGGTACTACCATGACATGACACCATGCCAAGTTTCATGATTTTAAAACCAAGTTTCTCAATGTTCTCGACCGAGCCACGATGCCCAGATGTTTGAATTTTATTCTCATTTTTTGCATGGGACCTACTCCCTCCTTCCATCTATATAGGGCCTAATGTGTTTTTCAAGACAGCCTTTCACTATTGACAAGATTAATAGCACATGAGATGTATACTATGAAAATTATATTATTGGAAGCTCCTTTGACATACAAATTTGAAGGTATGCTTTGTGTAAGTTGCATGTCATATATTATTGCTCTAACGTTTGGTCAAAGTTAGCCTCGAAAAACGCATTAGGACCTATATAGATGGAAGGAGGGAGTAGAAATTCACCCGAGGACACAAATGTGATTTTTCAACCAACTTTGGTGCACGGGAGCATGTGCTTGTAGTTCAAATTTGAATTATGCACATTAAATGACCAAAAACTCAATTAATGTGTAAATAAGGCCAAACGAAGCCGGAATAATTCCAAAATTTAACAGGGCACTCATGTAGTTCTATGTTGCCTTTGTAAATAAACTCAAGGGGGACAACGTATATCGTTTCGCACTCAAAGGTGGCACGTTCCCTCTCAGAACCACGAGCCTTCTTGAGAGAAGCTTCGGTTTGCAAGAAGCTTATACCAAAATCTGTTCCTATTCGGCCAATTTTTTTACCACAACATGGTAGTACCATGACATGACATCCATGCCAAGTTTCATGATTTTCAGACGTGTTTTGGATTTACAAGAATTTTAAAACCAAGTTTCTCAATGTTCTCGGCCGAGCCACGATGCCCAGATGTTTTAATTTTATTCTCATTTCTTGCATGGGACCTAGAAATTCACCCGAGGACACAAATGTGATTTTTCAACCAACTTTGGTGCACGAGAGCATGTGCTTGTAGTTCAAATTTGACTTATGCACATTAAATGACCAGAAACTCAATTAATGTATAAAAAATGACAAACGAACCCGGAATAATTCCAAAATTTAACAGGGCACTAATGTAGTTCTATGTTGCCTTTGTTAAGAAACTCAAGGGGGGGCAGCGTATATCGTTTCACACTCAAAGGTGGCACGTTCCCTCTTAGAACCACGAGCTTCCAAATCGGCCCAATTTTTTACCACAACATGTTAGTGCCATGACATGACACCATGCCAAGTTTCATGATTTCCAGGCGAGTTTTGGATTTACATGAATTTAAAATCAAAGTTTCTCGATGTTCTCGGCCGAGTCATGACGCCCAGATGTTTGAATTTCATTCTCATTTCTTCCATGGGACCTAGAAATTCAACCAAGGACACACATGTGATTTTTCAACCCACTTTGGTGCACCGGAGCATGTGCATGCAATTCATATTTAGATTATGCACATTAAAAGTCCAGAAACTCAATTAATGTATAAAAAGGCCAAATGAACCCGAAATAATTCCAAAATTTAACAGGGCACTCATATAGTTCTATGTTGCCTCTGTAAATAAAATCAGGGGGGAGGCAGCGTATATCATTTCGCACACAAAGGTGACACGTTCCCTCTCGGAACCACGAGGCTTGTTGAGAGAATCTCCGGTTTTGCAAGAGGCTTATACCAAAACTTGTCCCAATTCAGCCAAAAATTATACGTATGAAAACAGGGTTTAGATTATCCCAAACATCTCGCTACCTAGACCAATAATGTACTATGATTTGAATTCAACATAAAATGGATACAAATATTTGAATTGGAGAGCGTATGGTACATGTAGTTCATAGTGAAATATGATTACTGCTATATGTATGTTTTTTGTTATCAAGATAATATTTAAATTATTGTATAACTTGACAACAATCGTATTCAAATAAGGAAAATTGATTCAAATTTAGTCCATATGGTAGACGACAATATATATGTTCACATGGTGGAGTAAAATGTTCATATATGATGGAAGATCAAAATGTACGACTACATCAATTATAAACCGCAAGGTCACCTAACGATATATTCGAATTCAACATAACGTGGATTCAAAAATTGAAATTCGAGATCATGGCATCTGTAATCATATAAAAAGGGACATTACTCTTTCTTTGGTGGGAATTGATTTGTTTTTTGTTGTTGTTGAGGGAAGTGCGAATCGATTTGGTACTGTGCAGGGTAATCTTGTTCTCCCGATTTTTTTTACATTTTTCTTGTAGTTTTTTCAATGGCATCTATAGCAATATAGTAAAAGGGGACATGACTCTCTTGTGTCTTGTATGAGTTGTTTTTTACACGTTAAGTTTGTTCTGCCGAACAAGGAATCCGCACCTTGTTATCCCGAAATTTTCAAGCTCGAGTATCTTTTGTCTCACCTGCTTTGAAACTCCCGCTTCTTCAACCCGCGCCGCGCCTTGTTATCCCGAAATTTGGACGCGCGCGAGAACTCCCTCCTCATCCGAAATCGCTCCCGCAGCCCAGACACGCGAAATCCCCCTTCTACCCCTCAGCCGGAAATGAAGCTCCATGTCGCGGTGTCAAAACCGGTGGGGGTACGCTGGTAACTTACCCTACATTTCGGACAAGCGCGTCCCTAAGCTTGGCTCCCCCTCCCCCTTCGCCCCCCCATTCGTACACCGAGGCCGCCAAAACCCGCGAAACCCCACGCTCCTCCGTTGGCCTCCCGACCGCCGCCCAGCCGGAGACTCTTCCCCGACTACGTCGTCCACCGCAACAGCTCGCTGTCCCTCATCCACTGCACCGGATGAGGATCCGTTGTCGATCTCGTCATCCCGCCGGATCAGCCGCCCCGTCCTCCACCTCCAAGGAGCTGCCCCGACATTCGCCTCGTCTATCGCGCCACCTCAATCCCCACAGCACCGTCTTGACCTGCCCCACCGGAACCGCAGCACCCTCACCAATTCCTCCAATGAAGCCGAGGCCAACTCGGCGCCACCAAGGAGGTTCTGCACTCACCGCTGCATTTTATCTTTTATTCGATCTCACGGGGCTGCCGGTGCTCGATACCGAGCAGGCATGGTGTGTCTCAATCGACGGCGCCGTCGCCGGCCACATCATCCACGGCGTCTCTCCCCATGTCGTTGCTTCCTTGGCGGCGACTTCCACAACGGCACTAGCTGCAGCTGCTCTGGCTCTCGCTCGCGCTGCGGCTTTGTTCTTGCTGTCGACCGCGCTGCTGCACTGCTCCTGCTTTTGTTCGTGCTGCTGCTGCACGACCTCCGGCAGCTACAGGAATTGCTGCTTTAGCACTCGCTCGTGGTGCTACTGCACGACTTGCTCTCTGCTAGTGCGTTCCCTGCTCGAGCGTCTGCTGATTTAGATCACTGCTTCTCTGCTACTAGTGCTCGAACGCCCTAAACATCTATTGCAATGCTCTGTTACTAGTTCAATCAGTTTCGACAGTAAAATTCAGTTTCGACTGTGAAGTTCATTTTCTTCAGTTAAGTTCAGAGTGAACAGTACTTACAGCATCTGTCGGAGCGGCCGTGGCGCGGCTGATGCGTTTTACATCTAGCACTTTTTGGTGATGTATTTTACATCATCTATTGCAGATGATATTAGGGTCCCACTTCAGATTAACGTTGTCTGTCTTGTCATGCTTTAGCCTCGTCGCCGTACACCTTAGCGGAGCTGCTCCAACGACGGAACCGTCCATCACCAGCGGAGCAGTACCCTCGGCGCCGTTTCTAGAGGCCTCGGATCTTCTTCCCCGCCTCCGACAGTCACACCAGCATCATCACCATCCTCCACGTCCAACCCAATGATGCTGAGGTCCACAAGGCTATGCCAAAGAGGTTGTACACTCGTTGCATCACTTTCTTTAACCATTCCTCTATTCTTCCAATTCATGTGAGCCAAACACCCAGGTTGACTGAAATCCTATGTTTCCAAATGCTCTGTTTTGCACGTGCATTCCTATCCTATTCCTGTGTTTTCCCTGTCCCCGCGTTTATAGAATCCTCCAATTCTAAGGAGCCCTTACATATTTACTTCATTTTCAGATAGGCGTCAAAGAAAACTCTGTGTGTTATGTCCTGCTCCTGCCGTGCCGTCATCCACCCCACCTGAGGTGCACCATCGACAGAAGTGTTCACTGCAGCAGAGATCCCCCCTGCAGACTTCCTTTCGCCGCCTCAGATCATCTTCCCCGTTGCCGGCAGCCACGCCAACTGCATTACCATCATCAACTGAGCAGATGAACCTGAGGACTACACAGTTCCGGAAGAGAGGTCGCAGTCTTTCGTGTTTGCTTACGTTATACATCAGTTATTATTACCTGCTACTTTATCGTTCAATCTTGAGTTTTGAATTGCCCATGGGTCTCATATCGAGCCAGCAACGAATAGTATCTGTCTACTATCTGGTTCATCTGGGGTCTTCTATGTGGTTCATGTTGGGTGGGCAACAAACAATAGATGATCCATTGTCTATCTTTTTAAACAGAAGCTATAATCTACATGCTATCATTAGTTTTGGATCCATCCACTCGTTTGCTACCATTAGTCTTGATTTTTGCATGCACCCCTTAGGCCTTACAAAATCTAACTATTTTTTTATTATGCATGTCAGATATTGTACACAATTGTACTGAACATGTAGAGAAAAAGAGAAGACCGTTGCGTGCAAATATAATGTCATGCAGACGCTGCTACATGGTGGGCGAAGTGGCCCCCCTCCTGCATTTCCAGATTGTATTCCAGAGGAAGATAACTGTTCAGATGGAGATTCAGAAGGAGCCGACCACGCCTGTTTACCAGCTGAGGTGCTTGCTGTAACCTGGCATGCTGATGTTGGTCATATCATGCATATGGCGCCTTGCATTGCTTACATTATACATCTTATATGTCATCAGCTTAGTTTAGATTTGCTTGTGTGAATGCCACCTGTTTGGTTTCTATATCATACTCCCACCATTCGTAAATATTTGTCTTTTTAGAGATTTCAACAAGTGACTACATACGGAACAAAATGAGTGAATCTACACTCTAAAATATGTCTATATACATCCGTATGTGGTAGTCCATTTGAAATCTCTAAAAAGACAAATATTTAGGAATGGAGGGAGTATATGGGAATTATGCAATGCCATCTTCTTTAGCCAGGCATCATATACGTGAATCATGCAATGTCATCTTGTTTAGCCAGTCATCGTATATGTGAATTGTATTGTGCCATATTTTTTTCCATAATGTATTCCATTTGTCAACAATGTTTATACATTCATCTACTCTTCCTGTGCATCAGCCATTTGAGTCGGTCATGGGAAAATCTGGAGTGAAAACAAGGTCTTCTTAGCAGTCAGTGCTACCTGTCGATGCAGATTTCTTACTGGTTACAGATAGCTCCTCAGAGGAGGATTCAGAGAGAGATGACCAGTTGTATTCCCCCCCGAGGTGCATGCTCTAACTTGGCTTAGTTATATTGCTCATATCATGCATATGGTGTCTTGCATTGCCATGCCATCTGCTTAGATTAGACATGCTTTGTGTGAATGCCTCCTGTTTGCTTTCTATATTAGATATGTGAATTATGCAATGCCATGTTTTTCAGCTAGTTATCATATATGTGAATTATGCACCGCCATGGAGCCAGGCATCATATATGTGAATTATCTCATGCCATCTTTTTTTTCATTACGTATTCCATTTGTCGACAATCTGTGTATATATAGAACTACTCTTCATGTGTATCAGCCATTTGAGCCGGTTATGGAAAAATTTGGAGTGAAAACAAGGTCTTCAGAGCAGGCAATGGTACCTGTTGAAGCATATATCTCGATGGTTACAGGGAGCTCCTTAGAGGAGGATTCAGAGACAGATGACCAGTCCTATATCCCACCTGAGGTGTATGCTCTAAGTTGCAATGTTTATATTTCTCATATGATGCATATGGTGTCTTGCATTGCTTAGTTTAGACATCATATGCACAATATTGAATTCTATCTGCTTAGTTTAGAGATCATACATGCGAGTGCCAGCTACTTAGTATATGAATCAATTATGTCAATTATATCATGCCATCCTGTATACTTAGACAACATGTATGTGATTTATTTCATCCCAACCTATTTTAGAAAGACATCATATAGTTTTGTCATGTCATCCTGTTTAGGTACTCATCATATGTTGAATTATGCCATTATATCCTGTTAAGTTATCCATCATATATCTGAAACTGTGTCATGCTATCCTGTTTAATTAGGCATCATATATGTGAAATTGTGTCATGATGTCCTGTTTGGTTAGACAACATATATGTGAATTTGTAAGTGCATCTAGTGCCCCTTAGTGATTTTGGTGTATTGAAGACTTATAGGTTAAGGGACTAATGCGTTTGTGAGTGTACACAGATCTATAAGTCTATGAGGAGTTTGATATTTACAGAGAAAGTCGACCCCTAAAAATGAAGTTCTTCGACTGAAGACCTTGGATTTCTGAAGACTTCGAAAGTGAAGAAATTGGTGTGACCTTGAAGACTTAGTATTCATTTGAGGAATATGAAGCGTGAAGACTTTTGTTTTCGTAGTTTCATTTTTCTCTTTCTTGAGTCATAGGAAACACCGTACTGTTAAAGGGTGTCGAGGAAATACTAAGGAAAAATTTCCATGTGATGCTCAACTCAAAATCCTACACCTACCAATCCCTTCGAGTGAAGCCATTGGAAATCTCACACAGTCCAGTCATATTCTTCAGTGACAGAGACGAAGTTCTTCTGGTCCCTGAGGAATTTGTTCTGACTGAGGAGTTAGGAATTCGCCAGTGCGGATTGCCTACACAGTGAGGAACATGATAGCCCTGAGGAATTTGAACCTCAAATTTCCGACCGTTGCTGTGCTATGCGCCAACTGTCCCAAAATATCTACCCACCTAACGGTCATATCATTGAAGGGCATTTATGTCTTATCATGCGGGCTGCTCCCTAGACTATAAATAGCCGTCCCCTACAACCACTAGCTGGTTGGCTGCTCCGAGAGAAACTGACACTTGTCAATTGAGAGCATCCCATCCTCCGAGGAATTTGAGTGAAAATCATCAAGTGAGGAAATACCCCAAACCCAAACACCTACAAACCCAAAGTGATTGAGCATCACTGAAGAGATTGATCCTGCGTGGATCCGATGCTTGTTACCTTTGAAGACTGTGCTTCTTCCAGACAGTTAGGCGTCATGGTCTAGAGCATCCAAGAGGAAATTGTGGATCGCCGAGTGAACGAGTTTGTGAAGGTTTGGAAGTCACCTGAAGACTTACCACGAGTGATTGGACGAGGTCTGTGTGACCTTAGTTCAAGGAGAACACGGTGAGGACTGTGTGTCCGGGACTGGGTGTCCTCAGGTTTAAATACCTAGCCGCTCCAACCAGACGTACAACTGAGACAGCAGTTGGAACTGGTCTAACAAATCATTGTCTTCACCAAGCTTACTGGTTCTATTTCCTCAACTCTTTCATTTCCTCATTACTGTGTTGTATGCTTGTTCATATCTGTGTTTGAAGACTTTGACTGAAGACTTTCTCAATTTCCTTAGTTCAGTTTCTTCAGTCTGTTTGTCTTCATCCTGTGTTATCCTGTGTTTACGCTTTTTGTACACTGTGCTAGTTTTCATTTCATCATGATGACTGTTCTTGTGTTCTGCTATGCATACTTTTGACTACTTATTCCGCTGCAAGTAGTTCTTCGCTAAGGAATTTCCTCACCCACAAATTCCTCAGTGAAGAATTTCTAAAAATCGCCTATTCAGCCCCCCTCTAGTCGATATAACGCACTTTCAATTGGTATCAGAGCAAGGTACTCCCTTGTTCTGTGTGATTTTGGTTTAACCACCTGGAGTTTTAGTTATGTCGACCGCAGGTATGATCAAGGTTTCTGCTGGGTGTCCTACCTTCGATGGGACGGACTACCCCTACTGGAAGAATAAGATGCGAATGCATTTTGAGGCAATTGATAACGATCTTTGGTATGTTGTGGAAAAAGGTGTTCCCTCTGTCTCACCCTCACTAAACGCTGCCGATGTGAAGAAATTCAAGCAACTCGATTCTCAAGCGAAGAATATCATATGTGGCCATCTGAGCAAAGGACAGTATGGAAGAGTGAGTGCTTTGGAAACTGCTAAGCTTATCTGGGATATGCTGTCCAAAGTAAATGAAGGAGTCTCAACACAAATGTGACTCTTGAGTTGATGTTCTTCGCAATCTCTTCAACCGCTTCAAAAGACTCGACAATGAAAATGTTCAACAAACCTTCGATCGCCTCACTGACATCTCAAATGAGCTTCAAGCACTTGGTGCCAATGACATCACCGACCACGAGGTGGTGAAGAAACTGCTGAGATCGCTTGACTCTTCATTTGATACTCTGGCATTGATGATACAAGAGCGCGCTGATTACAAGTCACTTGACCCCGTTGATATCCTCGAAAGGCTAAACACTCATGAGTTCCAGCTTGCTGAAAAGAGAGATCTCTATGGTTCGAGCTATGGCAGATCACGTGCACTGAAGGCCAAGGCAGTTTCTGAGTCTGAAGATGAAGACTCTGACGGCAGCCTTGGTGATCCTGAAGAGTTGAGTAATGATGTAGCACTGCTCGTGAAGAAATTCCAGAAGTTCTCGAGACGTGGTCGCTTTGGAAGACCCTCAAGGAGCAATGATTCCTCATCCAGTGACTACAAGAAGAGGCTTTATCACAAATGCAAGAAACCAGGACACTACATTCAAGATTGTCCTTAGTGGGAAAAGGAATCAAAGAAGAAGAAATACAAGGATTATAGTTCTGATGATGCTAAGAAAAAGAAGAAATCCTCAAAATCTTCATCATCAAAATCCTCAAAGTCTTCATCTCACAAGAAGAGCAGCTCCAAGAAGGCTCGGGCATTCATTGGCAAGGAAATGGAATCTGAAGCTGAATCTGAAGAAAATGAGGAAGAGGAGGCATCTGAGGATTCCGAATCTGGTGTGGCGAGCCTAGCCCTCGCTACTGCATTCGTCAACAAGTCTATCTTCAACCCTGAAGAAAATGACCTCACCAACAAGGCTGATGAAGGCAATGATGACTACGCTCCCACCTATTGCTTCATGGCAAAGGGTGCCAAGATACTCAAATATTCCTCATCTGAATCAAGTGAAAATGAATTTGATGAAAACCTTAAGCCCAGCTATTCTAAACTTGCTAAGATTGCTGTGAAACAACAAAGGGCTCTTGAAAAGGTTCAAAACATGCTAGACAAAAGTGATGATATGTCAGGTGAAGAAATGGATCAGTCAAAAGCTTTGGCTGAAAGTCTTCAGAGACTTCATACTAAGTATGACACCCTTCAAGGTCATCATAACACTCTCTCGTCTGATCATGAGAAGCTTTCTTATGAATTTCTTCAAAGAAAGCAAGATCTTGAAAAGCTAAGAGTGAGTTATGAAGATCTTCAGACGGAGCGTGATTCATTACTTGCTCAACAAATCAGCGCTGCTCAGGAAGAATTTGTTCCTCCATGTTTGAAATGCATTGAACGTGAATCTGCTAATTCTTCACCTGAATGTTCAAATGCTTCTAATGCTACAAATTCCTCAACTGTCTCTGCTATCATTAATTCCTCATCTGAGGACATTGCTAGTATCACTAACGATGCAGGGCTGAAGGAATTGTACATGACAGGCATGTACAAAAGCCTCAAAGGGCATCAGACTCTTTGTGATGTGCTTAAAAAGCAGATCCTCAACAGGAACCCTAGGAAAGAGGGTATTGCCTTTGAGAGGAAACTCAATGCTGATGGTACATATTGGAAGCCTGAGCAGTACCCCAAAACCTCATGGGTTGCTGCAAAGGGACCTCCAGTTGATCCATCTAATTTATCTGGCTTTACATGTGAATCTTCTCATTCTTCTGATGAGTCATTTGACTCCAACTATAAACTGTTCAAAAATCAGAATGGTGAAGTATTTGCCAGATATGTTGGCACTAACTGCAGGAACGGTTCTCCTATGAAGAAAATCTGGGTTCCCAAAAGGTTCCTTGAAAGTCTTCAGGTGAATGCCCTCATGACACCACCTGTGAAGAATAGGAACCCTAGATCAAATTCTTCATATGGACCAAATTCTTCATATGGATCCAAGTCCTCATACGGACCAAATTCCTCACATGGATCAAATTCCTCAAAAGGATCAAAGTCCCCATATGAACATCATCGTGCTAACAACTCTGTTTCACAGGGAAGAGCCAAGGGCTATGAATATGAGCATTATTCTTCTAATCATTATGTTCATAAGTCCTCGAAGAATTTCTCTGCTTATTCATATGCTTACCCTAACTTCTCTTATGTGAAACGAAATAGATTGGCTTCTATGCCACCTTTTTCATATGGAGCTCGCAGAGTGATGAACTCTTCACCACCCCTTCAGATGTGGGCGGTGAATAAAAAGAACTAATCTCTTCTTCAGGGTCAGGTCTCCAGATGTACTTGAACGTCTGAAGAATTTGCTGGAGACCTGAAGTGTGCCTGAAAGGACGCAGGCTAATCATGAAGAAATGAACTTTCATTTCTCACGTCCTCATACTGCTTTATCTGTTCTATTGTTTGATGAAATTGATCAGATGAATTGATGTCATATTCTTCACTGATGAAGTATATGAAGTTCGTAAGCTGCACTAATTCATCTGCAGGATGATCAACCCAAAGCCACTGAGTGGGCCCTTGATAGTGGATGTACAAATCACATGACTGGTGACAAGAATCTATTGGTTGATGCTCCCTTATCACCATCGCATCTGAAGCATATCATCTTCGCTGACAAAGGCAAAATTCAGGTATTGGGTCTAGGTAAGGTTGCAATCACAAAGGATCGACACATGGACAAAGTCATGGTTGTCGAGTCCTTAGGATACAATCTTATGTCTGTCTCAATGCTTTGTGATCTTGATATGGTAGTTGTCTTTGGCAAGTATCGTTGTGTTGTGGTTTTGGAAGCTGACAATTCCAAAGTCTTCGAAGGCTTTAGGAGAGGAGACTTGTATATTGTTGATTTCTCTACAGGACCGCAACCAGCCGTGTGCCTACTTGCAAAAGCTTCAGAAGGATGGCTATGGCATCGACGACTTGGTCATGCAGGCATGAGGAATTTGCACACGCTTGCAAAGAAGAAGCATGTCAGTGGCATTGAGAATGTCAAATTCCTCAAGGATCACTTGTGTGGAGCTTGTGAAGCTGGAAAAGTGACCAAGGCTAAGCATCCAGCGAAGACTATCATGACCACTACTCGACCATTCGAATTGCTTCACATGGACCTCTTTGGTCCCAACCATTACTCTGCTGTCACAAATGACGCATCTCTCTATGGTTTTGTTATTGTTGATGATTACTCTCGTTACACATGGGTACACATTGTTACTTACAAACATGAAGTGCAGGAAGTCTTCAAACGATTTTCCTCGAGGGCTTCAACCAACTTTGGTGTGAAGATCAAGCACATCAGAAGTGACAACAGAACTGAGTTCAAGAATTCTGGTCTTGATGACTATCTTGATGAACTTGGTATTACTCATGAGTTATCTGCTCCTTACACTCCTCAGCAGAATGTCGTCGTGGAGCGCAAGAACAGAATTTTTGTTGAGATGGCTCGCACTATGCTTGATGAGTACAAGACGCCTCGTCACTTCTGGATTGAGGCAATTTATACTGCGTGCCACATCATCAACATGGTATATCTTCACAAATTCTTCAAGAAGACTGCCTATGAACTCCTCACTGACAAGAAACCGAATGTGAGTTATTTCAAAGTCTTTGGTGCTAAATATTGGATTAGAGATCCTCATCACAATGCTAAATTTGCACCGAAAGCACATGAAGGTTTTGTGCTTGGTTACGGAAAGGACTCGCACACCTACAGAGTCTTCAACACCGTTCTTCACAAGGTTGTTGAAACTGTAGATGTGCGGTTCGATGAAACTAATGGCTCGCAAAGAGAGCACCTACCCTCTGTGATAGACGAACCAGCACCTGAGGAAACTATCAAGTTCAAGGCAACTGAGGATGCCATTCCTACTGAAGAATCTGCTGAAGAATTCATTCCAGAACGTGAAGAACGTCGAGCTAATGCACCTGAAGAAATTGCTGAAGAAAATGGTGCTGAAGAAAATGCTGATCAAATTCCTCGACGACAACCAACTCATCCTCGCGTTGCAAAAGAAGTGCAGGTTGAGAAGATCATCGATGACATTGAAGCACCAGGTCCTCTCACACGCTCAAAAGCTTCACATTTATCTAACTTTTGTGGGCACTATGCTTTTGTCTCTATCTCAGAGCCCACTAAGGTATATGAAGCATTTCTGGAGCCTGAGTGGATTCAGGCCATGCAAGAAGAATTACATCAGTTCGAGCTCAACAACGTTTGGGAACTGGTCAATCGTCCAGATCCTCGCAAACACAATATCATTGGCACAAAGTGGATCTACCGCAACAAGCAAGATGAAAATGGCCTTGTGGTAAGGAATAAGGCACGGCTAGTAGCTCAAGGCTACTGTGACGCCCCCGATTTGACCGTACACTAATCATGCACGCAAATGTGTACGATCAAGATCAGGGACTCACGGAGAGATATCACAACACAACTCTACAACATAAATAAGTCATACAAGCATCATAATACAAGCCAGGGGCCTCGAGGGCTCGAATACAAGTGCTCGATCATAGACGAGTCAGCGGAAGCAACAATATCTGAGTACAGACATAAGTTAAACAAGTTTGCCTTAAGAAGGCTAGCACAAAAGTAACAACGATCGAAAAGGCAAGGCCTCCTGCCTGGGACCTCCTAAATACTCCTCGAAGCCGAACTCCATGTAGAATCATCCTCGGGATCTCTAGCTCCTGGACTCTAGCATCTGGTTGCAACAACCAGGTATAGAAAGGGGAAAAGAGGGAGAAAAGCAAACGTGAGTACTCATCCAAAGTACTCGCAAGCAAGGAGCTACACTACATATGCATGGGTATATGTGTAAAGGGCCATATCGGTGGACTGAACTGCAGAATGCCAGAATAAGAGGGGGATAGCTAATCCTGTCGAAGACTACGCTTCTGGCAGCCTCCATCTTGCAGCATGTAGAAGAGAGTAGATTGAAGTCCTCCAAGTAGCATCGTATAGCATAATCCTACCCGGCGATCCCCTCCTCGTCGCCCTGTTAGAGAGCGACCACCGGGTTATATCTGGCACTTGGAAGGGTGGGTTTTATTAAGTATCCAGTTCTAGTTGTCATAAGGTCAAGGTACAACTCCGGGTCGTCCTTTTACCGAGGGACACGGCTATTCGAATAGATAAACTTCCCTGCAGGGGTGCACCACATAACCCAACACGCTTGATCCCATTTGGCCGGACACACTTTCCTGGGTCACGCCCGGCCTCAGAAGATCAACACGTCGCAGCCCCACCTAGGCTCAACAGAGAGGTCAGCACGCCGGTCTAAATCCTATGAGCGCAGGGGTCTGGGCCCATCGCCCATTGCACACCTGCACGTTGCGAGGGCGGTCGGAAGCAGACCTAGCCTAGCAGGCGTTCCAGTCCAATCCGGCGCGTGCCGCTCCGTCGCTGACGTCAAGAAGAGCTCCGGCTGATACCACGACGCCGAGTGCCCATAATTGTTCCCGCGTAGTTGGTTAGTGCGTATAGACCAAATGGCCAGACTCAGATCAAATACCAAGATCTCGTTAAGCGTGTTAAGTATCCGCGAACGCCGACCAGGGCCAGGCCCACCTCTCTCCTAGGTGGTCTCAACCTGCCCTGTCGCTCCGCCACAAAGTAACAGTCGGGGGCCGTCAGGAACCCAGGCCCACCTCTACCGGGCTGGAGCCACCTGTCCTTTCAGCCCCCTCATCAGAATCACTTGCGGATACTCAACGAGCCGACCCGACTTTAGTCACCACATGTGTCATGTATATAAAGTATATAGTATATACCCGTGATCACCTCCCTAGTGATCACGGCCCGATAGTATAGCATGGCAGACGGACAAGAGTGTAGGGCCACTTATGGAACACTAGCATCCTATACTAAGCAGTAGGATAGCAGGTGAGGGTAACAACTGTAGCAACAATGACAGGCTATGCAACAGAATAGGATTAACCGAAAGCAGTAACATGCTACACTACTCTAATGCAAGCAGTAGAGAGTAGAGTAGGCGATATCTGGTGATCAAGGGCGGCTTGCCTGGTTGCTCAGACAAGAAGAAGGGGTCGTCGTCGACGTAGTTGATCACAGCGGCATCAGCGGCAGTCTCGGGGTCTACCGGAGAGAAGAGGGGGGAAGAAACAGTAAATACATAGCAAGCAAGTGCATAACAGGACAACAGGCAGAGCTAGACGTGTTCTAACGCGGTGTCACGCGATACCGTGGAAGGGGGAAACATCCGGCAAAGTTTTCCCGAAGTTTGCATTTTTCGGACAGATGAAACGGAGGGGGAAAGTTGCAAGTTTGCCATGCTAGGGACGTCTGGCGGACGAACGGACTGCGTATTCGGATTCGGCTCGTCGTTCTGAGCAACTTTCATGTAGAAAGTATTTTCATCTGAGCTACGATTTATTTTATATGATTTTCTAAAGATTTAATCATTTTCTAATTTTAATTATTTATTTAAATCCAACATTATCCGGAACAGTGCACGCTGACGTCAGCATGACGTCAGCAGTCAACAGGGGAGTTGACTGGTCAACTGACTTGTGGGTCCCGTTCATCATTGACTGTTTAGTCTAATTAGGGTTTAACTAATCTAATTGCTATTTAATTAAATTAACTAGTTAATTAGATTAATTAAATAGGATAAATTAATTAATCAATTAATTAATTATTTTAATTATTAATTATTTATTTATTTTTAATAATATTTTTTTACTTTATTATTATTAAAACGTTCTGCGGGTGGGCCCGATTGGCAGTGGCCCTAGGGGCCTTAGCCGGCGCCAGCGTTAGCGGGTTCGAGCGCAACGGGCGCCCAGCACCCGTTCGTTCGGGCGCACGCCCAGGGGCGCGCGGGGCGGCGGACCCGGCGGGGGACCGGAGCAGAGGAAGGCCGGTGGCCTGGGGCCGGCGGTGAGGGACGAAGCGGGAGGGGTGGCGCGGCCAGTGCAGGGTCGGGACAACGGCAGGGAAGCGGCGACGAGCACGGTAGCCAAGGCGAGCCGCACGGCGTGGGACGGTGATGAATGGTGGCGTAAGCGGATAGGGGAGACCGAAGGAGGCCACGACGGGTGCGGGCCTTGACGGCCAGAGCGGGGAAGGCGCGCCGGCGCACGCGATGGAGTGGCCGCGCGGGGCGAACGGGGCACGGGCAGCACGACGCGGCCGTATGCGGCGAGAGCGGAGTGAGGGGGGCACGGGGCAGAGACAGGGGCGTGAGAGAGCGGCGGGCAGTGCGTGCGACAAGCCGCAATGGTGAGCGGCAGCGCAGCGAAGAAGCAGCAGCTGCTGCGTGGCGACGCGGGCGCGGAGCTCGTCGGAGCAGAGCACAGCAGGAGCGGGCGGGCAGAGTCAGCAGAGCTGTGCGGTGGTAGGGGCGCGGCGTGGTCGTGGTGAGCGCGGGGCGAGGGGGAGAGGAGGTCGGGGGCCTCACCCGCGTTTGCTGAGAAGAGGGCGGCGAGGCTCGGGGGCGACCCGTGGGGAGGAGGACGTGGAAGCAACGACGATGGTGATGGCGAAGAGGACGGCGGCGCGGGGATCCGAGCGGCGACGGGGTGACCGAGGCGGAGGCGTCACGGGCGGCGTCGAGGTCCAGCGGCGGGGCGACGTGCGTGGTCGGGCCCCGATCCGATCTGGATCGGGGGAGAGAGGGAGAAAGCGAGTGCGGAGGGGGAGTGGCTGCGTGGGGGGTTAGGGTTTCGGGGTCCAGGGTTAAGGGGAAGTGGGGGGAAGTGGCCGGCTGGGCCTGATGGGTTGGCCGAGTTGGGCCTGTGGTCTGCTGGGCCGGAGCCCAGTGGGGGGGGGGTTGCTTTCTCTTTTTTTAGCTTTGTTTTCTGTTTTCTTTTCTTTATCTATTTTCTTTTCTATTTTATTCTTTTAATTCCTGTCTTATAAAATATAAATACAACTCCTATATTAATGTTATAATTTATTCTACTGCCCCAAAAAGTTTGACACCTAATTAAAATAGTTTGCATTATTATTATTTTTAAAAGGCATTTAATTAATTGTCATAGCTGTTGTATTAATTACTTTAGAGCCTTTAAACATTTTATAAAAGTGTGGTTTCTCCACAATAATTACCTATGCATTATTTGGCAACACCCCAACATTTTAGTTTTAATATTTGAAAATCTTTACCGTTTGACTTTATTTTAAGTTTGAATTTCGAATCGATTTTGAACTAACACGAGATTAACAACAGTAACCGTGGTGACGTGGCATCATTAACGTGGGATTACTGTAGCCTAATTACCCGGGCGTCACAGCTACACACAGGTTGAAGGAATTGATTTCGATGAAACTTTTGCACCTGTTGCTAGACTTGAAGCTATTCGCATATTACTTGCTTATGCTAACCATCATGATATCACTTTATATCAAATGGATGTGAATAGTGCATTCCTCAATGGTAAGCTTGAGGAAGAAGTATATGTTGCTCAACCCCCAGGTTTTGAAGATCCTAAGCATCCTGACAAATCTTTAGACTAAATAAGGGCCTCTATGGCCTCAAGCAGGCCCCTCGGGCGTGGTATGATACTTTGAAGGAATTCCTCATGAAGAAAGGCTTCAAACCCGGTTCACTCGACCCTACTCTTTTCACTAAATCATATGATGATGAATTGTTCGTATGCCAAATATATGTTGATGATATCATCTTTGGCTGTACTGACCAACGTTATAGTGATGAATTTGCCTATATGATGAGTGAAGAATATCAAATGTCTATGATGGGAGAGTTGAAATTCTTCTTAGGTCTTCAAATTCGTCAACAGCGCAGTGACATATTCATATCTCATGAGAAATACCTCAAGGATGTACTGAGGAAATTCGGCATGCAAGATTGCAAAGGCGTGAAAATTCCTATGCCCACAAATGGCCATCTGTGCACTAATGAAAATGGTATTGACTTCGATCAAAAGGTATACCGCTCCATGATTGGTTCTTTATTGTACTTATGTGCATCTAGGCCAGATATTATGCTTAGTGTTTGCATGTGTGCCTGATTTCAAGCTACATCGAAGGAATCACACCATAAGGCTGTGAAGCATATTCTTTGATATCTAGCTCACACACCAACACTAGGATTATGGTACCCCAAGGGCTCGGCTTTTGATCTCGTTGGATATTCTGACTCTGACTATGCTGGTGATCGCGTGGATCACAAGTCAACATCTGGTACATGTCATTTCCTCGGACGATCTTTGGTCTGTTGGTCCTCGAAGAAACAAAACTGCGTATCACTGTCTACTGCTAAAGCTGAGTACATTGCTGCTGGCTCTTGCTGTGCTCAACTGCTTTGGATGAAGCAAACTCTCAAGGACTACGACGTCAATGTGAAGAATGTGCCTCTCTTCTGTGACAATGAGAGTGCCATCAAGATTGCTCACAACCCAGTTCAGCACTCAAAGACAAAGCACATTCAGATTCGTCATCATTTTCTTCGCGATCATGTGTTGAAGGGCGACATTTCTATTGAGCATGTGAAGACTGAAGAACAGCTAGCCGATATCTTCACAAAGCCCTTGGATGAGAAGAGATTTAGCAAGTTGCGGTGTGAGCTAAATATCTTAGAATCTTCGAATGTTCTTTGAAAAGGACACTCATCCTAACACTTATGCAAAATTGATGACTTAGATGTGCAACACATGAAGAAACATTTTTCTTTAATCAATGAATAATAATACTCTAAGTGTGAAGAAATTAATGAAGAATTTGATTCTCAGAACCCTACGACAATTGTACGCGGTGTCTGAAATCATCATTCTTATACGGTGGGTCACGCCACGACAAAAGTTGAAAATCTTCAATTTGAGCTTTTCCTCAGTTTTGAAATTCCTCAGTTGTTCATATTCTTCAACGTTGCAAAATCTTCACTGTTTCCGTCGTTTTTCTTCATTGGCTATATATATATATATATGAGTTTATGTCCTCTACAACATTCACTTATGGCTAATTCTTCAAGTTGGTTTTCTGCTAAGTGAATGTGATCGGACCCTTCCCCCTCTATGCTACACTCAACCCAATCTATTCACAAATTCTTCATGTGCGTTCTATTTGAAACTCGTTCAAAATCTTCACTGTGTCCTTGTCAGCTGAAGAATTTGCGAACGGAACTTTTAACTTATCTTATCCAAAATTTTCGGCTTTGCCGCTCAAACCGTTCCGCTTCCCATGATATACTTATCTATTCACCCACGATCTAACACGATCTCCACTCCTCAGTACGTGGGTGACACATGTCATGCGGATGAGAAGGGTCAGGGGCACGTTCGTCCAATTTCTTCGGGCGAACCCTTTTTTGACCGTGGCTATAAATACCCCCTCTTTCTTTCCTCACTTCTTTTACTCCGCTCGACCTCTCTCCCGCTCAAGCTTCTCAAACCCTAGCGCCGCCGCTACATCATCATCGCCGGTGAGGTAGAGCTTCACTGCCTCGACCTTGTCGCCACCGTACTCACGCCGGCCGCAGAAATCTTCACTCCGCCGCCGCCGTAGCCGTCTTCCTCCGCCAAGTTAGGGCGTGGAAGATCTGCACAGACGAGCTTCACTTCTCCACACCTCAGTTCGTCGTGTTCTTCGTTCAGGGTAATTAAAAGTTACTTTTACTGCCCTCTTTGATCCAAATGACTTCTACAAAATCTTCAAAGGTGTTTATTCCTCAAATTTTTCACACACTAAACACCTCACATGTAATCTGTCTTGATTCGTTTCTCTAAGCATCATTTTTCTTCAAGATTCCTCAATTGTGTGGATCTTCGATCTATACAACTCTGGAACCTAAGACAAAGAACGCTTAGTGAAATTCTTCAAGACTCATCTGGTCAAATTCCTCAAACTTGTTCTTTTTGAAAAACCTTCTGAGAACGCATATGACCTCTCCAAATTCCTCGCAACTATACTCTGTTCACAGGTACTCATGTCCGCTGCTGAATCACTAGGTTCTCATCAACTTAACTCATTTGCAGCGTTCCTTGAAGAAAAGTTGCATACTTCCTCAGAGAGTTCAATTGTTCAACAATTGTTCAAATTTCTCAACTGAAGAAAATGGCTAGTGAAAAGAGGCCACAGAAAGGAGGAAAGAGGCCTGAGGTCAATACTGATTTTGAAATACCTGAGGACATTTATGCTGGGTACTGCACACCCCCTGAGGAAGATAAAAACCAGCACAAGGTGCGCATTCAGAGGATAGAATGGAGATGGGCAAAAGAGTGGAAGGAGTACAGATATGTGACTCCAAAATACATGAAGAAATTCGCTGTTACTCCTCCATGCTCAAGACCTCCATTGGCACCTGGCCAGGAGGCAGATCCCACTAGCATTAAGCGCGGTGAGGAATTTCCTGAAGAATGGGCCAAGCGCCAGGTCAAGTTGGCCAAACAGGCTAAAGATGCAGTGAGGAAATTCAATGAAGATTCCACTGCTGCTGCTGCTGAGGCCTCTGTAAGGCCGAAGAAATCTATGGCTAAGAAGCCTGTGCACAAGCCAAGTGCCTCTTCTTCAAAGCCCTCACGGCCAATTTCCTCAGCCAAGCCCTCACGGCCAATTCCTCAAGCCGCTCCTGCTCCTCCAAGGTCCTCAGCTGCTCCGACAAAATCCTCAGCACCTGTGCATCTTGCCACGTGCCAAAGGACGATAGGCATCTCTATTGCCTCAGGAGCTTCAGCTAGTTCCTCAGCTGCACCACATTCTTCAACAGGACCCTGTCTGCTGAAGACTAAGACCACTGCTGGATGAGGCACTCGCCCAAGTCCTCAGATGCAAAGAAGACCAAGGCTGCAGAACGTGTAGCTGTGAAGAAAAGGAAAGCATCAACTCCTTCAGATTCTTCAGCATCGAAGAAAATGAAGCCTATGACCAGCTCTTTTGCAAACCCGATTGATGTTGTTCCAGTCTCAACCATGCCATCAAAGGAGCTTGTTCCTTTTGATGAAGAATATGTGATCCCTAGCGGATCTGATGAAGAAACTCCTTCTGCTGCTACGTTAGAGCAGATGGATGAAGAAATTGAAGTGGATGAAATCCCTTCAACCCCAGTGGTTTCCTCGCCTGTGCCTCAGTTCACTGCTGAAGAGGCCGGCGTTGAAGAAATTGAAGATGAAGATGTGGACATTGGGTGTACCACACCTGTAATGAATGATGACTTTTGGGAAAGTCAGCACCCCAATTCTCCACTCTTCACTCCACTGCAGCAAATTCCTCAGTCCCCAGTCACTACAGTTCAATTGGGATCTGATGAAGCTCGTGAAGACATTCCAGCCGCTAGTGCTGAAGAAAATGAAAATGAAGAAATGCAGAACCAGGCTGCCACTGAAGAGGAACCAGAAATTCCTCAGCCTGAAGAACCTGGGATTGCGATTCCTGAGGTTGTGATGCAACTCACTAACACTCCTCTGCCCAAGCCAAAGGATCCATTCTCCAGGAAGCAGAAATTCAAAACTGATGCCTTCTTTGGTGAGCATGTATTCTTCACGGATTACAACCCTTATGACTCTGCTCGCATTAGGAAGAGGCGTTTCTGGACTACCAGCTAGGCAAATTTCTATTCCTCAGTGCTATTCAACAAAGACAAAGTCTTCGATCATGAACACATTCCTCATGTGGACATGGAATCCCTGCCGTGGTTCGAGCCAGTCCTTAGTGTTCTTCACGACGCTGGATTGCTAAACTTCTGCACTGACATCTGTGATTGGAATGAAGAACTAATTCTTCAATTATATGCAACACTGCACATCACTGGAAATTCTGAAGATGTGAATTCATGGGTGCTGAACTGGATGTCTGAAAACACTCATTACAAGGCACCAGCTTCTGAATTGCTTCGTGCCTTACCTCTCAGTCCGCCCCTTTAAGGTGCTTGTTGCGTCTACAATGAACCTGAGCTTACTGGTCACTACATGCAAGTGCTGATGAAGCCTTTGAAGCCAGGTCAGACCCCAAGAACAAGATTCCTTGTGAAGGAATTGCTGTATGTGCCTCGGACTGTCTATCGCATTCTGACGAAGACATTGAGTCCAATCAAGGGCCACGACTCAAATGAAGAAGAAGTCGTTGGCATGATGAAGAATTTGCTTTTCAATATCATTCATGGCATTCCCATCAACTTCCATGATTTCTTCATGAGGACTCTGGCCAACGTCGCCATGTCACCGTTAGAGCTGAAGCCTTATGCGCCTTGGATTATGAGATTCATCAGGACAAGGTCTTCACTCAACTATAAAGCTGATACACTGAACCATTGCAGCTACTTGCCCCCAATTGAAGTCCTCAAACGAACATTTTCCTCAGCTGATGAAAAGGGCAAGGCTACTGCTGTAATTGATGAAGGCAATTGTCCATTGGATGGACAATTTCGCAAGGCTGCATCCTACTCCACCAATGATGACTCTGCCACTCATGACTCTGCCGCCAACGCTCCCAAGCAAAATCCTCAAGGCACAGCACCCAGGGTGATGACTGACCATGAGCTTCTCCTCAGTCTTCACCAGAAGGTTGATCGCAATCATAAATGGGTCAAGCATCAGTTTGGTTCAATTCTTCACAACATGACTGCTACCCATAATGCAGTGAAGAAAAACCACTACTATCTTCATGAAATCCTCAACCGCACCTGGGCTGTTCTGTCTCAAGTCTACAGTGAAGAAGATCTGAAGACAATGGGTCTCAAGGACGATCTTGACTGGGCTGCGCCCCCTCCAAAGAAGTACAAGAAGGTCAAGGTTCCTTCCTTGGTGGCCAGCTCCTATTCTTCATCACGTGACACTGATGAACATGAAGATTTGGACGACACTGCGGCAGGCCCTACTACAACAAATGACCCCAACAACGCTGGCGCTCCTTCATCACCTTGATATTCTTCAGGGGCGTTAGTCCTCATTTTCGACCCTTTTGGTCATTCGATGACAAAGGGGGAGAAATTTGAGTTAGTCTTCAAGCGGGTCTATCTTATATGGGCGTTTTTTTCTAAGTTGCAACTCTCGTTCTTTTGAAGACTTTGCTGGATCGAGTTGTAAACTTAAACTCTATGGTGACCTGATACTTTTGCTGTTTCTTCTGCATGCTTATTCCTCGTTAATATTATTGCATGCATGCTAAATTACATCAGTCACCATATTTCATCATGCATTTCAAATTCTTCATATATTATGTCAAATGCGTGTATGAATTACAAGATATAGGGGGAGATCTCCATGATTCAACTCTTCAAGTGTGCATTGCTTCAAAAGCAAATTCCTCACTATGCACATCTTCAGGGGGAGTTCTTCTATATCTTGCAATCAAATTCCTCAATATTAGTATTTACACTTCATATGTTTATCCCCGTTGAAAACTTAACCTATATTGTCATCAATCACCAAAAAGGGGGAGATTGTAAGTGCATCTAGTGCCCCTTAGTGATTTTGGTGTATTGAAGACTTATAGGTTAAGGGACTAATGCGTTTGTGAGTGTACACAGATCTATAAGTCTATGAGGAGTTTGATATTTACAGAGAAAGTCGACCCCTAAAAGTGAAGTTCTTCGACTGAAGACCTTGGATTTCTGAAGACTTTCTGAAGACTTTGAAAGTGAAGAAATTGGTGTGACCTTGAAGACTTAGTATTCATTTGAGGAATATGAAGCGTGAAGACTTTTGTTTTCGTAGTTTCATTTTTCTGTTTCTTGAGTCATAGGAAACACCATACTGTTAAAGGGGGTCGAGGAAATACTAAGGAAAAATTTCCATGTGATGCTCAACTCAAAATCCTACACCTACCAATCCCTTCGAGTGAAGCCATTGGAAATCTCACACAGTCCGGTCATATTCTTCAGTGATAGAGACGAAGTTCTTCTGGTCTCTGAGGAATTTGTTCTGACTGAGGAGTTAGGAATTCGCCAGTGCGGATTGCCTACACAGTGAGGAACATGATAGCCCTGAGGAATTTGAACCTCAAATTTCCGACCATTGCTGTGCTATGCGCCAGCTGTCCCAAAATATCTACCCACCTAACGGTCATATATTTGAAGGGCATTTATGTCTTATCATGCCGGCTGCTCCCTAGGCTATAAATAGCCGCCCCCTACAACCACTAGTTGGTTGGCTGCTCCGAGAGAAACTGACACTTGTCAATTGAGAGCATCCCATCCTCCGAGGAATTTGAGTGAAAATCATCAAGTGAGGAAATACCCCAAACCCAAACACCTACAAACCCAAAGTGATTGAGCATCACTAAAGAGATTGAACCTGCGTGGATCCGACGCTTGTTACCTTTGAAGACTGTGCTTCTTCCAGACGGTTAGGCGTCATGGTCTAGAGCATCCAAGAGGAAATTGTGGATCGCTGAGTGACCGAGTTTGTGAAGGTTTGGAAGTCACCTGAAGACTTACCACGAGTGATTGGACGAGGTCTGTGTGACCTTAGTTCAAGGAGAACACGGCGAGGATTGTGTGTCCGGGACTGGGTGTCCTCAGGTTTAAATACCTAGCCGCTCCAACCAGACGTACAACTGAGACAGCAGTTGGAACTGGTCTAACAAATCATTGTCTTCACCAAGCTTACTGGTTCTATTTCCTCAACTCTTTCATTTCCTCATTACTGTGTTGTATGCTTGTTCATATCTGTGTTTGAAGACTTTGACTGAAGACTTTCTCAATTTCCTCAGTTCAGTTTCTTCAGTCTGTTTGTCTTCATCCTGTGTTATCCCGTGTTTACGCTTTCTGTACTCTGTGCTAGTTTTCATTTCATCATGATGACTGTGCTTGTGTTCTGCTATGCATACTTTTGAGTACTTATTCCGCTGCTAGTAGTTCTTCGCTAAGGAATTTCCTCACCCACAAATTCCTCAATGAAGAATTTCTAAAAATCGCCTAATCACCCCCCTCTAGTCGATATAACGCACTTTCAGAATTACCACATCTGTCTATCATACAATGTCTGTACGTTCAATTTCTTTTCTTGTTTATCAGCCATTTGAATTGGAGGGGGTGATGGCAATATCTAAGGGAGCAAAAACCCGTTCTTCACAAAAGACAGTGCTACCCGTCGATGCAGATAGAACCATGGTTGTACTGGCCCACAAACTAGCCCCACCACACATAATCGAGACTCTTCCAGATTGCACACTTACACCGTTGGGCAGAGAACCAGCTACAACCCATCTAACCGCAACCCCAGCGGATAGTAACCCACTTATAGTTGACAAAGCACCATGTCCACCACAGAGTACCCCCACACGAGAAGTTTGTAAAGCTACTGCAGTGCCCAAAGCACGAAGACCACCACAGCTAACCCAAACTCCACGTTTAAAGCAGAAGAGCAACTATTCTCAGGTCAGATTCCGTAGCTATGGTCCATACTCCTTTGCTGTTGCATCACTGTATTTACTCATACCAACTACTTTCGAATTTGAAGGATCCAATTGAAACTCCAATGACGCAACAGGTATGTTTTGAACCTATTTCTTTAACTGGATTGCTGTTCTAACTTCTTGCTCTATGTTGATTTCAGTTTAAGTTGTATAAACAGTTATGTTCTCATGTGATGCACATTACAAGTGCTGCAAATGCTGTGTAGTTTCTCACACTTATATTCTGTCTATGCTGTTGTGTCTTAAAAATATATGAGTTGAACTGTGTCTCTATCTTGATTAGGGAACATAAACTAGAATGATATGGACAATACAGTGACCATAGTACATAGATATATGTTTGTTTCATGATGTTATCCTGTCCACCTTACTACTGAACCAGTTTACCAAAATGAGTTTCGTATACTACAAGCTAAACCTGTGATGTGTCTGCTTGTTTCTCTTGTAGTATGCAAACAGAATATTGGAGAAGAGCACCCCACTATGCAATGGTAGAGAAAGTAATGCAGATAAGGTTCAAGATAGTGAGACAACCCTGTTGGTCTCCAAGAAAGGCGATAAAAACGATCTTGTAGACAGTGAGAAAACCCCACAGTCCTGCGTTGATGTAGTGTTCGAGTTACTGGCCAGTACCGCTGGCACAAGCTCTTCGAACTCGCTGCCTGAATCACTTCGGCTTCTTCAGTCTCAGCTACAAACTGAAAGGCATCAGTTAGCTGTGCTGCGGCAAGAAGCCGAAGGACTGAGGAAGTCCCTGCAGAATTCAGATGCGTACTTTCTTGTGCAACAGCAAGCGCTGGAGGATTTAAGCGCAAACAAGAGAAAGTTAATAAGCTTGCTAAGCATCTTGCCAGCATTATGGCTACCCAGGATATTGTTTCTTGAACTCTTCTGAAGTGGTTTCAGTTCTGGACTTGTTTTGCTGCAACGTTTATATGCTGCTTTGTTCCCTATATTTGCACTGGTGGCGAACTTTGATGCCCAGTGGATGTAATATGTGTAATAGCCATGATAGCCTAGAATAAGTTGCTTGCTTATTTATTTCCTTGTTGTCTTGTTTATTTGTTTGCTTGTAGTCAGTGCAGTTCTTTTCCCGCGGTTTGCTAGTGGCTGCAATAACCTATTTTTTAAAACTAGGCCACAATAACCATGGGCTAATATTTACTGTAGTGACACTGGGCTTCCTACGGGCCGTAGAAACAGTGGGCCTTCTACGGGCCGTAGAAACAGTAGGCCTTCTACGGGCCGTAGAAAGAATGGGCCTTCTACGGGCCGTAGAAACAATGGGCCTTCTACGGGCCGTATCATCAATGGGCCTTATACGGGCCGTATGATCGATTGGCCAAACATGGGCCAATACACAGGCCGCATTATGGCCGTAAACGGGCTAGAGTTGGAATCGTCCGTTCATGGGCCGACCATAACGTGCCATCGTTAATAGGCCGTATTTGATGACGCTATGAAAACGACCCAACGTATTAATGGACCACAAACGGGCCGACTGTAACCACGGGCTGAATTTGGCCCACAAGCAGAAAATGACAGTAACGGGCCGTAAGTAAACGAATGCTGGAAATGAGCCCAAGAATAAATGGGCTCTGAGAAGGCCGAAAGATAACATGGGCTGGAAACGGCCCAATGGAATAACGGGCCGTTAATGGGTATAAAGTGATACACTGTTCATTACGGGCCAGTTTCACCATGGGCCGTTAATGGGTGTAAAGTGATACACTGTTCATTACGGGCCAGTTTCACCACGGGCCGTTAATAGGCCAAGAGTTACATAGGGCCTCATATGGGCTGAAAGACGTCATGGGCCATACATGGGCCAGAAGTGAAAACGGGCTGGAATCATATTGGATGGCCCAGTTGACGCTACTGGGCCTAATTCGGATAGGGCGTAACGGGCCTTGGGTTAGCGGGCTGTAAATGGGCTATATGCGAACAGGCCGTTAACAGGCTTTCCATGGGCCGGCCCGCCACCTTTTGACCAAGTCAAACAGGCCGGCCTTTTCACAGGAATGGGCCTCTGTTGGGCCATGCCACGTGTCGACGTATCATAGGCGCCTTCTCTCCAATGAGTGGATGACATCTGTCCCACCGATGAGCCGACACGTGTTTCCTCCAGCCAATGATGATTTTACACGTGGAAAATCCCCATTGGTCGGGGCTGTTAACGGGTTATTGGATCCAAAACCCGACCCGATAGCTTAACGGTGTTCCGTTACGGTGGATGCCACGTGTCGGTCACCCTTGACGAAAGCACCTCTGTGACGCGCGATTTATCATCATGGAAGTGCACACTTCCGTGATGATAATTTTGGTAATGTCATGGAACACTTCTACGACATCACAGGTATGACTATCTTGATTCTGTCATAAAATCGTCATGGATGTACATGCATGACAAAAAACGCAACCTACTGTGACAAACACGTATCATCACGGAAGTGTATTTTTTTGTAGTGTCATTTTGGTTGAGCCTACTCTTAAGTTGCCTCTTTTATATGTTGCTCAACCATTTGTTTGTTGCAAGTGCTAGGCTTTGTTTCCTATATGCTCACTTGCACTTGTTGTGAGTTTCTATTGATTTTCGGGGAGTGATGATCCTATTTTGTGCACTCGGTATCCTAATGCAAATATTGTAAGAAGTGCACAAATCATGGAGAGCTTCACTAGTGTCTTTAGAACACTCTGTTGCTCTCTTGCACTTGTCGTGAGGTTCTATTGATGTTGGGGGAGTGACGATCCTATTTTGTGCTCGTTGTATCCAGTTACAAAACTAAATTGTGCACAAATCATGGGGAGCTTCTCTAGTTTCTCTAGAACACTCCTTTGCTCATATCATAATTTATTTCATTCATGTGGCATGTAGGATCATTGGTCTAGTTGGCTCAATTGATATCCGTTGATTGCTTGCTTCAATTGGTATCTTTTGATTGCTTGTTTGCTTGTTTCTCTCTTTCTTATGTCTTTGTGGCATATCTTTCTTTTGTAAACGTTGGGCCTAAATATAGTTTGTTTTCCTCCTAGTATTTACCGTCAAACTTGTGTATTGCATTCCACTCTCTTCTTGAGAAATACACAAATTATGGAGGAACACAATTTGTATTGGCCTTCTAAGCTTTTCTCCCATTTTGGCAATCGATGCCAATGGGGGAGAAGTTTCAGAGAGTTTTGTGGAGAAGTTTAGAGAATTCTCTCCTCTTGCTTTGGTTTTGTTCCTAAGCATTTGCATCTCTTACTCATGCATCATTGGTTGTTGCATTGCATGGTGATGCATAATTCCTTATATAAACTCTCTTGAAACTGATTGTCATCAGTTACCAAAATGGGGGAGATTGAAAGAACATGTGGTGCCCCCATGTTTGGTTTTGGTAATTGACGACAATCTCTATGGACTAATGGTTGCCTTGAGTTATATTTGAAGGTTTTGTCCATATGCTTTTCTTGGAGTACATGTGTTGGTTTCAAGGAGAGTTTGTGTTGACCAAGGTGCTATTAAGGAATTATCCAAAGATTGGTCATGTGAGAGTTGAGCTTATTGCAAGCATGTCTTGAAGAACAAGATTGTGTGATCATTCATGTTTACCTTCAAGACATCATCCAAATGAAGAGAGTTGGAAAGATTCTAGGTTGATCAAGACTAAGTCAAGAGTGAATCAAGTTGATCAACTCACAAAGTGTAGAAGATGTACCGAGAGGGATCAAGTGATCCCATGGTATGGTAAGCATTGTCCATTGTGCTTTGGGTACTAACCCATGGTCTATGTGGGAGTTCTATGTGGGGTTAGGTACGTGTTCGTGGGCTTGTGTCAAGAGGAAGATATCACTCAACCCATGGAGAGGATGACATCAAGTGGTGATCGTCATCAAGATTGCCGTGTGCAAGTTTAAGTGGAGCATCACGAAGAGATCAAGTGCTTGAAGCTTGCCGTCCATTGTGGTGACAATGGACTTGTGAAGATGTGCCGAAGAGTGGCTCACCCATAGTGGACTATGGGGGAGTAATCATCTAGTCTTCATCGAGCCAACGCAATTAAGAAAGGTGGTCCAACTTGAGGGAGTCAAGATCGTCATCATCTAGCTCAAGTGGACCATGTGCAAGGCAAAGGTTTGCCCTTGATAGGTTTTCTATTTTACCAGTCTCATGGTGGTAGTTGGGAGACCGGGTTATAGGATCGATAGCCGTACTATCAAGGGGGCCCTCAAGTGAGTAGCTTGATCGTATCATTCGTTGAGAGCTCAAACCATTGCTTCCTTGCATCATGTTTCTTGGTTCTTGTTTGGTTCTCTTTGTGAGTCTTAGAGCTTATGGTCATCTTGATGACAAGTTTGAGTTCATCGAAAACGGAGTTTGCATGCGTCTTCCATGATGTTTTCGATGTTGGAGGTTTTACCGGTCTTATCCGAGGAAGGGCTCTCACCATTTTCTTTTGGGCCTTTTCTCATTTGCTTCTTATTGGTATTTCTATAAAGATTGTGTTAGCCCTTGTCACTAGCTTTCCAACAAACTTGGTTTCGTCGAATTTGGAGTCCGTTTGCAGAAGTTGTGTCAGTTTTGGTGTTCTGAAAAGGTTGCAGCGGTACTACCGCGGACAGGAGCGGATGTAATTTTTACTACCGCTCTTGGGAGCGGTACTACCGCTTGGAGCAGTACTACCTCGGCTACTTCCGTGGCTACTTCCGCTCGGGACCAAAAACTCGTCACAAGTCCAGCGGTGGTAGGCACAGATGTAATTTTTTAGTACCGCTCGCAAGCAGTAGTACCGCTACCCTTAGCAGTAGTACCGCTACCCCTAGCGGTAGTACCATGAGGACAAGCGGTACTACCGCTCCGCCGGTTCTTCTGGCTTTTTTGCCTCCTCGCTGTTGTGTTTCAAAGGGCTACTACCGCCCTAGCGGTAGTACCGCTCGGTGCGGGCTGTGACCATAACGGTTGGATTTTTCCCCACCTATAAAAGGGGGTCTTCTTCCCCAATGAACCTTATCCTTTGAGTTCGTGTTCTTCCCCCATTGTTTACCTTCTTCGAGCTAGCTAACTCTCAATCCCTCCATGGATTCTTGCTACTTTTTGAGGGAAAAGAGAGAGGAGATCTAGATCCACATTTCCACCAATCACTTTCTCCTCTATGTGAGGGGAACCCCTTGGATCTAGATCTTGGAGTTCTTGGTGTTCTCCTTCTTGTTCTTCCTCTCATTTTCCTCCCTAGCATTAGTTGCTTCGGTGGGATTTGAGAGAGAAGGACTTGGGCACTCCGTGTGCCCTTGCCATTGCATTTGGTCCATCGGTTTGAGTTCTCCACGGTGATACGTGGAAGTACAAGTTGAGAAGCTTACTACTCTTGGGTGCTTGGTACCCTTGAGCTTGTTCCTCTTGGGTGCTTGGGCGCCCTAGACGGTTGGTGGTGTTCGGAGCTCAATCATTGTGGTGTAAAGCTCCGGGAAAGCGTCGGGGTCTCCAATTAGGTTGTGGAGATCGCCCCGAGCAATTTGAAGGGTTCCAGTGACCGCCCCCAAGGGTTGCCAAAGTGTACGGGTTCGGTGACTGCCCCCAAGGGTTGCCATTTGTACGGGTTCGGTGACCGCCCTCAAGGGTCCCTTAGTGGAATCACGGCATCTTGCATTGTGCGAGGGCGTGAGGAGATTACGGTGGCCCTAGTGGCTTCTTGGGGAGCATTGTGCCTCCACACCGCTCCAAACGAAGATTAGCATCCGCAAGGGTGTGAACTTCGGGATACATCGTCGTCTCCGCGTGGCTCGGTTATCTCTTACCCGAGCCCTTTACTTATGCACTTTACTTTGTGATAGCCATATTGTTTCTTGTCATATATCTTGCTATCACCTAAGTAGTTTTTCTTGCTTAGCATAAGTTGTTGGTGCACATAGGTGAGCCTAGTTGTTCTAGGTTTTGTGCTTGACAAATTAACCGCTAGGTTTATTCCGCATTTGTTCAAGCCTCAACCGTAATTATTTTAAAGCGCCTATTCACCCCCCTCTAGGCGACATCCACGATCTTTCAACAAACCCGACGGCGACACTGCTCGAGAAGAAGGGGAAGAAGGTGCTTCCCTCAGGCTCTGGCACATCGGAGGCGAGCCGGAGCTCCGTCTTCCCCCACTCATTGCTCTCCCCCGCCGTCAGCAGGCGCAAGGACGCGAGGCTCTTCTCTGTGACGGTGGGCGCTTCAAGAGCCGGCTCATACCAAGCCGGCGCTGAGGAAGTCCTTACCTTGCGCGGCGCCATGGGTCGCAGATGCGGAGCGAGATTGGAACAAATCTAAGGTAGCAGCGGCGAGGAGCGAGAAAGGGGAGCAAGGCGAGGAAGAAACAATGAAGGCAAGTGCTGTCCGCGCCAGCCTTTTGTCCAATCGAGCAGTTGCCGAGGCAGCGTGGGGAAGCGGAGACACCCACATCCAATCAACCGCCATGCGTCGACCGAGGCCGCAGGCTTTTGGGGCCCGCGGCGCTCCGTACTTGACCCTTGGCTTCGTCGTGAAGCCAAGCCCGAGCGCACCTTGGGCCCGGGGGCTACTGTCGGCGTTCTGGGAACGGGGGTCCCCAGACTTGCCTGCCTGCGGCCCATGGCGTGGCTAAGTCAGTGGGCCGTACGGCCCATCTTCATCAACAAAGCATTCAAGACCCTCGCGAGGGGCCAAGCCTCGCGAGGCGGACGACGCAAGACCTCCTCAGGAGTGGCCTAGTCGGGCAGGCTCACGAGGAGAGGAGATATCAAGGCGGGGCAAACCTCACGAGGCTCTTGATACGTCTCCAACGCATCTATAATTTTTGATTGCTCCATGCTATATTATCTTCTGTTTTGGACATTATTGGGATTTATTATTCACTTTTATATTATTTTTGGGACTAACCTATTAACCAGAGGCCCAGCCCAGAATTGCTGTTTTTTTTGCCTATTTCAGAGTTTCGCAGAAAAAGAATATCAAACGGAGTCCAAACGGAATGAAACCTTCGGGAACGTGATTTTCGGAACGAACATGATCCAGAGGACTTGGACCCTACGTCAAGAAATCATGCAGGAAGCCATGAGGTAAGGGGGCGCGCCTACCCCCAGGCGCGCCCTCCACCCTCGTGGGCCCCACATTGCTCCACCGACGTACTCCTTCCTCCTATATATACCTACGTACCCCCAAACGATCAGATACGAAGCCAAAAACCTAATTCCACCGCTGCAACCTTCTGTACTCATGAGATCCCATCTTGGGGCCTGTTCCGGAGCTCCGCCGGAGGGGGCATCGATCACGGAGGGCTTCTACATCAACACCATAGCCTCTCCGATGAAGTGTGAGTAGTTTACCTCAGACCTTTGGGTCCATAGTTATTAGCTAGATGGCTTCCTCTCTCTTTTTGGATCTCAATACAATGTTCTCCCCCTCTCTTGTGGAGATCTATTCGATGTAATCTTCTTTTGCGGTGTGTTTGTTGAGACCGATGAATTGTGGGTTTATGATCAAGTTTATCTATGAACAATATTTGAATCTTCTGAATTCTTTTATGTATGATTGGTTATCTTTGCAAGTCTCTTCGAATTATCAGTTTGGTTTGGCCTACTAGATTGATCTTTCTTGCAATGAGAGAAGTGCTTAGCTTTGGGTTCAATCTTGCGGTGTCCTTTCCCAGTGACAGTAGGGGCAGCAAGGCACATATTGTATTGTTGCCATCGAGGATAACAAGATGGGTTTTTTATCATATTGCATGAATTTATCCCTCTACATCATGTCATCTTGCTTAAAGCGTTACTTCGTTCTTATGAACTTAATACTCTAGATGCATGCTGGATAGCGGTCGATGTGTGGAGTAATAGTAGTAGATGCGGGCAGGAGTCGGTCTACTTGTCTCGGACGTGATGCCTATATACATGATCATACCTAGATATTCTCATAACTATGCTCAATACTGTCAATTGCTCAACAGTAATTTGTTCACCCACCGTAAAATACTTATGCTCTTGAGAGAAGCCACTAGTGAAACCTATGGCCCCGGGGTCTATTTTCCATCATATTAATCTTCCAACACTTAGTTATTTCCGTTGCTTTTTATTTACTTTGCATCTTTATTATAAAAATACCAAAAATATTATCTTATCATATCTATCAGATCTCACTCTCGTAAGTGACCGTGTAGGGATTGACAACCCCTTATCGCATTGGTTGCGAGGATTTATTTGTTTGTGTAGGTGCGAGGGACTCGCGCATAGCCTCCTACTGGATTGATACCTTGGTTCTCAAAAACTGAGGGAAATACTTACGCTACTTTGCTGCATCACCCTTTCCTCTTCAAGGGAAAACCAACGCAGTGCTCAAGAGGTAGCAAGAAGGATTTCTGGCGCCGTTGCCAGGGATGTCTATGCAAAAGTCAACATACCAAGTACCCATCACAAAGCCTTATCTCCCGCATTACATTATTTGCCATTTGCCTCTCGTTTTCCTCTCCCCCACTTCACCCTTGCCATTTTATTCACCCTCTCTTTTTCGTTCGCCTCTTTTTTGCTTGTTTCTCTTTTGCTCGTGTGTTGGATTGCCTGCTTGTCACGATGGCTCTGCCTAAATTTGGCGATCTTCACCTTAAAAGATTGGAAGAGATCGATGGCAATGTCAGGAGTTTTATGGTTTTACAATTTGAGCATAATAATTTCTTCACAAACGAGCGTAAGGAACAAAAAAGCTTTATGAGTTATATGAATAAAGAGCTAGATGATATGTCTAAGGAATTTGACGGTTTGAGATCCCAAATTGCTCATCTTGAAAAGTTAACATCTGAAATTTCGGATAAGCAGGCTACCTTAGTTAATAAGATGGCCGCTAAGCCGGAAAATTTTGAAAATAAAGATGAAGATCTAAAAGTTATTGATGTGTCCCCTATTAAATCTTTGTTTTGCAATATGAATCTTGATAATGATGGGACTGAATATGATCCACCTTTACCTAGAAGGCGTTCCAAAAATTCGGAGTTTTGAGATCTTGATGCTAAAATTGACAAAAGTGGGATTGCAGAGAACAAAACCCTAGATAGTAATAAACCCACTATTTTGGATTTCAAGGAATTTAATTATGATAATTGCTCTTTGATAGATTGTATTTCCTTGTTGCAATCTGTGCTAAATTCTCCTCATGCTTATAGTCAAAATAAAGCTTTTACCAAACATATCGTTGATGCCTTGATGCAATCTTATGAAGAAAAGCTTGAGTTGAAAGTTTCTATCCCTAGAAAACTTTATGATGAGTGGGAACCTACTATTAAAATTAAGATTAAAGATCATGAATGCTATGCTTTGTGTGATTTGGGTGCTAGTGTTTCCACGATTCCAAAAACTTTGTGTGATTTGCTAGGTTTCCGTGATTTTGATGATCGCTATTTAAACTTGCACCTTGCGAATTCCACTATTAAGAAACCTATGGGAAGAATTAATGATGTTCTTATTGTTGCAAATAGGAACTATGTGCTCGTAGATTTTATCGTTCTTGACATAGATTGCAATCCTTAATGTCCTATTATTCTTGGTAGACCTTTCCTTAGAACGATTGGTGCAATTATTGATATGAAGGAAGGGAATATTAGATTACAATTTCCATTAAAGAAAGGCATGGCACACTTCCCTAGGAAGAAAATAAAGTTACCATATGAGTCTATCATGAGAGCCACTTATGGATTGCCTACCAAAGATGGCAATACTAAGATCTATCCTTGCTTTTATGCCTAGCTAGGGACGTTAAACGATAGCGCTTGTTGGGAGGCAAGCCAATTTTATTTTTAGTTTGTCTGCTTTTTGCTTCTGTTTAGGAATAAATATTTGATCTAGCCTCTGGTTAGATGTGTTTTTATGTTTTAATTAGTGTTTGTGCCAAGTTAAACCTGTAGGATCTTCTTGGATGATAGTTATTTGATCTTGCTGTAATTTCCAGAAACTTTCTGTTCACGAAAATAATTGTTAAAAATAACCAGAACATGATAAAATATTGATTCAAATTGCTGCTGATCAATAAACAAATTTTCTAGGTCGTCCTATTTTGGCCGATTTTTGGAGTTCCAGAAGTTTGCGTTAGTTACAGACTACTACAGACTGTTCTGTTTTTGACAGATTCTGTTTTTCGTGTGTTGTTTGCTTATTTTGATGAATCTATGGCCAGTAAAAGAGTTTATAAACCATAGAGAAGTTGGAATACAGTAGGTTTAACACCAATATAAATAAAGAATGAGTTCATTACAGTACCTTGAAGCGGTCTTTTGTTTTCTTTCGCTAACGGAGCTCACGAGATTTTCTGCTGAGTGTTGTGTTGTGAAGTTTTCAAGTTTTGGGTGAAAGATTTGATGGATTATGGAACAAGGAGTGGCAAGAGCCTAAGCTTGGGGATGCCCATGGCACCCCCAAGATAATCTAAGGACACCTAAAAGCCAAAGCTTGGGGATGGCCCAGAAGGCATCCCCTCTTTCGTCTACTTCCATCGGTAACTTTACTTGGAGCTATATTTTTATTCACCACAAGATATGTGTTTTGCTTGGAGCGTCTTGTATGATTTCAGTCTTTGATTTTAGTTTACCACAATCGTCCTTGCTGTACACATCTTTTGAGAGAGACAAACATGATTCGGAAATTATTAGAATGCTCTATGTGCTTCACTTATATCTTTTGAGTTATATAGTTTTTGCTCTAGTAATTCACTTATATCTTTTAGAGCACGGTGGTGGATTTGTTTTATAGAAACTATTGATATCTCATGCTTCACTTAGATTATTTTGAGAGTCTTATATAGCATGGTAATTTGCTTAAATAATCCTAATGTGCTAGGTATTCAAGAATAGTAAAAACTTTCTTATGAGTGTGTTGAATACTAAGAGAAGTTTGATGCTTGATGATTGTTTTGAGACATGGAGGTAGTGATATCAAAGTGGTGCTAGTTGAGTAGTTGTGAATTTGAGAAATATTTGTGTTCAAGTTTGCAAGTCCCGTAGCATGCACGTATGGTAATCGTTGTGTAACAAATTTGAAACATGAGGTGTTCTTTGATTGTCCTCCCTATGAGTGGCGGTCGGGGACGAGCGATGGTCTTTTCCTACCAATCTATCCCCCTAGGAGCATGCGCGTAGTGCTTGTTTTTTGATGACTTGTAGATTTTTGCAATAAGTATGTGAGTTCTTTATGACTAATGTTGAGTCCATGGATTATACGCACTCTCACACCTTTCCATCATTGCTAGCCTCTTCGGTACCGTGCATTGCCCTTTCTCACAATGAGAGTCGGTGCAAACTTCGCCGGTGCATCCAAACCCCGTGATATGATACGCTCTTTCACACATAAACCTCCTTATATCTTCCTCAAAACAGCCACCATACCTACCTATTATGGCATTTCCATAGCCATTCCGAGATATATTGCCATGCAACTTTCCACCATTCCGTTTATCATGACACTTTCATCATTGTCATATTGCTTTGCATGATCATGTAGTTGACATAGTATTTGTGGCAAAGCCACCATTCATAATTCCTTCATACATGTGACTCTTGGTTCATTGCATATCCCGGTACACCGCTGGAGGCATTCATATAGAGTCATACTTTGTTCTAGTATCGAGTTGTAAACAAATAGAAGTGTGATGATCATCATTTTCTAGAGCATTGTCCCAAGTGAGGAATAAAAAAGAGAGAAAGACAAAGGCCATAAAAAAAGAACAAGGCCCAAAAAAAAGAGAGAAAAAGAGAGAAGGGACAATGTTACTATCCTTTTACCACACTTGTGCTCCAAAGTAGCACCATAATCTTCATGATAGAGAGTCTCTTGTTTTGTCACTTTCATATACTAGTGGGAAATTTTAATTATAGAACTTGGCTTATATGTTCCAACAACGGGCCTCCTCAAGTGCCGCAGGTCTTCGTGAGCAAGCAAGTTGGATGCACACCCACTTAGTTTCTTTTGTTGAGCTTTCATATATTTATATCTCTAGTGCATCCGTTGCATGGCAATCCCTACTCCTTACATTAACATCAATCGATGGGCATCTCCATAGCTCATTGATTAGCCTCGTTGATGTGAGACTTTCTCCTTTTTTGTCTTCTCCACATAACCCCCATCATCATATTCTATTCCATCCATAGTGCTATATCCATGGCTCACGCTCATGTATTGCATGAAGGTTGAAAAAGTTTGAGATTACTAAAGTATGAAACAATTGCTTGGCTTGTCATCGGGGTTATGCATGATGAGAGCATTCTTGTGTGATGAAAAGGAGCATGACTAAACTATATGATTTTGTAGGGATAAACTTTCTTTGGCCATGTTATTTTGAGAGGACATAATTGCTTAATTAGTATGCTTGAAGTATTATTATTTTTATGACAATATTGAACTTTTATCTTGAATCTTTCGGATCTGAATATTCATACCACGATTAAGAAGAATTACATTGAAATTATGCCAAGTAGCATTCCACATCAAAAATTCTGTTTTTATCATTTACCTACTCGAGGACGAGCAGGAATTAAGCTTGGAGATGCTTGATACGTCTCCAACGTATCTATAATTTTTTATTGCTGCATGCTATATTATCTTCTGTTTTGGACATTATTGGGCTTTCTTATTCACTTTTATATTATTTTTGGGACTAACCTATTAACCGGAGGCCCAGCCCAGAATTGCTGTTTTTTTGCCTATTTCAGAGTTTCGCAGAAAAAGAATATCAAACGGAGTCCAAACATAATGAAACCTTCGGGAACGTGATTTTCAGAATGAACATGATCTAGAGGACTTGGACCCTACGTCAAGAAATCAAGCAGGAAGCCACGAGGTCGGGGGCGCGCCTACCCCCCAGGCGCGCCCTCCACCCTCGTGGGCCCCATGTTGCTCCACCGACGTACTCCTTCCTCCTATATATACCTACGTACCCCCAAACGACCAGATACGGAGCCAAAAACCTAATTCCACCGCCGCAACCTTCTGTACCCACGAGATCCCATCTTGGGGCCTGTTTCGGAGCTCCGCCGGAGGGGGCATCGATCACGGAGGGCTTCTACATCAACACCATAGCCTCTCCGATGAAGTGTGAGTAGTTTACCTCAGACCTTCGGGTCCATAGTTATTAGCTAGATGGCTTCCTCTCTCTTTTTGGATCTCAATACAATGTTCTCCCCCTCTCTTGTGGAGATCTATTCGATGTAATCTTCTTTTGCGGTGTGTTTGTTGAGACCGATGAATTGTGGGTTTATGATCAAGTTTATCTATGAACAATATTTGAATCTTCTGAATTCTTTTATGTATGATTCGTTATCTTTGCAAGTCTCTTCGAATTATCAGTTTGGTTTAGCCTACTAGATTGATCTTTCTTGCAATGGGAGAAGTGCTTAGCTTTGGGTTCAATCTTGCGGTGTCCTTTCCGAGTGACAGTACCGGACAGCAAGGCACGTATTGTATTGTTGCCATCGAGGATAACAAGATGGTTTTTTTATCATATTGCATGAATTTATCCCTCTACATCATGTCATCTTGCTTAAAGCGTTACTCCGTTCTTATGAACTTAATACTCTAGATGCATGCTGGATAGCGGTCGATGTGTGGAGTAATAGTAGTAGATGCGGGCAGGAGTCGGTCTACTTGTCTCGGACGTGATGCCTATATACATGATCATACCTAGATATTCTCATAACTATGCTCAATTCTGTCAATTGCTCAACAGTAATTTGTTCACCCACCGTAAAATACTTATGCTCTTGAGAGAAGCCACTAGTGAAACCTATGGCCCCGGGGTCTATTTTCCATCATATTAGTCTTCCAACACTTAGTTATTTCCGTTGCTTTTTATTTTGCTTTTATTTACTTTGCATCTTTATTATAAAAATACCAAAAATATTATCTTACCATATCTATCAGATCTCACTCTCGTAAGTGACCGTGTAGGGATTGACAACCCCTTATCGCGTTGGTTGCGAGGATTTATTTGTTTGTGTAGGTGCGAGGGACTCGCGCGTAGCCTCCTACTGGATTGATACCTTGGTTCTCAAAAACTGAGGGAAATACTTACGCTACTTTGCTGCATCACCCTTTCCTCTTCAAGGGAAAACCAACGCAGTGCTCAAGAGGTAGCAGCTCTCGTGATGTGAGACATGACGATCGGCGCCAGGCGGGTGCCAGCGCGTGTAGCGTCCTTGTTTCCTCTTTGGTGCTAAGGAGGCAAGCGCAGGCGAGGAGTACCGAGGCATCAGGCAAAGGTTGCCATATCGGTGCAACGTGACCAAGACCAGAAGGACGGCAGGACGGTGGTCATCATGGAGCCCAAGACAGCGTCACCACCAGAGCCTTTCGCAGGCGAAGACCACATTTGTCAGGATAGCTTGTACTAGCTGCCCCCCTTCAAATTTGCCCGCCGTTGTTGGCTCCCTCCCCGCTCAATATTTGGGGAGAGGACCAGGGCCTATATAAGTAGAACTAGCCACCACAGTAGGGGCATCTCAACTGGGCCTGAGGCATGTCAGCTTGATCTGATCTGATCGAGAGCCTACCCTAGCCACAAGAAACCTCAACCTTAGGGGGTTGTTATTCCCTTTGTACTGTTCATCATCAGCCCTGGAGTAGGGTATTACACCACAACGGTGGCCCGAACCAGTATAAATCTCGTGTCTTTCTGTGTTGCGAGTTTGTCGAGTTCGTCCGTGAGATCTTAGTGCGCTAGGGCACGGATCGGTAGGAGGGAAAGACTTCGCGCGCACCCTAGAGTTCAAACCTTAAGGGTTTCCTGGAACCCCACATCCGACAGTTACTAGTAAACTACGAGCCATTATCTGTGATGATGCAGTTGGGGACCCCGAAACGGCTCACGAGGCCCTTGATGAACTTGACAGTAGAGCCGGCTGGGATGGTGCGGACAGCTTCCACTTCCGCCCACTTGGTGAACTTGTCGATAGCGACGTAGAGGTAACGGTATCCCCCAGGCGCTCGAGGGAACGGGCCCAGGATGACCAGCCCCCAGACCGTGAACGGGCACGTGAGCGGAATAGTTTGGAGGCCCTGAGCCGGCTGATGAATTTGCTTGCCGTGGACTTCACCAGCTCAGCTGCGTCGTTGAGTGCAGTGGGCCAGTAGAACCCACTGCGGAATGCTTTGCCGATGAGGGTCCGCGACGACAAATGGTGCCCGCAGTCACCACCGTGTATGTCAGTTAGCAGCTCCTTCCCCTGGTCCTTGGAAATGCATCACAAGGAAACGTCATTGGGCCGCTTCCTGTACAGCTCGCCATCCCTGATGCAGTACGCCGTTGCTTGCCGAACCACACGCTCTGCATCCTCCTCCTTCTCTGGCAGCGCCCCTTGCATCAGATACTCCTTGAATTTCTGGGTCCAACATCCCTCCTGAGGTTCAAGTGCCAAGAGCAAGCGAGCTCCTGAGGTCGGGCCATAGGTCAGGGCTATCGAGACGGGAGGCTGTGGAAGCTCCTCCCGAGGCTGAGCTGTGCTTGAAAGTGGTGGTGCAACTGATGGCTTGAAGAGCCATTCCTCAAAGACGCCGGGCTCTTGGGGCTACCGCTTGGATGCTCTCCTCGCGATGTTGTCGGCTTCCTTGTTGGTGCCCCGGGGCACGTGCTGCAGCTCTAGGCCCGAGAACTGCTTCTCCATCTTATGCACCTCCGCGAGGTATGCCTCCATATGCTCGTCCTTTGGCTCGTATACCTTGTTGGAGAAGTTGACGAGGAGTTGCGAGTCGCCTCTGACGGTAAGTCCCTTCACCCCCAGAGCTGCCGCGGCCTTCAGGCCAGCTATGAGGCCTTCGTATTCCGCGATATTGTTGGAGACCTTCTGGCCGTGCTGAAAGCAGAGTTGCACTGCGTAGTAGAGCTTGTCCTGAGTGGGCGAGATGAGCACTGCTCCAGCCCCGCGCCCTGGTGCGCGAAGGCGCCATCGAAGTACGTGACCCAGCCGTCTGGTGCCTCACTCCCTGGTGAAGTGGATCGGTCTTCGCCTTCTTCAAGTGTCGGGGCATCCGTCCATTCCGCCACAAAATCAGCGAGTGCGGCCCCCTTGACGACCCTGGTAGTGCTAAACTCCAACTGGAATGCTTGCAGCTCGATGTTCCACTCAGCGACCCTTCTAGCTGAGTTGGGGCTCCTCAGCACCCTCTCCAATGGGTAGGCCGAGACGACCTTAATGGGGTGGCCCTAGAAGTAGTGCCACAGCTTGCGTGAGGCCACCAAGAGCGCGAGCAGGAGCTTCTGAGGCATGGGGTAGCGTGCCCTCGCGTCCCGTAGCACGGTGCTGACGAAGTACACCGAGTGTTCGACGAGGGCCGGCACACTATTGAGGCTCGGGTCCTGCGGAGATTGGGGCATCTCCTGAGGTGCAGGGGTTCCGGAGACCTGACTGTCTTCGGCAGTTTCGGCAACGTCGCCCTGCCGAGCTTGTCCTTCTGCTGCTGAGGCCTTTCCTGCGCCTTCCTGACCCTGCACTAATTCAGCTGCAGCTTGGCACAGCGCGCCCTTGGCTTGGCGCTCCTCCCGAACTGCCACCAGCGCCGCGCTGGCGGAGTACGGGGTGGCGGCAAGGTAAAGCACTAAGGGTTCGAGAGGTCGTGGTGCCACCATCACCGGAGGGCTGGTCAGGTATTTCTTGAGGTCTTGGAAGGCGGTCGGCCTCTGGTGTACACTCGAACGGGCCCTTCTTCTTCATGAGCTTGAAGAAGGGTAAGGTGCGCTCTCCCAGCTTGGAGATGGAACGCCCCAACGCAGTCACTCGTCCCGCCAGCTTGTGCATCTCTCTGAGGGTCTGCGGCGGGCTCATGTCCTCGGTGGCCTTGATCTTCTCCGGGTTCGCCTCGATCCCTCTGTGGGATACGAGGAATCCCACCAGCTTGCCAGAAGGGACACCGAACACACACTTCTCCGGGTTAAGCCGCAAGTTCACCTGGCGCAGGCTCTCGAAGGTCTCCTCCAAGTCTTGAATCAAGGTTCTTGCCTCCCGAGACTTCACCACTATGTCGTCGACATAGGCCTCCGTGTTTCTCCCGAGCTGCCGCCCCAAGGTGATATGCATCAGCCGCTGAAAGGTCGCGCCCGCGTTGCGTAGCCCGAAGGGCATAAAGGCGTAGCAGTACACCCCACACGGGGTCAGGAAGGCTGTCTTCCCTACGTCTTCCACCGCCATCTTGATCTGTTGATACCTTGAGAATGCGTCTAGGAAGCACAGTAGGTCGCACTCGGCAGTGGAGTCGACAATCTGATCGATGTGGGGGAGCGGGAACGGATCTTGGGGGCAGGCCTTATTAAGGTTGGTGAAATCGACGCACATCCGTTCCTTCCCTCCTTTCTTCAGCACTACGATGGGGTTCGCCAGCCAGGTCGGGTACCGAACCTCGCGAATGGCACCTGCCGCCTCCAGCTTGCGGGTCTCCTGGACGATGAAGGCTTGTTTCTCCGTGGATTGCCGCCTCGCTTGTTTCTTGACAGGGCGCATGTTGGAGCACACCCTTAAGTGATGCTGAATCACCTCTCTTGGAACCCCCACCAGCTGATTGGGCTCCCATGCGAATATGTCCTTGTTTGCGCGCAAGAACCTCACCAATGCTTCCTCTTGACCCGGGTCGAGGCCGGCTCCTATGGTAAAGGTAGCCCCTGAGGATCCGTCGTCGTTGTCCGGCACCTGCTTGGTTTCTGCCTTGTCTTGGGTGAACAGCTGCTTCTTCTTTGTTGGCGCGGCCTCCTTGGCCTCGGGGGTACCGGCGCCGGTGGGCTGTGTTGCCGCCGCGGTCTTGAAGGCAAGCCTGAGTGCCGTTATGGCTTCCTTGGTGTCCCCCTTGATGGTGAGGACGCCTATGCTCCCAGGCATCTTCATGAGGTTGTAGGCCGGGTGAGTCGCTGCCATGAACTGAGCGAGAGCTCGGTACCCGAGGATGGCGTTGTACGGGAGACCGATGCGGGCGATGTCGAAGTCAACCTGCTCGGTGCGGTAGTTGTCGCGTGTGCCGAAGGTGACGTGGAGACAGATCTACCCCAGAGAGTGGGCAGCGCCACCACGGACTCCTGAGAAGGGCTTGCTGAGGCCGAGCCACTCGAGTAGTACGTGAAGAAGGCTGAAGGCCTCTACGGAGAGCAAGTTGAGGCCAGCGCCGCTGTCGATGAGGGTCTTGGTAACAGCCACGTTGCAAATGGTGGGCGTGCAGAGCATCGGGAGCATGCCCGAGCCGGCGGTGGAGTCGGGGTGGTCTTCTGAGCCAAAAGTGAGGTCGGCCTCTGGCGCAGCCCAACCCGGCGGAGCCCCCGGGCGCCTGGAAGCGGCCCCAATCTGACGGAGGAACGGTTTGACGTGGCAATCTGAAGGCGGTGCCTGAGAGCTGCCCAGCAGGGCTGCGACTGCGTGGTGCGCCGGCACCGCGTAGCGAGCAGTGAAGAGGTCGCAGAGCTCCCCCCAGGACGCCACCGTGGATCCAGGGAGGTTGAGCAGCCGGGCGCGTAGCTCGCCAGCGAGGGCCATAGGGAACCAGTTAGCCATGACCTTGTCGTCGCCCCCGGCCTCGAGGACAACCTCCTCGTACGCCAGTAGGAACGGTGACGGGTCCGCCGCGCCATCGTAGCGCGGCGGCGTCTCCGGCCTGAACTTTGGTGGCCATTGCACCCGTCGCAGGGCGGGGGCCAGGGCTCGGAGCCCCCTGGCCCCATCGTCACCACCGGCCGCAGGAGCAGATGGCGGGGCACCTGCCATGGGGGCGAAGTGCGGCGGCGCGGGGTGTAGTCTAGTGAAGAGAAGCTACGGCGCACCCCTACCTGGCGCACCAAATGTCGGATCTCGGGTTCCGGCAAAACCCTTAAGGTTTGAACTCTGGGATGCGCGCGAAGTTCTTTCCCTCCTACCGATCCACGCCCTAGCTCGCTAAGATCTCACGGATAATTCAACGAACTCGCAACACAGAAAGACACGAGATTTATACTAGTTCGGGCCACCGTTGTGGTGTAATACCCTACTCTAGTGTGTGGTGGTGGACGCCTCTTGGGCTGGTGATGAACAGTACAAGCGGAAGAACAGCCTCCTGAGGTTGAGGTGTTCTTGTGCTCCGTGAACTTGTGCGGTGAGAGCGCGACCTCATCCCTCTACTGTGGTGGCTAGCTCTACTTATATAGGCCCTCGCCCTCTCCCCAAATATTGAGTGGGAAGGGAGCCAACAACGGCGGGCAAATTTGAAAGGGGACAGCTAGTACAAGCTATCCTGATAAAAGCGGTCTTCGCCTGCAAAAGGCTCTAGTGATGACGCCACCTTGGGCTCCATGGTGACCTCCGTCTTGCCGTCCTGCTGGTCTTGGTCTCGTTGCACCGATATGGAAAACTTTGCTTGACGCCTCAGTACTCCGCGCCTGCGCCTGCTTCTTTAGCACCAAAGGGGAAACAAGGACGCTGCGCACCCCTGCACCCGCCTGGTGTCGATCGTCATGGCTCACGTCACTTGAGACTCGCGAGGTTTGCCCTGCCTTGATATCTCCGCTCTTCGTGAGCCTGCCTAGCTAGGCCGCTCCTGAGGAGGTCTTGCGTCGTCCGCCTCGCGAGGCTTGGCCCCTCGCGAAGGTCTTGATTGCCTTGTTGATGAAGGTGGGCCGTACGGCCCGCTAGCTTAGCCACGCCGTGGGCCGCAGGCAGGCAAGTCTGGGGACCCCCGTTTCCAGAATGCCGACACTTTCCTCGCCACATGATGCTTGCCAAAGGAGAAAAATAAAAAAGGAATAGAAGGAAAACTTTGACTCTTTGCATAAAAGTAAATACATAAAGGTAAAAGATAGGCCCTTCGCAGAGGGAAGAAGAGGTTGCCATGCGCTTATTTATTTGTATGCTCAACCCCTTAGTGCAAGAGAACGTCATGTTACATTGCCCCTTGTGATAGCGACCTTTATTATGTAGTCTGTCGCTTTTATTCTTCACCATCACAAGTTCATGCAACGCTCAATTTTCTCTTACACTAAATGATTCATACATTAGAAGCAATTTTTATTACCTTTTTGCATCGATGACAACTTACTTGAGAGATCTTGCTCAATCCCTAGGTAGGTATGGTGGACACTTGAAAATAAGATCTGGGTTTAAGGGTTTTTGGATGCACAAGTAGTATCTCTACTTAGTGCGGAATTTTTGGCTAGCAAAGATAGGGGCAAGCACCACATGTTGAAGGATCTATGACAATATGACTTCTATGTGAATATAAACAAACATAAACCATTAAGTTGTCTTCCTTGTCCAACGTCAACAATTTTGGCATATAATATTTTGATGAGGGCTCACAATCACAGAAGATTTCTAGGATAGTATATTTTTATGTGAATCTTCTCTTCCCTTATTAATTCTTTCATGAGTTGCATCATTGACTAATGCTATGTTTGTCAATCTCTAATAAAATTTTCTACTTATACTTTTCCTTATGTGGTGTCGTCACCTACCATAGGATTCGTATATGATCTTTTTCATTATTTATTTCCTTTCTCTTTTTCTTCCTTATTTCTTTTCTTTTATCTGCAACATGAAAGTAAAGAAAGCAAAAACTCAAACTAAACTTTATTATATAACTTGCACACGATTACAAGGATAGATCACTAAGAAAACTCTCAAAGAAGAAAGGATCAAACTAAACTTTTATTCTTCTAAAGCAAAATATCGAACTAAAATAAATAAAGGTAAAAATATAGTGGAATGATACGATACCGGCCCCCCCAAGCTTGGCGGAAGCCAAGGGGAGTGCCCATACCCGATACTCAATTCTCCTTTCGTGGTGAAGAATGTAGTGGTGATGAAGTAGAGGTCTTGTCCTCGGATATCCATGGCAGTGGCCCACCATCATAAGAGGAGGAGTGAGTTTCAGGGGTCCTGCAACTAGCAGCCAAACTCATACCTTTAAACCTTGCCTCATATTCAAAGACTTGGTTTTGGAGGTCATAGATCTGGCTTTGGAGGAAGACTTTTGTTTTCGTAGTTTCATTTTCTCTTTCTTTAGTCATAGGAAACACCGTACTGTTAAAGGGGGTCGAGGAAAAACTAAGGAAAAGTTTCCAAGTGATGCTCATCTCAAAATCCTACACCTACCAATCCCTTCGAGTGAAGCCATTGGAAGTCTCATACAGTTCAGTCAATTTCTTCAGTGACAGAGACGAAGTTCTTCTGGTCTCTGAGGAATTTGTTCTGACTGAGGAGTTAGGAATTCGCCAGTGCGGATTGCCAACAAGTGAGGAACATGATAGCCCTGAGGAATTTGAGAGTCCAAATTTCCGACCATTGTTATGCTATGCGCCAGCTGTCCCAAAATATGTACCCACCTAACGGTCATATCATTGAAGGGCATTTATGTCTTATCATGTCGGGCTGCTCCCTAGGCTATAAATAGCCGCCCCATACAACCACTACCTGCTTGGCTGCTCCAAGAGACACTGACACTTGTCATTGAGAGCATCCCATCCTCTGAGAACTTTGAGCGAAAATCATCAAGTGAGGAAAAACCAAACCCAAACACCTACAAACCCAAAGTGATTGAGCATCACTGAAGAGATTGTTCCTGTGTGGATCCGACGCTTATTACCTTTGAAGATTCTGCATCTTCCAGATGGATAGGCGTCAGGGTCTAGAGCGTCCAAGAGGAAATTGTGGATCGCCGAGTGACCTAGTTTGTGAAGGTTTGGAAGTCACCTGAAGACTTACCACGAGTGATTGGCGAGGTCTGTGTGACCTTAGCTCAAGGAGAATACGGTGAGGACTATGTGTCCGGGACCGTGTGTCCTCAGGTTTAAATACCTAGCCGCTCCAACCAGACGTACAACTATCACAGCAGTTGGAACTGGTCTACCAAATCACTGTCTTCACCGAGCTAACTGGTTCTATTTCCTCAACCCTTTCATTTCCTCATTACTGTGTTGTGTACTTGATCTCTACTGTTTGAAGACTTTGACTGAAGACTTTCTCAATTTCCTTAGTTCAATTTCTTCAGTCAGTTTGTCTTCAGCCTGCTTATCCTGTGTTTATGCTTTCTGTACTCTGTGCGTGTTTTCATTTCATCATGATGACTGTGATTCTGTTCTATTGTCTGCATCTGAGTACTTATTCCGCTGCTAGTCGTTCGTGACTTAGGAATTTCCTCACCCTGAAATTCCCCAGTGACGAATTGGTAAAAGTCACCTATTCACCCCTCTAGTCGACTTAACGCACTTTTAGTCACCCTCCCTCTTTGCCGCCCGCTAGCGGATGGCAAAGCTTATATACCGTCTGCTAGTGGACGGCAAAGAACTGGCTGACAGCAAACACCATCTTTGCTGTCCGCTCTTTCTTTGCCGTCAGCTTTCTGTATGTTGATGGCAAAGACCTCCTTTGCCGTCAGCTAGCTGACGACAAAGAACTTGCTGAGGGCAAAGATCCTGATTCCAATAGTGAGAGCACATGCCAAATGTGCTAGATGTAGCTACACCAAGTGAATCTATCATGCTTATGGGTACTGGAGAAATCATACCTTCAGAGGCACATGCTAAAGAGGAAATCATCATTTCTGCACCTAATCAGCATGAAGACACTGCTCAGCCTAAAGCCAATGCTGAAGATGAAGACAATGATCAGCAAGGGCAAAATCTTCGTCCAGTTCATCCTCGTGTTGCAAATGAAGTACAGATTGAGAAGATAATTGATAGCATCAATGCACCTGGTCCACTTGCATTTGTCTCTATATCTGAACCCAAGAAAGTTGATGAAGCCTTCATGGAACCTGAATGGATTCAAGCTATGCAAGAAGAGCTTCAATTGTTCGAGCTGAACAATGTATGGGAGCTGGTAAAGCATCCAGATCCTCGCAAGCACAATATCATAGGCACCAAATGGATCTATCGCAACAAACAAGATGAGCATGGTCAAGTTGTCAGAAACAAGGCTCGTCTCGTTGCTCAAGGTTACACACAATTTGAAGGGATTGACTTCGATGAAACTTTTGCTCCTGTGGCTAGGCTTGAAGCCATTCGCATACTGCTAGCCTATGCCAACCACAACAACATTCTTCTGTACCAAATGGACGTAAAGAGTGCCTTTCTCAATGGCAAAATTGAAGAAGTGTATGTTTCACAACCACCTGGGTTTCAAGACCCAAAGCGTCCTGATATGGTATACAAGCTCAACAAGGCACTGTATGGCCTCAAACAAGCACCTCGTGCTTGTTATGACACACTCAAAGACTTCCTGAAGAGAAAAGGCTTCAAACCTGGTTCTCTAGATCCCACTCTCTTCACGAAGACATATGATGGTGAACTGTTTGTATGTCAAATCTATGTGGATGACATTATCTTCGGCTGCACTGACAAGAGATACAGTGATGAGTTTGGGCATATGATGCAAGAGCAATATCAGATGTCCATGATGGGTGAGCTGAAATTCTTCCTTGGTCTTCAAATCCATCAGCAGAGTAATGACATCTTCATATCACAAGAAAAATATCTCAAAGATTACCTGAAGAAGTTTGGAATGCAAGACTGCAAAGGGTATACGACGCCAATGCCAACCAAAGGCCAATTGGGCCCCGACGACAATGGTAAAGAGTTCGATCAAAAGGTATACCGCTCCATGATTGGTTCTTTACTCTACTTATGTGCATCTAGGCCTGATATAATGCTTAGCGTTTGCATGTGTGCCCGAGTCCAAGCGGCACCAAAGGAATTGCATCACTTAGCTGTGAAGCAAATTCTTTGATATTTGGCTTACACCCCAACACTAGGATTATGGTATCCAAAGGGCTCAGAGTTTGATCTAGTTGGATTATCAGATGCTGATTATGCTGGTGACAAGGTTGATCGCAAGTCCACATCAGGCACATGTCACTTTCTTGGATGATCTCTTGTCTGTTGGTCTTCAAAGAAGCAGAACTGTGTATCACTCTCCACTGTTGAATCTGAATACATTGCTACTGGATCTTGCTGCGCTCAGCTTCTATGGATGAAGCAAACTCTCAAGGACTATGGCATCCACTTGAAGCATGTGCCACTTTACTGCGACAATGAAAGCGCCATCAAGATTGCCAACAACCCAGTTCACCACTCGAAGACAAAGCACATTCAGATCTGTCATCACTTTCTCAGAGATCATGTCATGAAGGAAGATATTGATATCATTAATGTCAACACTGAAGAGCAATTGGCAGATATCTTCACAAAGCCCTTGGATGAGAAAAGGTTTTGCAAGTTGTGGTGTGAGCTAAATATCTTAGAATCCTCGACTGTCCTGTGATTGGACACACATCCTAACGCTTATGCATGTTGATGACTTAGATGTGCAACACACGAAGTAACGTCTATCTTCAATCAATGAAGACATACACTCTAAGTGTGAATACATTCACGCGGAATTTGACTTCGGAGCGCCACAATAATTGTGCACCGTGTCTGGGTCTAATACTTCCTATACGGTGGGTAACGCCACCACCAAACTCTCTCAAAGATTTTCATTTGGCGTCATGATTGCATTATCTTTGCATTTGGTTTGTCTTCGACATTGATTTGACTTCAATGTTTATCTTCGCAATATTGATTTGGACTTTTCTGATATGTATATATATATATGTTCTGTCCTCTACAACATTCACTTATAGCTATGTCTTCAAACTTGACATTTTCTGAACTAAGTGAATGTGATCGGGCCCTAACCCCTTCTGTGCTTCTTCCTCAAATTCTGTCTATCTAGTCATATGCATTCTGTTGAAACATGTCGAATGTCTTCACTGCGTCCTTGTCAGCTGAAGATACAGAGACACACATTTAAAACTGCTTTCAATGTTATATCTCTTTTGCGAGAATACCAGAGAAGCCGGAACGACCACCCGACAAACCAGGCGTGCGTGGGAACATGGAACAACTTCCAATGATTTGCATGCATGCCACGTGTCCATCAAATGTGAACCACCAGGGCACCTGCGTAATTGCGTTGTGCAGCCCTTTACCTTATAAATACCCATCTCACGCGGTCATTATCTCCTCTTCCACCTCACCATCTCGCTCAAACCCTAGCGCCACCGCTAGCTCGCGTCGACGCTGGAGACGAAGCGCTTAGCTGTCGTGACCTCTTCGACGCCGTCCTCATGCCGGCCGCGGACCTCGTCTTATCCGCCGTCGCCGTAGGTGTCTTCCGCCACCAAGTTAGGGCGTGGGAGATTGGACTGCTCAGCCTCCCTTCTGCCTCGTCTAGCAATTCGTTTGTGGTAAATAAATCTCTCTTTTTACAGTCTTTTTGATCTGTTAAATCCATCCACTTCAACCAAAAGTGGTTTCTACACTTCCAAATATGGATATGTCTCTTTCTGAATCTCATATCTTGCAAAGTATGTTCACTTATGCTTCATAACTAGTTAGATTCCTCACTTGTACTTATTCATGGATTCGTACAAATCTGGAACCAACTCCCTTCAAATAAGTGAATGTCTTCGCTATATGAGGTCAATGTCTTCAAACTGATTTATCATCAAAATCTTCTGAGAATGCATATGACCGCTTCCCCTTCCCTCGCATCTCTAATGCTGTTACAGGTACATGTCCGTGGGAGAATCCCTTGGTTCTCATAGTTTGCATTCATTTGCAGAATTCTTACAGCATCATATTCACTCCCCTGAAGCTAGTTCTTGCTTGACAAGTAGACGGAAGCCTTTCACTATTCTGAAGCCTATCTATCTGAATATCATGGCCACTGAGAAATCTGCTAGGAAGGGTGGCAGGCAACGCCGTGGAAATACTGCTCTAGATCTGCCTCCAGATCTGTATGAAATGTACAAGACCGATCCTGAGGAGAACTACAATCAGCGCAAGACCCGAATTCAATGGATCATAAGATATTGGGCTCAACAGTGGTTCAAGTGCAACTTTGTTGCTGCTGAATATGCTGAGAAGAATGCCATCAAGCGCCCGTGGGGTGATATTCTTTACAGAAATCTGCAACCCAAGTCGAAGCCTGAAGCTATTGCTCAAGGTTTCTATCCTTGCATGGTCCGAGGACCTAAGCCTAAGAATGCCAACCCATCATCCTTGTTATGGTGTCATGACGACAATCTCTTCAAGCGCAACTTTCAGTTCGCCAAGGAGTCAGCTGCAAAGAATAGGAAAGCTTTCGGACTCAACTTCAACCCTGGTCCGTCTGCTCCCAGATAGGATGGCACATGTGAAGCCAATCCCAGTGTCATCGGGCCCTTCAATAGCTTCAATGGGATCCTCTCCCACATTGCTGCTCAAAGGGCCACGGTGGATCAATCTGCTGATGACGCAGACTCTGAAGATGCTCCAGCACCACCAAAGCAGAAGAAGAAGAAGAAGAAGAAGATAAAAGCTTTGAAGCCCTCTGCTGCACCAACTGCTTCGCCTATGAAGCCCTTGAAGGCTGCACCTCCTGAACCTAGTGTGCAGTCTAAAGACTTGTCTCGTGTCTCCAAGAGGACAAAGAAGTCCAAGAAGCCCAAGAAGATTTCAAGGCATAACCTAACTCCTGCTGCTGTTCTGCGCAACGAGGAAGACACCATTGATCTGTCTAGTGATGAAGATCTCGGTGATGAAGCTCTAGAGCTGCTGATCAAGAGCAAGCAAGAGGATGAGATCTTCAGTGATCTGCCTCTCTTTGATGTTGATATTCTGAATAACTTCATCGATGAATGGGTTGACGACCAGAGCATCAGCATTGATGACCTGCAGCTGCCCGTGGACATCAGTGTCACATTTCATGGAGCCATTGCAAATGAATTGGCCTTAGCTCAAAAAATCGTTGAGCTCAAGAACAAGATGGATCATGAGAAGGCTCATTTCAAGAAGAACATGGACAAGCTCAGTGTGGCTGATGTGCAAATCTTCAAGAAGATGTTGCATGATCTCAAGGCTTAATTTCACAAGAAGCGTGGTGAAGCCAAAGGCTCACGCGAGTGCATGAAATATTATGCTCAGAAATCTGTTCAAGCACACAATGAAGCTGAGAGGAGAAAGGCTCTTGGGCGTCCTGGCATCGACCCCAGAATGGCTGCCAAGCAAAAGAAGAAGTCTGCTGCGGCCCAATCTGAAGCTCAACGGCAGGAAGACCTAGCATTGTCGTCCCTGCCAGTATGACTGGCTCGAAGCCAAAGGTCACCTCAGCAGCTTCAGAGCTGAAGAAAACCAGCATGCTGAAGCCGAAGCCAGGAAGAGGAAGCTCAAAGATACATCTGATGATGCTCCCTCCAAGAAGAAATTGAAGACAAAGGCTTCAAAGTCATCAAAGAAAGAGCGCCCTGCCGCCCAAGAGCCCCTCATAGTTAAACCCATCTCAGTTGCTCTCCCTGCTTCAACCAATCAAGAACGTCGCCTTGTGATTCATGAGACTGCTTCCACAGAGGCTCCAGAAAGTGAAGAAGTTCCAGCTGTCGACCCTAACGCAGCCGAAGATATTGTTCATGAAGACAATGTGCATGATGATGAAGTCCTTCCTCAGCTTGATCCCCAGTCGGTATCATCGCCGGCTCCCACAAGCAGTGAACTTATAAGCATCGGTCGCCCATTGACGGCAATCGCTCAAGATGACTCATGGGCTGAGCGCCAACAACAAGACACCCCACTGCAAGATGAAACACCACGTACTCCACCTGCTCAAGTCACCTCTTCGGTGCTTGATGATTACAACTACATGGAGACCACTCCTTCTCCAAAGGCGTTGCCAGCGTTTCGCAGGCTTCGCAAAGGCCTCAGGCCACAGGTCTCCATGTCGAGCATTCCAAAGAAGAAGTGCAACACACTAGCTTAGTAGCACGTCAAGTGTTTCCTGAAGCCACTCCTTCTAGGTCTGCCTCTGAGTCTGAAGCCAAGACCGATGAAGACATTCCGGCTACATCAGCCGAGTAAGAAAAATAAGAAGATAAAGGAGAAGAAAGAGAAGCCACACCCCCTGCCAGTGATCCAGTCATTCTCGAAGAGAATATGATCGTGCCCGACCCTCCAGTCGTTGAACAGATGCAGGTTGAAAACACTGAGGCTGCCACCAACAACGCCACTGAAGCCAATGACTCAGTCATGGCTGAAGACAATGTGGAGCCTGAAGCCAATGTGAATGCTGACACCACTGTGACGCCAATCACCTCTGATGGCGCCGTTCCTCCTCCAAGGCCACATACCATGGAACGTGCATTCAATTGTGGTGAGTTGGTGACTGTCAGATGGCCAATTATGGTTCCACCCACTGCTCCCGGGCCACAGTATGACTATCATGTGGAGTAGAGGCCTCAAGTTTAGAAGCCAAAGCCAGGACTGCCAAGGCTTCCAAGTGTTGTCACAACACATGGCTCATTCAGCGTGCTCAGTTTCAAAGAGCACAATACTTTCTTCGACAGCGCCAAGAACCCATACACGAAGCCCAAGATCACCTCTGATAGATTTTGGAGCCATCAGCAGCGAAGCTATTACTCTTGCATCCTGTACAACCAAGACCGGATTTTTCCGCATAAGCGTCTGGATTGTGATGCTATGGCTGGGCTGCCATGTCTTGAAGAGGCCCTTGACTGCTTTCAGGATGTTGGTCTTCTGGCTTTTGTGACTGACAAGGAACATTGGAATGAAGAGCTTCTGCTGAAGTTCTATGCCACTCTACACATTCGAGGCTACAATAGGGACCCGAATACTTGGGTACTTGAGTGGATGATAGGAGATGTACATCACAAAGCCAAAGCTCAGGATATCATCGAGCTTACTTCCCTGCCCACTCCAGGTGAGTTATACGAACCTGGTTGTCAGCTTTATCAGAATGAGCTGCAGAGCATTATTCAGAAGCCAGAGCCAAATATGAGCCAAATTCTTAGCATGATGAAGCCATTGCCCCGAGACACTGAATACCCAAAGGAGTTCTTTGTTAAGGACCTTGAGTATACTTGCCATGCACAGTGTACCACATTGTGAGGCGTACTCTCTGGCCTATCAAAGGAAATTCTTCTGAAGCTAAATTTGAAGGCGCCATGAAGACTTTGGTATTCTATATCATCAATGGCATCAGGTTCAACACTCAGGATTTCTTCATCAGACAACTTGCTGCTTCTGGGACTGATCTGTTTGGTCTAAAATTCTATGCTCCATGGGTGTTGCGGTTGATTAAGCTTCATTCAACCATTGACTATTAGCATTCAGCGCGCAACCATATTGTCTTTCTGCCTGAAGTTGATATGTCTATTGAAGCCATCTACCCCGAGCCTGCAAAGAAGCCACTCCACCTTTAGAATGCAGAATTCCAGAGCTTCACGCAGCCAATTGAAGGGATTCATGTGCCCAATGTTGCAACTCCTGCATATCCTCTGGCTGGCAACTTGCGCATACCGCACCGAGCCAACACTGAAGCCACTGCAAGCACCATCGCTCAAAGGCCTCAGAAGCGTCCTCGTCTCCTCAACGACCGTGAGCTTCTCGTGGCTTTACATCAAAAGCAGGATAGGCATCATGACTGGCTGAAGCGTCAGATGTAGAGTCTCTTGGTGGATGTCAATCGCATTCGCAACTTAGCCACCAAGAACACAGTTGTTGCACATGAATCCTGTAGGCGGTCCTGGAAGAGCCTAACACTACTCTATTCTGAAGATGATCTACATGCCGATGGCTTCACAGAGCACTTCAAGTTTGACTCCAGGTCTCCCCAAATGCAAGCTAGCGTCGCGCTCCCTCTATTGAAGATTCTGAACATTCATCTTCGACTGCAACTGTTATTGCGAGAGTCGTCGATGAAGAAGACGACACCACTTGAGCAACCTTGGCTGCACTACATCACGATTCTGTGTCAGGCCCTTCTACAGCACCAAACTCCAACGAAGACCGTGCTCCATCTTCTACTCCAGCTGGGAACAAGCAGATCCTCTATGTCTTCAAACCTTTTTGGTCATTACTAACAAAAGGGGCAGAAGCATATGAGGTTGATAGTCTTCAAGCGGGTCCATATGGGTGGTTGCATTATTTTTGCTAAGTTCTTACAACTCTCATTTTGAAACTATCTGGTTCTTGAGTTGTAACACTTAAACTCGATGGTCGTCTGCTACTTTTGCTGCTACCTTGTGATGCGATGGTAAATTCCGCATGAAGTCATTCTGCAGACACCCATTTCTCATTATGCATGTCATTATCTTCGTTATTGTTATATATGCATGATGAATTGTCTTCGTACGTTGAAGAGGATCTCCACAAAGTAAAACTTGCCATGTGCATTTGCATTCAAAAGCAAACTACTTATATGCACATCTTCAGGGGAGCCTTTTGTAACTTATGAAGACAGTGCCTTAATCCATAACTCTCACATACTTTTATCCCCGTTGAAAACTTCAACCAGTTTTTCATCAATCACCAAAAAGGGGGAGATTGTACGTGCATCTAGTGCCATCCCTAGTTGGTTTTGGAGTATTGACGACAAACTTGGTTGACGGACTAATGTGTTTTGTGAGAATTGCAGGATAACACAGGTAGTAGTCCCTTATTGATTTGATTTAACTACCAGAGATGACCCCTAAAAATGTGTGAAGACATTGAAGACAATGGTGGTTCGTGAAGACATTCACGGTGAAGATTATGACATGAGAAGACATTCATGTGAAGACTATGGAGTGCGAAGACATAGTTTTTCGTAGTTTCCTTTTCTTGTTTGTTGAGTCATAGGAACCACCGTACTATTAAGTGGGGTCCAAGTGAACAAAGTCAGAGTGACTGAAGTGATGCTCAAGCAAATCCTATGTCTTCGAGCGAAGACAATGAGAGAAAATCTTATCCAGAGCTGGATGAGTCAGCTTTACTTGTAGCCCGTGTCAAGCTGCCGCGTGTGTTTGAAATCCGACCGTTGGACACGTTTCGGTTCCTTAGTGACCCAACGTCATTTCGGACAAATCAGGCCGGGTTGCCTCCTGGCTATAAATAGCCCACCCCCTACACCATAAATTGGTGGCTACTCAGAGTTAGTGCACGACTTTTGTCGTTTGAGAGCAACCCACCTCCGAAGCATTTGAGAGAGAGATCCTTGCGAGGAAAAAGCCCAAAACACCCAGAGCCAAAGAGTGTTAGGCATCACTGAAGTCTTTCTGTTCGCGTGACCTGAAGACTTGTTACACTTGAGGACTGTGAATCCTCCAACCGGTTAGGCGTCGGGTTCTGAGCATCCAAGAGCCATTGTGGATCGCCGGTGAATGAAGTCTGTGAAGGTTTGGGAGTCTACCTTTAAGACTTACCAGAGTGATTGGGCGAGGACTGGGTGTCCTTAGCTCAAGGGGAATAAGGTGAAGACGCGGTCTTCTGAGTTAAATCTTAGCCTCCCTAACCAGACGTACAGTTGTCACAGCAACTGGAATTGGTCTACCAAATCCTTGTCTTCACGAAGCAACTGGTTCTATCTTCCACTTCCCTTTACTTTACAATTTGTCTTCGTGAAGTCATTGCCTGCTTGTCTGATCTGATTGACTTCACCGAGTGAAGTCTGTTTACTGTTTGGCTTCATACTGTCTTCCATCCCGATCCATACTACCTAGCTGCTGCTAGTCTTTGTGCTTTCACTTCATTGCTTACTTGACTATGACTTGTCTAGTGTAGTCTACCTTCCGCTGCATATCAATAGGTTCATTTCTACTATTTGTCTTCAAAGAGCTCGTGCTTAGAAGAATTTCATAAAAATGGCCTATTCACCCCCCTTCTAGTCGATAACTAGCACTTTCACTTTTGACTAATGCAACCTACCCTCGCCCAGGCGGTGGACATGCAACAGTTCATTTGGTGTCAGATTGCCAGAGGCATACACTGTAGTACCATCATTGTTCGACTTCACGAAGAGGCAAAGAGCCAAGCGCAAGGTTTAGTAAGTACGAGTAGTACTACTACTAGTATACAGGTACTAGGAACCGCATGGTGGAGCGTCTGTACTCTTATTTTATTTTAATCTCTAATAAAGTACACATTTATTCGGGAGATGTGTGGAAAGCGGTAGCCCAATAGTACTATTAAAAAACATCGAACATGTAATGATGATATCGGTCAACCATGCTCGAATATATCTTGGCCTCCGTGCGAGCTCGTCTGTGTGTTCTCGCTCCTCGTCTCTCTCAAGGAACGGCGGGTTGGCCATTTTGTCGTCAATTGAGATCGGTTTGCTCACACTCCGGTCCCACATGTCAGTGATATGCCAAGAGGAAGTGTGTTGACCGACTAGCCATACGCGTACTTGGTTTTGCACCTTCATACTACTCCTCCCTCAGTCACAGTTTACAAAGCGCGCTTCATTCTCATGCATTTCTCTCCATGCATTTCCACCACCAGAGAGACTTTAGACGCGTTTGGTTTAATGCTCAATTAATTAGGGTGTGGTAACCGCAATCAAGTCCACAATTTTCTCTCGTTGTACGAGGTGTGTACGCGGAGTGGAGTAAGTGCATGCATGTGTGTACCCGGAGTGGAAGCACTGCATGCATGTGTGTACGCATTATTTCCTGTAGTAATAAACGTCGTGTTATAACTACCAATGCTATTTTTCAGGCCGATCGCTAGTCGCCTTGGTCCCAGAGATTGTTGAAGTGCGCTCTATAAACAGTGACGGAGGGAGTAGTATGAGCAGATTCAAAGAAGAGCGTATTGATGGTTGCTTCTTCTGAGCAACTTATAGTGGGAAAGGTGGGGCTTATGATTTGACTGCTCATTACTCACTATTAGTGCGGTGCAACGACCGGGCTGTGTCTCCCATGCGGTTGTGCACTGCTCCCTCTATTCTTAAATACTCTAAAACATGTCCGAGTATTTGTCTTTCTAGAGGTTTCAACGAGTGACTACATACGAAGCAAAGTGAGTGAATCTACACTCTAAAATATGTCCATTTACTATTTCTAAAAAGACAAATATTTAGAAACGGAGGGAGTATAATTTTGTGCATGGCACATGGACCCGGATGCTGAAGAGGCTTCTGGCAATGCTATCAAGCTTCCAGCATTTGTTTACATAATTGACGTACTATACAAATAATTTTCTAGCGACATGAAATTGTACAATGCTCTAAGCTTTCAGCTTTTGTTTCGTGTGTCTTGCCATCCATGCTCTTTCGGAAAAAATAAAATACTAACTTCCTTGCTAATGCATCTCAATGATTAGCAGATCAGAGCTAATATTTACATCACAATTGAAGACAAAGTTGTGAGAAGGTGTTAAATTAAAATTGATCCATGCTTCCATTGGCAGCAACCTCACCCTAGCTCTGTCTAAATCAACAAGGCATGTTGGGAAAAAAAGTAGCTATCCGGAGCATGCAACATTCCGATCATTTTGTGCAGTTCCACTAAAATAGAGCTGAGCGTCCCTGTTCCAAAGATATTAAGTGTGATTACAATAATAGAGGACTGTTGATGAAACAATAAACACACAAATAGAAGCCGGTCACCTTTGCAGTCTCTCTTAAGACTAACTAGTTGGAGAAGATTAAGCAAATAGTTGGAGAAGATTAGGCTCGGAGTTGGATGAGGAGGATAGAGCAAAACCAATCTCCCTTTGTGCAGTCGTACTGAAATGTAGAGACTTTGCCCGTGTGACATTTTAGTACAACTGCACAAAACACTCTTACGAAAAAAGTGATTTGTGCAGTTCACCAAAAGGTCACAATAGCAACGAGGTGAAATGGATAGCCCTGTTTGCAAAAAGAGGTAGAAAGGAAACAATTACTGGCCAATAACAATTGATGACACATATGACGACAAAAAAGAAGCATATTCCTTGTCCTAAGGGAAGATAACACCACGGTTGTGTTTTTCTAAAATGGTGTGAGGACGAGATTGCAATATGGAAAGTGCGCTGGACGAGCTACGTTTTGGGAAAAGAACTATGGAAGATCCACATGCAAGATTTTCCACATGCAGCAACATGGGAAGACGGGCAGTGGAGTGATGTATACTACACAACCTTCTTCTTGTAGACGTTGTTGGGCCTCCAAGTGCAGAGGTTTGTAGGACAGTAGCAAATTTCCCTCAAGTGGATGACCTAAGGTTTATCAATCCGTGAGAGGCGTAGGATGAAGATGGTCTCTCTCAAGCAACCCTGCAACCAAATAACAAAGAGTCTCTTGTGTCCCCAACACACCCAATACAATGGTAAATTGTTTAGGTGCACTATCGGCGAAGAGATGGTGATACAAGTGCAATATGGATGGTAGATATATGTTTTTGTAATCTGAAAATATAAAAACAGCAAGGTAACTAAAGATAAAAGTGAGCGAAAACGGTATTGCAATGCTAGGAAACAAGGCCTAGGGTTCATACTTTCACTAGTGCAAGTTCTCTCAACAACAATAACATAATCGCATCATATAACTATCCCTCAACATGCAACAAAGAGTCACTCCAAAGTCACTAATAGCGGAGAACAAACAAAGAGATTTTGGTAGGGTAGAAACCACCTCAAAGTTATTCTTTCGGATCGATCTATTCAAGAGTTCGTACTAGAATAACACCTTAAGACACATATCAACCAAAACCCTAATGTCACCTAGATACTCCAATGTCACCTCAAGTATCCGTGGGCATGATTATACGATATGCATCACACAATCTCATATTCATCTATTCAACCAACACAAAGTACTTCAAAGAGTGCCCCAAAGTTTCTACCGGAGAGTCAAGACGAAAACGTGTGCCAACCCCTATGCATAGGTTCCTGGGCGGAACCCGCAAGTTGATCACCAAAACATACATCAAGTGGATCACGTGATATCCCATTGTCACCACAGATAAGCACGGCAAGACATACATCAAGTGTTCTCAGATCCTTAAAGACTCAATCCGATAAGATAACTTCAAAGGGAAAACTCAATCCATTACAAGAGAGTAGAGGGGGAGAAACATCATAAGATCCAACTATAATAGCAAAGCTCGCGATACATCAAGATCGTGCCAAATCAAGAACACGAGAGAGAGATCAAACACATAGCTACTGGTACATACCCTCAACCCCGAGGGTGAACTACTCCCTCCTCGTCATGGAGAGCACCGGGATGATGAAGATGGCCACCGGTGAGGGTTACCCCCTCCGGCAGGGTGCCGGAACAGGGTACCGGTTGGTTTCTGGTGGCTACAGAGGCTTGCGGCGGCGGAACTCCCGATCTATTCTGTTCCCCGAAGGTTTTAGGGTATATGGGAATATATAGGCAAAAGAAGTCGGTAAGGGGGCCACGAGGGGCCCACGAGGGTGGAGGGCGCGCCCCCTGCCTCGTGCTCTCCTCGTTGATCTCCTAACGTGCACTCCAAGTCTCCTGTATTGCTTTCTTTCCAAAAATAACTTTTCCGAAGGTTTCATTCCGTTTGGACTCCGTTTGATATTCCTTTTCTGCGAAACACTGAAACAAGGGAAAAAACAGGAACTGGCACTGGGCTCTGGGTCAATAGGTTAGTCCCAAAAATCATTTAAAAGTGCTTAGTAAAGCCCATTAATCATCCGAAACAGAATATAATATAGCGTGAAGCAATCAAAAATTATAGATACATTGGAGACGTATCATGGAGCAAGGCCGGAGGAGATACCTAGGGGTCGTTGGGATGTAACTAGGAGAGCGGCTGCGGGCGAGATCTGCCCATACTGCGGCAGTGAGCAACTGGTGTAGGCCCTACCACGTCGGAGCTTGGTCAGAGAGAACGGCAGGTACCGCAGATCGGGATGCGCTGCCTCAGCGCCATCGAACAGAGAAACGATGCACATCCTCCTTTTCCGCCGGCGGACGGTATGCGGCCGGATCAATGGCCAACGGTGAGAGAGAGAGAGGCCACCGCTGCCTTGTGTGAGATACTCTGAAGAGAGACAAACCCCGGCAGGCAGGCTCCGTTGTATATAGTGGAGCAGACTCACTTCTTCTCCATAAAAATCGTTTTATATTCTGTGTACGTGCCATTGAGCGATATAACTTTATTTAAAAATAAGGTGCCAATGCATCAAGTCGAACTTTGTTTCATGCAAGCGTGGTACACGACCTCCGTAGGTAAACAACCGCTACATGCACTCAAATTAGCATGTGGGTTGCCATTTCGTATAGAAATGAGCTCCACTGTGTACCCGCGCGGGTGTGGCTGGGCACGAAGCGTGAGTACGTGCACCTATTCTCTTCATGTATGTACACCACCTACGTGGGGTTGTGTGAGAGAGATACAAACATAGAGAGATATAGTGTGTGGGTTCGTGAGTGTTTGGGGTGCGTGAGAGATAGACAGGGAATATGTGTCAACGAGATCATATGTGCATGCTCCTAGGGGGATAGATTGGTAGGAAAAAAACCATCGCTCGTCCCCGACCGCCACTCATAAGGAGGACAATCAAAGAACACCTCATGTTTCAAATTTGTTACATAACGTTTAGCATACGTGCATGCTACGGAACTTGCAAACTTCAACACAAGTATTTCTCAAATTCACAACTACTCAACTAGCACAACTTTAATATCACTACCTCCATATCTCAAAACAATCATCAAGCATCAAACTTCTCTTAGTATTCAACACACTCAGAAGAAAGGTTTTACTAGTATTGAATACCTAGCATATTAGGATTAAGCAAATTACCATGCTGTTTAAGACTCTCAAAATAATATAAGTGAAGCACTAGAGCAAAAACTGTTTAGCTCAAAAGATATAAGTGAAGATCAATGAGTAGTCGAATAATTATGCAACTATGTGAAGACTCTCCCATTTAATAATTTCAGATCTTGGTATTTTATTCAAACAGCAAGCAAGGCTAAAGAAAATAAAATGACGGTCCAAGCAAAACACATATCATGTGGTGAATAAAAATATAGTTCCAAGTAAAGTTACCGATGAATGAAGACGAAAGAGGGGATGCCTTCCGGGCCATCCCCAAGCTTTGGCTTCTTGGTGTCCTTAGATTATCTTGGGGTGCCTTGGGCATCCCCAAGCTTAGGATATTGCCACTCCTTGTTGCATAATCCATCAAATCTTTTACCCAAAACTTGAAAACTTCACAACACAAAACTTAACAGAAAATCTCGTGAGCTCCGTTAGCGAAAGAAAACAAAACACCAATTCAAGGTACTGTAATGAACTCATTCCTTACTTATATTGGTGTAATATATATTGTATTCCAACTTCTCTATGGTTCATACCCTCCGATACTACTAATAGATTTATCAAAATAAGCAAACATTACATAGAAAACAGAATCTGTCAGAAACAGAACAGTCTGTAGTAATCTGTATCAAACGTATACTTCTGGAACTCCAAAAATTCTAAAATAAATTGGAGGACCTGAGGAATTTGTCTAGTAATAATCTGCAAAAATAATCAACTAAATATCGCTCTCCAGTAAAAAGTTTTAGCTAATCTCGTGAGCGCTAAAGTTTCTGTTTTTTACAGCATGATCATAAAGACTTCACCCAAGTCTTCCCAAAGGTTCTACTTGGCACAAACACTAATTAAAACACAAAACCACATCTAAACAGAAGCTAGATGGATTATTTATTCCTAAACAGAACAAAAAAGCAAGAAACTAAAATAAAATTGGGTTGCCTCCCAACAAGTGCTAACGTTTAATGCCCCTAGCTAGGCATGATGATTTCAATGATGCTCGCATAAAAGATAAGAATTGAAACATAAAGAAAGCATCATGAAGAATATGACTAGCACATTTAATTCTAACCCACTTCCTATGCATAGGGATTTTTTGAGCAAACAACTTATGGGAACAATAATCAACTTGCATAGGAAGGTAAAACAAGCATAACTTCAAGATTTTAAGCACATAGAGAGGAAACTTGATATTATTGCGATTCCTACAAGCATACATTCCTCCCTCATAATAATTTTCAGTAGCATCATGAATGAATTCAACCATAGAACCAGAACATAAAGCATTCTTTTCATGATCTACTTGCATAGAAATTTTACTACTCTCCACATAAGCAAAAATCTTCTCATTCGGAATAGTGGGAGTATCATAAGAGACTCGAATACTATAAATTGTTTCCACATTAAAAGAGTAATGTTCAGAAAAAGGGTAATCATAATCATGACAAGTTTCATAAATATAATCATCACTACTTTTTATAGCATAAGTTTCATCACAATAATCATCATAAGTAGCAACTTTGTTCTCATCATAATCGATTGAAACCTCTTCCAAGATAGTGGACTCATCACTAAATAAAGTCATGACCTCTACAAATCCAGTTTCATAAATATTATAAGATTCAACATCCTCCAAAATAGTGGGATCATTACTTCCTAAAGTTGACACTCTTCCAAACCCACTTTCATCAATATAATCATCATAGGTAGAAGGCATGCTATCATCATAACAACTTTGCATATCAAAACTTGGGAGGCTAAAAATATCATCTTCATTAAACTTAGCATCCCCAAGCTTGGGACAAACATTAATTTCAGCAAATATATTCTCAAATGTGTCATCCTCATCAAGCATAGCATCCCCAAGCTTGGGCCTTTTCATATCATAAGCATAATCATTCTCATTATTAATAGTATGGATAGCACCAATACTATAGCAATTGTCATATTCCAAGCAAGTGCCAAAAAGATTTTCAAGATCATAAGAAGTATCATTATCTTCCCAATCATAATCATCACAACAAGCAATAGGCATAACTAGATCATCATCAAGTGCATCATCTTCCACAATTATTTTTGATTCATTTTCATGAGGCACAACAATAATAGGAGCAACATTATTTGGGAGGGATACCTTTTTACCTGTAACATCCCAAACTTTCAATTTGGAATGTTATACATTAGATCATCATGCATAACATACTTTATTGCATTTTGTTTTGCGATCCTAGAAATCCTACGCAACTCAAGGACCCACGGAGAGAGTTGGGGATTTCGTTATTTTCATATTTGGGTTTTCTCAAATTTTGAAAATAGGATCATTTGTTTTAATTATTTTCTCTCTGAAAATATTTCATATCAAAATATATGAGAGGGGATAAAATGACTTCTCCACAAATAATGAAATATTGGAGGAAAAATATTAAAAACAAATATTTGATTTTATTTGAATTAGGAAAATACGCGTTTTTCAAAGTAGCATTTTAGGCCCAAATAAATGTGCATCTTGTCCGGCTTATTTTTAGAGGACGGGGAAAATTTATTTTGGGATTTTTGGAGTCCGTTTAGTATTTATTTTCTTACTTTTTCTGCACGTCCGAATTATTTAAAAAAAAGTCAACCAACTCCAGGCCGTACCCGAGCGGGACTCCTCGGGCCGGCCTTTATAAGCCGCGACCCCGGCACCCCAGCCCACCCGAGCCGCCCCGCGAAACCCTAGCCCCGCCCCGATCGGCGCCACCGACGCCGTCGCCCCGCGTCGACGCCACTGCCCCGCGCCGCCGCCGCCGCCCGTCCCGCCGCCGCCTGTAGCCGTCGTCGCCGGAGTCCCGCCACCACTCGCCGGACCTCGCCGCCGCCGGAGGTGCCGCCCGCGCCACCACCGGTTTTCGTCGGAAAACCGTTGGTTTTTTTAGGAAACCGCGATTTTTTATATAGATCGGTTTAGTTTTTTTCCGGTTTATTTATTTTGCGGACGTTCGTCCGTACGTCCGTTTTAACAAACGGTTTCCGTCGTTTAACCGCAGACAGCGAACGTTCGTTCGTTAGCCTGTTCATCAGTTTTTCTTTTTCTCGGATTTTCCGCGATTATTTTCGATCGCGATTTCCGATCTGTTTTTCGTTTTAGTATAACTTTTCGCTCGTTTATCGGAATCAGGCGATTCAAGCGCCTAGAGTTTCATATCAAAACCCTCTTTCTGTTTAACCAACTCAAACAAGTTTTTGCTGCTGTAAAATTTGACTTAGGTCCATATTAGTAAACGAAGCTTGTTTCTTTCGCCGTTTGAGTTTCGTTGCTTCGTTCGATTTGATTCTTTTTGCAAACCGGAGTTCTTAAGTTGAACTTTATGGTTCGATCTCTTATTTTGAGTTCTATTCGTGCATCCTTGCTTGATTGCTTATGTATGTATTGTTTGTTTGCGATAGAGTACCTGGAGTGCGAAGCGTGCTACTACGAGTCTCTAGGTTTCACGGATCATCAGCAAGGCAAGTAACACTTTGATCATACTTCTTTACCACCCAGTTTTATTGCATTAGATCAATCCTCAAACAATTGCATGATTAGGATCTGATTAATATGTGGGTTTTGGGAAGTAGATGAAGTAGTACCTATTGCCCTGTTTATTATCAAACCTTTGGGAGCTACTTCTACGTTTGCTTATTGCTATGCTATGCTCGTAGACGTGGATTGGGTTTGAGAGATTTCCATGACAGATGTGAGATTGTTAATTAATGGTTCAACTTAAGGTGGCTACTTTAATTTACATCTGGGTGGATTGAGGCACCTAGAGAATCCAGTGTTGCCTGTATTTTTGGATATCCCGGAGTACCCGTGTGATCATCCTATGGACCGCCACCCAGGCTCAAAGGGATCATGAGATTATTCATGCTAGAAACTTCCGTGTGCAGCCACAAGCTATGATGGGCTCTAGCATAGTTGAGTAGGTTACATGACCTCTTGAAGAGGTGGGCTAGCAGATGTAGGGGAAAGTAGGTGTAACTGTCCACCCGGAGTAAAGAGTAGTGTTTCTGAAAGACTGTGTCTCGGTCATCCGTTTCTCAAACACCATGTAGTGCGAGAAATCAAGCGGAGGAGATCGAGTCTTGTGGGGAAAAGTGCACAAACCTCTGCAGAGTGTATAATCTAATCATGGTTAGCCGTGTCCCCGGTTATGGACATCTTGAGTATCTAGTTCTTGGATTATCATGTGAATCTCATCATCATGTTACTTAATTTAATTTGATTGGGTTAATCATGTTTTTAATTGGGATTGAGTTGGAGGTACCTTCTCAATCTTTAACAACCACCATGATAGTTAAATAAAATTTATTCCTTTGTGTTAGGGAAAAATTGGCTTTTCGCAAAACTTTAACCATAGAGCTTTCCACCAGCCAAATATGCATGTAGTGATAGCATTATTCTGTTCATTACTCTCTATGTGTTACATTGCCAGCATATTCCATGTGCTGACCCGTTTTCGGGCTGCAACGTATCATGTTGCAGACTTTTCAGACGACGAGTAAGGAGCCTTAGGTCGTGGTCTTATACTCAGTGATGCCGTTGGAGTTGATGGACTCACTTTATCTTCCAAGCCTTCCGCTGTTATCGTATTTAGATGGCCTTAAGCCATATTTATTGTAATGAGTTCTCTCTTGAACTATTCGATGTAATAAGTGTGTGATTGCTACTCTGTTATAAATCCTTCAAAGTACTGTGCGTGCCAACATTACCGATCCAGGGATGACACTGATGCACAGAGACTAGACTGTTTGAGGTCTGGTCGCTACATTACCTTTGCTTCTCCGTTTTTTCTTTTTCTTCTTCACATCATGTGCGGGTTTATCCCTCCTTTTTGAGCTCCTTATTGATGATATTGGTTGAATAGAAAGCTCCTCCTCGTTACCTGATTCATCATAAGAAATAATAGGAGGATATTGGGAAGTCTCTTCCCTTTCATTAGTGTTCTCTTCATCTTCTATTTGCTTTCTTTTTTTATGTAATTGGCAATATAAGGATTTTCAATGCAATTCACTGCACAATACATATAAATTTCCTCTAGATCAAAATTAAGGAGTTTATAACGGGCAAATTCTGGGAGATAGTTAGTTATACATTTCATTTCTTCATAGCCCATAAGCAAACTAAGTTCATTATAATGTGCAAGGGAAATCAAGTCATCACAATTTTTGGACACGATTAGATCATGAAACAATTTGCATCGGATAGTTAAATGACCCCGTTCATTGCAAAGTTCACAAGTACGGCTAAGTAAATTTAAATTTTCACCACAAACATCTAGCCTTTCTTGCAACAATTTAGTTTCTAAATGCTTATGCCTCTTGCAATATCTATCTTCCCTATTTGGTGTGTACTTGCAAACCCAATGCACTCCACAAAAATTTACATGTTTATAGGAGACATTTTCATCATAACTAGTACAATCATCATTAGTACTATGGATATTCAATGAGTTCATACTAACAACATTGCAATCATGCTCATCATTCAAAGATTTAGTGCCAAACATTTTATAGACTTCTTCTTCTAGCACTTGAGCACAATTTTCCTTTTCATCATACTCACGAAAGATATTAAAAAGATGAAGCGTATGAGACAAACTCAATTCCATTTTTTGTAGTTTTCTTTTATAAACCAAACTAGTGATAAAACAATAAACTAAAAGATTCGATTGCAAGATCTAAAGATATACCTTCAAGCACTCACCTCCCTGGCAACGGTGCCAGAAAAGAGCTTAGTTGACGGGGTGTGCGTGCCGCTTACCTAGCCTCCCCAGCAACGGCGCTAGAAAAGAGCTTGATGTCTACTACACAACCTTCTTCTTGTAGACGTTGTTGGGCCTCCAAGTGCAGAGGTTTGTAGGACAGTAGAAAATTTCCCTCAAGTGGATGACCTAAGGTTTATCAATCCGTGGGAGGCGTAGGATGAAGATGGTCTCTCTCAAGCAACCCTGCAACCAAATAACAAAGATTCTCATGTGTCCCCAACACACCCAATACAATGGTAAATTGTATAGGTGCACTAGTTCGGCAAAGAGATGGTGATACAAGTGCAATATGTATGGTAGATATAGGTTTTTGTAATCTGAAAATATAAAAACAGCAAAGATAACTAAAGATAAAAGTGAGCGAAAACGGTATTGCAATGCTAGGAAACAAGGCCTAGGGTTCATACTTTCACTAGTGCAAGTTCTCTCAACAATAATAACATAATCGGATCATATAACTATCCCTCAACATGCAACAAAGAGTCACTCCAAAGTCACTAATAGCGGAGAACAAACAAAGAGATTATGGTAGGGTACGAAACCACCTCAAAGTTATTATTTCGGATCGATCTATTCAAGAGTTCGTACTAGAATAACACCTTAAGACACATATCAACCAAAACCCTAATGTCACCTAGATACTCCAATGTCACCTCAAGTATCCGTGGGCATGATTATACGATATGCATCACACAATCTCATATTCATCTATTCAACCAACACAAAGTACTTCAAAGAGTGCCCCAAAGTTTCTACCGGAGAGTCAAGACGAAAACGTGTGCCAACCCCTATGCATAGGTTCATGGGCGGAACCCGCAAGTTGATCACCAAAACATACATCAAGTGGATCACGTGATATCCCATTGTCACCACAGATAAGCACGGCAAGACATACATCAAGTGTTCTCAAATCCTTAAAGACTCAATCCGATAAGATAACTTCAAAGGGAAAACTCAATCCATTACAAGAGAGTAGAGGGGGAGAAACATCATAAGATCCAACTATAGTAGCAAAACTCGCGATACATCAAGATCGTGCCAAATCAAGAACACGAGAGAGAGAGATCAAACACATAGCTAGTGGTACATACCCTCAGCCCCGAGGGTGAACTACTCCCTTCTCGTCATGGAGAGCGTCGGGATGATGAAGATGGCCACCGGTGAGGGTTCGCCCCTCCGGCAGGGTGCCGGAACAGGGTCTCGATTGGTTTTTGGTGGCTATAGAGGGTTGCGGCGGCGGAACTCCCGATCTATTCTGTTCCCCGAAGGTTTTCGGGTATATGGGAATATATAGGCGAAAGAAGTCGGTAAGGGGGGCCACGAGGGGCCCACGAGGGTGGAGGGCGCGCCCCTGCCTCGTGCTCTCCTCGTTGATCTCCTGACGTGCACTCCATGTCTCCTGTATTTCTTTCTTTCCAAAAATAACTTTTTCGAAGGTTACATTCCGTTTGGACTCCGTTTGATATTCCTTTTCTGCGAAACACTGAAACAAGGGAAAAAACAGGAACTGGCACTGGGCTCTGGGTCAATAGGTTAGTCCCAAAAATATTTAAAAGTGCTTAGTAAAGCCCATTAATCATCCGAAACAGAATATAATATAGCGTGAAGCAATCAAAAATTATAGATACGTTGGAGACGTATCATGGAGCAAGGCCGGAGGAGATACCTGGGGGTCGTTGGGATGTAACTAGGAGAGCGGCTGCGGGCGGGATCTGCCCATACTGCGGCAGTGAGCAACTGGTGTAGGCCCTACCACGTCGGAGCTTGGTCAGAGAGAACGGCAGGTACCGCAGATCGGGATGCGCTGCCTCAGCGCCATCGAACAGAGAAACGATGAACATCCTCCCTTTCCGCCGGTGGACGGTATGCGGCCGGATCAATGGCCAACGGTGAGAGAGAGAGGCCACCGCCGCCTTGTGTGAGATACTCTAAAGAGAGGCAAACCCCGGCAGGCAGGCTCCATTGTATATAGTGGAGCGGACTAACTTTTTCTCCATAAAAATCGTTTTATATTCTGTGTACGTGCCATTGAGTGGTATAAGTTTATTTAAAAATAACGCGCCAATGCATCAAGTCGAACTTTGTTTCATGCATGCGTGGTACACGACCTCCGTAGGTAAACAACCACTACATGCACTCAAATTAGCATGTGGGTTGCCATTTCGTACAGAAATGAGCTCCACTGTGTACCCGCGTGGGTGTGGCTGGGCACGAAGCGTGAGTATGTGCACCTATTCTCTTCGTGTATGTACACCACCTACGTGGGGTTGTGTGAGAGAAATACAAACATAGAGAGATATAGTGTGTGGGTTCGTGAGTGTTTGGGGGCGTGAGAGATAGACAGGGAATATGTGTCGATGATATTTCAATAAAAAAATGTAACATATGCAATGTGTGTGAAATAGAGGCCTGGATATATCATATATATAGAGGGGCAATCCACAAGAAGAGAGTGGAGGTTTCATCAGCGTGAGGTATCCATAGAATTGAAGAGAGGGATGATGTGCGTGTGTGTGTGTGTGCGATCGATAAAGAGTGCCATCGAATTTGTGTGTGCCCACGTCAAAGATATAGGGTGGCTGGCCTACTGGAACGTGAGAGGGGATAGGTGCAATTTGTGTTTGTGGCATGGATACCAACCTACAGCGCTCGACTATCGCTGTGTGTGGGTGGGGTGGGGGGAGAGACCTAACTATAGAGGTACAATGGCTGGTATATGTGTGGAGGAGGAGAGAGACCTACCTTATGTATTGAGGGAGATCGATCGGCATCCATGCATATGTGTAGGAGAGGAATAAGGTTGAGAGAGACAGAGCTAGAGTGTCGGAGGGGTTGGTGGTGGAGTTGCTTCTAACAAATGGTGGGAGAGGCTTGCTAGACAAATGGAGGGCACGCCTGCAATATCAATAAGAGAGGGGATGCCTGCCTATCTGTGCACGTGCATGTGAGAGACGGGCCAGGAGGCATGCACGAATGATGAGGGGGGATGATATGGCTGTTGTAAACAGACGTAACTACATAGGAAGATCAATCGTCCTTTGTCGGAGAAAGGAGGGACATAACTTGTGAGGTACGCCGATCGCTGGGTGGGGAAAAATAGTTAAAGTCGACCTAGGTATGTGTAGGGAGATCGATCGGTATACATGCATGTATGTGTTAGAAGCAAATAAGGCCCGGAGAGAAGGATAGAGAGAGAGGGATGCAGCTAGGAGGTGGTGCGAGAGGAATACTATATCGAGGGGGAAGGAGTGTGCGATACGAGATCGATGAAAAGAGGGGCGGAGTGTGGCATGGACGGTGAGAAGAGAAGAGGGGAAGCTTCTGTTTGTGGTAGGCACACCCGGCTAGAGAGGTATATCGATCGATGTGTGCCGTAAAGAAGGAGCTGGCGGGCCTACACACATCATGGGTGAACGACCTAAAGTGAAAAGACGAATTTGCACGATGGAGCTAGAGAATGCTGAGGGAGGGTGAGAGGGAGGCGGGCGTGTGCATGCACAAGAGAAAGTTAGTGCTAGCTACAAAGACAAGAGGATTGTGTGGGTGTAAAAGACGAATAGAGAACATAATTCATTATAAAAAGTGAATCCGGATATTTGAAGAATTTATCATAGTGTTTTAAACCGACGCATGCGTGAATATATATAATGGTGATACGCATGGTGTGGTTATGAACATGTTATACTACATATAATATATTTTATATATAAGAAAACAGAGTTGGTGATGATGGTGTGCCTGCAATCCTGCAATATAGGCCGTCCGATTTATATCTGACGGATAGGAAGGAAACTATGGCAATTTTGAAAAAAAAGATACCCACACCCCTCTCCACATTTGCAAACAAGGCCTCCCCTCGATCATCTTGATGTTCCGTGCAACGCATGGGCATCTTGCTAGTAATACATACAATATATACATCATTGATTATAATTTGGGATAATGTGTGGTTTTTGCAGCTTAGGGCTAAATACTTGTCATAATGTAGGGGGCGGGGCACTATACTTTGTGTGATAAACACGGTGTACGTATGGAACATGGTTTAGATTATGAATATCTAGTTAGTACATCAAATGTACTATTATTTGGAATCAACATCAAGTGTATTCAAAAAATTGAATTCGAGTTCACATAGTACACATAGTTCATACCTATCTCTATAGTAATCATGTGTTGTGTTGTGAAGGTAATACAAGAATGATGGTTGAAGTTGGCAACAATCATGATTGTAGATTCTTATTCACATAGAGAAACGAATTCAAATTTAGTTCGAATTGCAGCGGTAGTATAGACAAGCCTAACGTGTAATATTGCATGTACCAAATCAATTCGCACTTTCTTCAACGAAAATCAATCCCGCGCCTTGTCATATTCCAAAAATTCAGATATCGTGCTCCCAAAACTCACGCCTTCACAACCCGCGCCTTACTATCCCGAAATTACATCGCGCGTGAAAAGTCTCTCCAGCTGCCAAATCCTGACATGCGAAATCCCCCTTCTAACCCCGAGCCGAAAGGGCCGCTAGTTCAAATCGGTGGGGGTACTTTTGTAACACACCCTACATTTTGGACAAGCGCGTCCCTAAGTCATGGTTCCCCCCTCCCATCGCCTCCTTTTTGCCATTCAAAATCCCAGGCTGCCATAACCTCTCTGCTCTAGCCGCGAAACCCCACCCTCCTCCGTCCGCCACCTCACCGCTGCCTAGCCGAAGCCTCTTCCCCAACGATGTCGTCCACCACAACAACTCGACGACCCTCATCCACCCCCCCGGATGAGGATCCGTCGTCCATCTTGTCGTCCTGCTGGTTCAACTGCCCCGTCCTCCACCTCAAAGAAGCTGCTCCGACGATCGCCTCGTCTATCATGCCTGCTCCATCCCCACAGCGCCGCCTTAACTTGCTCCACCGGAACCGCAACATCCTCACCGACTCCTCGGACAAAGCTGAGGCCTACTCGGTGCCACCAAAGAGGTTGTACACTCATCACATCGCGCCTTCTCCTTAACTCGACCTCCCGGCGCCGACGGTGCTCCATCCCGCACCCCCATGGCGTGGCTACCTCGAAGCCGGCGCCGCGGGCGACATCTCCATGGTGGCTCTCCCCCAATGCGAGGCCCCTTCGGCGGCGGCGGCCATACCAGCCGGATCTGCTGCTGCTGCTCCGGCTCTCGCTCGCTCACTCGCGCTGCTGCTGCTGCTCTTGCTTGCTCGCTTGCGCTGCTGTTGCTGCTCCGGCTCTCGCTCGCTCACGCTGCTGCTGCTGCTCTCCCCCTCGCTCGTGCTCCTGCTCTGCTCCGATTTAGCTACACTTCAGTCGACTGAATCGACTTTTGGGTCAGTCGATTCTCAGGGGGGGGGGGGGGCTCGCCGGAGTTAAGGAAGAACCACCCGCAGCAGGGAGGGGGGCTCACCGGAGAGGTACCCCACTATCTATCTTAGGGTTCAGGGTGGGGCAGTGGTCGCTGGTGGTGGGGGGCACGGTGGTGGGGTGGTGACGTGGGGATCACCGGAGAAAAAGCTCGGCACGAGGGGCATAGAGGGCTGGCCGGGGTGGCGGCGGACCAGCGGTGGGGAGTGGTTTCTGGGTGGCGAGGCGGCGTGGGAGCGCCGCCGGCCGCGCGGGGGGGGGGGGGGTTCGGCCAATGGTGGCTGGCGGCTCAGGGGGTGGAGGCTGAATATGAACTGCAGGCCCTCCCTAAACTACATGTGAAGTGCCTCTCTGCTACCATTGCGTTCAGTTTTGACAGTAACATTCAGATTCCACAGTAAATATCAAACTCCTCATAGACTTATAGACCTGTGTACACTCACAAACACATTAGTCCCTTAACCTAGAAGTCTTCAATACACCAAAATCACTAAGGGGCACTAGATGCACTTACAGTGGCGTACCAGCGAGGGCCTCCTAACTGCCACTTTCTTTGCCGTCAACTAGCGGACGGCAAAGAATCTTTGCCGTCGGCTAGCGGACGGCAAAGAAAGTGGCCAACTAACGTCCGTTAGCTAGGCTCTTTGTCGTCCACTAGCAGACGGCAAAGAGCTGTGACCTAAACTAAAAAGCTGCCAGCCCCACGTCCCTCTCTCTTTCCCCTCTCTCTCCCTCCCTCATCACACCCGTGCCGCCGCCCCGTGCCCGAGCCGCCCCCGCCGCTCCGCTGCCCCGCCTCGCTGCCCCAGCCGCCCCATCGCGCCGCCCCGTCCCGGCCGCCCCGCCCCACCGCCCCGAGGCGCCCCATACACCAAAATCACTAAGGGGCACTAGATGCACTTACAATCTCCCCCTTTTTGGTGATTGATGACAATATAGGTTAAGTTTTCAACGGGGATAAACATATGAAGTGTAAATACTGATACTAAGGAATTTGATTGCAAGATATAGAAGAACTCCCCCTGAACATGTGCATATGTTAGGAATTTGCTTTTGAAGCATTGCACATTGAAGAGTAGAATCATGGAGATCTCCCCCTATATCTTGTAATTCATACACGCATTTAACCTGTGATATGAAGAATTTGAAATGCATGATGAAATATGGTGACTGATGTAATTCAGCATGCGTGCTTTAACATATATGAGGAAATAGCATGCAGAAGAACATAGCAAAAGTATCGTACCACCATCGGAGTTAAGATTACAACTCGATCCAACAAAGTTTTCAGAAGAACGAGAGTTGTAACTTAGCAAAAAAAACGCCCATATATAGGCCCGTTTGAAGACTAACACTCAAATTTCTCCCTTGACCAAAATGGACAAAAAATGAGGACTAACGCCCCTGAAGAATATCGTCACGAAGTCGATGGAGGAGCGCCATCGTTGTTGGGGTCGGTTGTCGATGTAGGGCCTGCCGCAGTGTCGTCCAAGTCTTCAAATTCATCAGTCTCGTGTGATGAAGAATAAGAGCTGGCCACCAAGTGAGGAACTTTTACCTTCTTGAATTTCTTCAAAGGTGGCTGAGACTAGTCAAAGTCCTAATTGAAGCCCATCTGCTTAAGACCTTCTTCACTGTAGAGACGAGATAGAGCAGCCCAGGTGCGATCAAAAACTTCATGGAGGTAGTAATGGTTCTTCTTCACTGAATTTTGAGTGATGGTCATGTTCTGAAGAATTGAACCAAACTGACGCTTGACACACTTGTGGTTGCGATCGACCTTCTGATGAAGACTGAGGAGAAGCTCACGACTAGTCATCACCCTTGGAGCTGTGCCTTGAGGATTTTGCTTTGATGCATTAGCGGCAGAGTCATGAGTAGCAGAGTCATCATTGGTGGAGTGGGATGCAGCTTTGCGAAACCGTCCATCCAATGGACGAGTGCCTTCATCAATAATTGCAGCCTTGCCCTTCTCATCAGATGAGGAAATCAGTCATTTGAGGACTTCAATGGGCGGCAAGTAGCTGAGATGATTTTGAAAGTCAACCTTGTAATTGATTGAAGACCTTGATTTGAGGAATCTCATAATCCAAGGAGCGCAAGGCTTCAACTCAAAAGGTGACAGTGCAACATTTGCCAGAGTCCTCATGAAGAAATCATGGTAGTTATTGGAACTCCATGGATGATGTTGAATAGCAGATTCTTCATCATGCCAACGACCTCTTCTTCATTAGAGTCGTGGCCTTTGATTGGACTCAGGGTCTTGGTTAAAATTCTGTAAATTGTCCTTGGCACATAGAGCAATTCCTTCACGAGGAATTTTGTTCTTGGGGCTTGACCAGGCTTCAGAGGCTTCATCAACACTTGCATGTAGTGATCAGATAGCTCAGGTTCATGGTAGATGAGTCGCGCACCTTCAAGGGGAGGACTGACAGGCAGGGCATGAAGCAATTCAGAGGCCGGTGCTTTGTAGTGTGTGTTCCCTGTAATTAGTCGTTTGAGGACTTCGTCATTACATGATATATGTTACTTTGTGCTCACCACTAAATTACAAATCATTGTTAATTGAAATTGGCTTTGATATACCTTGGGATCCGGGTGGATCCATTACTTGGCACTATATGCCTAGCTTAATGGCTTTAAAGAAAGCGCTGCCAGGGAGACAACCCGGAAGTTTTAGAGAGTCATTTATTTCTGTTGAGTGCTTTCATATAGTTTAAAAACAAAAAAAATAAAGAGGGGAACCCAAAACTTTTTCAAAAAGGAAAGTGAAAGTGAGAAAGACAAGCATGGTTAAAGTGGGGGAGCTCCTTGAACTTTGTTCATGCTCACGGAAATTTTGTGAATCTTGATTACAGAAAATTTTCAACAAAAATAATTATCCCCTTGTACAATTCCATTGTATTACAAAAATAATGTGCCAAGGTTTGCCTTTAGGATGTTTTAGATTACTTGTTGGTTTGTGCGGTGCAGGACAGAAACTTTGGCTGTAGTGCGCGATTTTGCATTTCTTACTGGAATGTCAAACGGTTCTGAAACGTTTTGCACTGTCTTTCTATACAAATTGTCTATTTTTCCTAATTTTGGCAGAATATTTGGAGTACCATAAGTATGGTGAATGTTCAGATTACTACAGACTGTCCTGTTTAAGACAGATTCTGTTTTTGATGCATAGTTTGCTTGTTTTGATGAAACTATCGATTTATATCAGTGGACTAAGCCATGGAAAAGTTATATTACAGTAGCTACAATGCAAAAACAAAATATGGATTGGTTTGCAACAGTACTTAGAGTAGTGATTTGCTTTATTATACCGGATCTTACCGAGTTTTCTGTTGAGTTTTGTGTGGATGAAGTGTTCGAAGATCGAGGATGTCTCAATATGAGGATAAGGAGGAGAGGCAAGAGCTCAAGCTTGGGGATGACCAAGGCACCCCAAGTAAATATTAAAGGAGACTCAAGCGTCTAATCTTGGGGATGCCCCGGAAGGCATCCCATCTTTCTTCAACAAATATCTGTATGTTTTCGGATTCGTTTCGTTCATGCGATATGTGCAAATCTTGGAGCATCTTTTGCATTTAGTTTTCACTTTTCATTTGTGCACCATTATGGTATGAGATAGTCCTTGGTTGTTTTATAGAATTCTATTTGCACTTCACTTATATCTTTTGAGTATGGCTTTATAGAATGCTTCATGTGCTTCACTTATATTATTTGACGTTTGGATTGCCTATTTCTCTTCACATAGAAAACCGCCATTTGTAGAATGCTCTTTTGCTTCACTTATATTTGTTAGAGCGTGGACATATCTTTTGTAGAAAGAATTAAACTCTCTTGCTTCACTTATATCTATTTAGAGAGTTGACAGGAATTGGTCATTCACATGGTTAGTCATAAAATCCTACATAAAACTTGTAGATCTCTGAATATGATATGTTTGTTTCCTTGCAATAGTTTTGCGATATAAATGTGGTGATATTAGAGTCGTGCTAGTTGAGTAATTGTGAAATTGAGAAGTACTTGTGTTGAGGTTTGCAAGTCCCGTAGCATGCACGTATGGTAAACGTTGTGTGACAAATTTGAAGCATGGGGTGTTCTTTGATTGCTTCCCTTATGAGTGGCGGTCGGGGACGAGCGATGGTCTTTTCCTACCAATCTATCCCCCTAGGGGCATGCGTAGTAGTACTTTGCTTCGAGGGCTAATAAACTTTTGCAATAAGTATATGAGTTCTTTTTGACTAATGTGAGTCCATGGATTATACGCACTCTCACCCTTCCATCATTGCTAGCCTCTTCGGTACCGTGCATTGCCCTTTCTCACCTCGAGAGTTGGTGCAAACTTCGCCGGTGCATCCAAACCCCCTGATACGGTACGCTCTATCACACATAAGCCTCCTTATATCTTCCTCAAAACAGCCACCATACCTACCTATCATGGCATTTCCTTAGCCATTCTGAGATATATTGCCATGCAACTTCCATCATCATCATATACATGACTTGAGCATTTATTGTCATATTTCTTTGCATGATCGTAAGATAGCTAGCATGATGTTTTGATGTCATTGCTACGCTAGATCATTGCACATCCCGGTACACTGCCGGAGGCATTCATATAGAGTCATACTTTGTTCTAGACATCGAGTTGTAATATTGAGTTGTAAGTAAATAAAAGTGTGATGATCATCATTATTAGAACATTGTCCCATGTGAGGTTATCAAAATAAAAGAGGCCAAAGAAGCCCAAATAAAAAAGAGAGGCCAAAGAAGCCCACCAAAAAAGAAAAAAACAAAAAAACAAAAAAGAAAAAAAAAGAGAAAAAGAGAGAAGTGACAATGTTACTATGCTTTACCACACTTGTGCTTCACAGTAGCACCATGTTCTTCATATAGAGAGTCTCTTGAGTTATCACTTTCATATACTAGTGGGAATTTTCATTATAGAACTTGGCTTGTATATTCCAACGATGGGCTTCCTTAAATGCCCTAGGTCTTCATGAGCAAGCTAGTTGGATGCACACCCACTTAGTTTTAGTTTGAGCTTTCATATACTTATAGCTCTAGTGCATCCGTTGCATGGCAATCCCTACTCCTCACATTGACATCAATTGATGGGCATCTCCATAGCCCGTTGATTAGCGCGTCAATGTGAGACTTTCTCCTTTTTGTCTTCTCACACAACCTCCATCATCATATTCTATTTCACCCATAGTGCTATATCCATGGCTTGCGCTCATGTATTGCGTGAGGGTTGAAAAGGCTGAAGCGCGTCAAAAAGTATGAACCAATTGCTCGGCTTGTCATCGGGGTTGTGCATGATGGGAGCATTTTGTGTGACGAAAATGAAGCATGGCCAAACTATATGATTTTGTAGGGATGAGCTTTCTTTGGCTATGTTATTTTGAGAGGACATAATTGCTTGGTTAGTATGCTTGATGTATTATTGTCTTAATGTCAAATGATAGACTATTGCTTTGAATCACTCCTGTCTTAATATTCATGCCATGATTAGATTATGTGATGAAGATTATGCTAGGTAGCATTCCACATCAAAAATTATCTTTTTTATCATTTACCTACTCGAGGACGAGCAGGAATTAAGCTTGGGGATGCTGGTACGTCTCCATCGTATCTATAATTTTTTATTGTTCCATGCCAATATTCTACAACTTTTACATACTTTTGGCAACTTTTTATACTATTTTGGGACTAACATATTGATCCAGTGCCTCGTGCCAGTTCCTGTTTGTTGCATGTTTTTTGTTTCGCAGAAAATCCATATCAAACGGAGTCCAATTGGAATAAAAACGGATGGAGATTTTTTTTGGAATGTATCTGATTTTTGGGAAGTGGAATCAACGCGAGACGATGCCGAGGGGGCCACAAAGCAGGGGGCACGCCCCAGGGGGCAGGCGCACCCCTGACCCTTGTGGACACCCCATAAGGCGGTTGTTACCCTTCTTTTGCCGCAAGAAAGCTACTATCCGGATAAAAATCGTGTTCAAATTTCAATCCAATCGGAGTTACGGATCTCCGATTATAAAAGAAACGGTGAAAGGGCAGAATCTAGAACACAGAAACAGAGAGAGACAGAGAGACATATCCAATCTCGGAGGGGCTCCCGCCCCTCCCATGCCATGGAAACCATGGACCAGAGGGGAAACCCTTCTCTCATCTAGGGAGAAGGTCAAGGAAGAAGAAAAAGAAGGGGGGCTCTCTCCCCCTCTCTCCCGGTGGCGCCGGAACGCCGCCGGGGCCATCATCGTGTGACGGCGATCTACACCAACACCTCCGTCATCTTCACCAATATCTCCATCACCTTCCCCCATCTATCTACAGCGGTCCACTCTCCTGCAACCCGATGTACCCTCTACTTGAACATGGTGCTTTATGCTTCATATTATTATCCAATGATGTGTTGCCATCCTATGATGTCTGAGTAGATTTTCGTTGTCCTATCGGTAATTGGTGAATTGCTATGATTGGTTTAATTTGCTTGTGGTTATGTTGCTGTCCTTTGGTGCCCATCATATGAGCGCGCGCGTGGATCACACCATAGGGTTAGTTGTATGTTGATAGGACTATGTATTGGAGGGCAAGAGTGACAGAAGCTTCAACCTAGCATAGAAATTGATGCATACGGGATTGAAGGGGGACCAATATATCTTAATGCTATGGTTGGGTTTTACCTTAATGAATGTTAGTATTTGCAGATGCTTGCTAATAGTTCCAATCATAAGTGCATAGAATTCCAAGTCAGGAATGACATGCTAGCAGTGGCCTCTCCCACATAAAACTTGCTATCGGTCTAGTAAAGTAGTCAATTGCTTAGGGACAATTTCGCAACTCCTACCACCACTTTTCCACACTCGCTATACTAACTTTATTGCTTCTTTATCTAAAGAACCCCTACTTTTTATTTACGCGCTCTTTATTATCTTGCAAACTTATCCAACAACACCTACAAAGTACTTCTAGTTTCATACTTGTTCTAGGTAAAGCGAACGTTAAGCGTGTGTAGAGTTGTATCGGTGGTCGATAGAACTTGAGGGAATATTTGTTCTACCTTTAGCTTCTCGTTGGGTTCGACACTCTTATCGAAAGAGGCTACAATTGATCCCCTATACTTGTGGGTTATCAGGTCTCCATTTCTTCAGCAGCATGTACATCAGCACTAGTGGCTGGAATTTCTTCAGGGATGGCGAGAACTGAAGCTTGAGGTCCATCAGAGCCCATTTGAACTTCTTCAGTTTGGACTGGGGACTGAGGAATCTGTTGCAGTGGGGTGAACATGGGTGAATTGGGGTGATGACTTTCCCAATAGTCATCATTCAGAACCGGAGTGGTGCACCAAGTGTCCACGTCTTCTTCTTCATCCATTTCCTCAACGCCTGCCTCTTCAGTTGTGAACTAAGGCATGGGCGATGATACCAATGGAGTGCACGTAATGTTGTCCACTTCAATTTCCTCATTCAACTGCTCTGGCGAAGCAGTAGAAGGATTTTCTTCATCTGATCCATTAGGGATTTCATAATCCTCACCAAAGGAACAATCTCCTTTGATGGCATGCTTGAGACAGGAATAGCATCAATGGGATTCTCAAAAGAGCTTGTCAAAGTCTTCACCTTCTTTGGTGCTGAAGACTTTGAGCGGCGAATGCTTTCCTTTTCTTCACTGCTGCTCGCTCCGCAGCTTTGGTTTTCTTCGCTTCTGATGTAGAAGGAAGAACATGACTTGGCGTTGGTGCAGGAGGAGTAGAGGAAATTGGTTCATTTTCCTCAGGTGCAACTGATGTAGTTGCCCTGGCTTGTTTAGTGTCTTCAGGCGCAGCGACAGATGCTTCAGCTGGCCTGGCTTGTTCTTCAAGCGCGCAAGGATATTCAGACTCTGCTGCCTTGACAGAAGCATAAAAGAAAACAGAGAAGTCGCTCCAGCTTCGTACGTGGCCAGGCCAGACATGTTTCAGCCTTATAAAGGGTGCAGTGTCAGCAGATGGAGACGGTAAACGTAGCTCTGGAGTTGATGACCTCGCTCGCCATGAACCACCATCCCAGGTGCTTGCTTTAACTTCGCGGTGTCATATGTGGTTGCATGTTGCATATGGTGTCTAGCTTGTATTCGAAAGGCCGAAGTCGGTCTTTATTAAGATAAGGAAAGATATTTTTTACATGAACCACCATCCCAGGAGCACCAGAAGACAAATAGCTAGTCAGGGCACTGGCCGAGCCAGTGACAAGCCCAGCACAGAAAGGCATCACCTGGAAGCCAACTGAAAAGCCACGATGGTGGCGAAGCAGCCCGCCTCCCACCAGGTTCTCAGGTCCTCGATGATCATGCTCACCACTCCAGCCGGATGTCTAGCTTGTATTGCTTCCAATTTGGTTAAATTGCATCTGCTTAGCTTACACATTATACCTTTGAATATGACATGCCTTCCTGTTTTTGGTACATACTAGTACATTTGTCTATTAACCATGTTCTTACATCAAACTAATGTTCTTGTGTATCCCTCATCAATCACTTATGATGAGATAGTCACCCCAGAGGGTTACTTTGAGAAAAGATCCTCTTTTGAAGAATGCAGTGTCAGCCTCCCCACATGATTGTCAAGAAGCAGCAAGGCTAGATGAAGATAGTGAACGTAGCTCTGTAGTTGATGACCGCATTTCCCCTACACCAGCATCGCAGGTGCTTTCTCTAACTTGGCAGCGTGATATGTGGTTGCATGTTGCATATGGTGTCTAGACTGTAATTCTTCCAATCTGGTTAAATTGCATGTGCTATTCTGCTTAGTTTATACGTTATACCTGTTAATGTGACATGCCTTCCTGTTTTTAGTACATAGTACATCTGTCTATTAAGCATGTCCTTACATAAAACTATTGTTTTTTTGTATCCCGCATGAATCAATATGACGAGACACCTTTAGTATATGCAGTGTGATATTAGTTGCATCTTTCATATGATTTATAGCATGCGCTGCTTCTAATTTGTTGAAACGCCATTTATGATGGGACGCTTTTAACTTGGCAGAGTCATATTGGTTGCATCTTTCATGTGGTGTCTAGCTTGCATTGCTTCTTATTTGTTGAAATGGCTTCTGCTTAGTTTACACAAACAGTTGTGAATATGCCATGTCGTCCTGTTTTTCGTACATATTCCATCCTGGTATCATGTGTTTGCCTTACATCAAAGTAGTGATTGTCAGTACCATGCACGAATGAGTTCTGAAGAGTGAATTTTATTGCTTTTTCTTGTCGGTTTTACTTGACAATTCAAAATCAATAAAGCGGAAGGAAAGTAGCAAGGCAGCGGATATAGGTGCTCCTTCCAAACGGAGGGCCTCTACAGATTCTACTCCGCCACCCCCAAGAAGATTTGCAAGACAACACATGCATAGACACTCAACATAGTTGTGTTGATGAGCACGTCTCCCCTAGTGCACCATCACAGGTGCTCCCTCTAACTTGGCACTGTTATATGTGGTTGCATGTTATGTATGATGTCTAGCTTGTATTGCTTCTAATTTTGTTGAATTCCATCTGCTTACTTTACACATTATACTTGTGAATAAGACACGTGTTCCTGTTTCTAGAACATACAATATCTGTCTATCACACCATGTTCTTACATCAAAGTACTACTGTTGTGTAACCTGCAACAATCACTTATCATAAGACACGTTTGACTTGGGAGTGTGATATAGGTTACATCTCGCATTCTTTTCTAGCTTGTACTACTTCTAATTTGTTGAAATGGCACTTATGACGAGACAGTTTTAACTTGGTAGAGTGATATTCGTTGCATCTTTCATATGGTGTCTAGCTTTCATTGCTTCTAATTTGTTGAAATGCCTTCTCCTTAGTTTACACATCATAAGCTGTGAATATGCAATGCTGTGAATATGCAATGGCACTAATGACGAGAGACCTTTAACTTGGTAGTGTGATGTTGTTTGCATCTTGCATATGATTTATTTCTTGTACTGCTTCACATTTGTTTAAACGCCATTTATGACGAGACACTGTTAACTTGGCAGAGCGATATTTGTAGCATCTTTCATATGGTGTCTACCTTCCATTGCATTGCTTCTAATTTAGTGAAATGTCTTCTGCTTAGTTTACACATCATAGTTCTGGTTATCTCATGCCGTCCTGTTTTTCGTACATATTACATCCTCCTATCATGTGGTTGTCTAACATCAAAGTTCAGTTCATCTGTATCACGCATCAATTTGTTCTGAAGAACTAAATTGTTATTCGTTTTTCTTGTCGGCTTGACTTAACATGGCACAGAGAAAGAGGAAGGAACACAGAATGACAGGGAAAGGGAAGCGGAAGAATCCTGCAGATTCTGCTGGTACTGATGGTGCAATAGAAGGTCAAAGTCCAGCGGAAAATTGTACAAACAGGGTATCCCGTGCTACACAAGCTGCAGAACAAGCCAAACAGAAACCAATAGCTGCCACCAAACAAGCAGTGACAACCCTAGTTGTTGCAACACCTTCCACAGTACCACCAGCTGCATGAGTTACTCGTTGGTCAACTCAGCTAGCAGCATCTTCTCAAGCTCCCTTGCCACCTGACACTACTTCTGAAGCAATCTTCACAAAAGACGAGTTGGCAAGATCAGATGAACTTTGTGAGCTTCAACAACAAGAAGGTAGTTGCTGGAGTCAAGTTATAGTTGCATGCTTCTTTATATGTAGTCTCACAGTTTGATGTACACCAACACTTCCTATGTTCGTTGTTGGACGAGCACCTAGGCGCAAGAGGAAACAAACATCAGGGATAATGCTCGATAGGTTAACTAAATCTAGAGGAGGAAGAATGGAGATCCGTTTTGAGGCAGGTTTAAAAAGGCCACGTGCTGCTACAGAGTCAGCCAAGTTAGTATCAGAGGCAGCGGTTGCCGTTAGGTGTCATGTACGTATCCTCCCAACATGGATTCAGTACAGGAATGACAAAGAGGAAACCCAGTTCAACACCTTCTCGACCATTTATCTGTAAGTATGGTTATGTATGGAAACTAGTAATATCGTCTTGCTCTGTCCCATACTTTGTAGGTTGCTGATAATGAGAATCCCATAATTTTCAATAGATGAGGTTCAAGTTGGATAGCCAAGATGATGCAACTAGACAAGCACCCATGTTTTCAAGTCTACTCTGTGACAGTATCAGTATAACTTGAGGAAAACTCACTTTGAAGGCAAGGCTAACAGTGAACTTGCCCAAACATCTCCAGTGGAAAATATATCGGCTGAAGACTGGAGAGGCCTCGTTAAACACTGGTCTGATCCAAAGTATCAGGTACATTATATATATGTGATCAGATCACATGTTGAAGTCCTATTTTCGCATGTGCCGCAAAAATCTATCTTCTTGTAGGTGAACTGTTCAAAGAACAAGGCCAACCGTATGAAAGTGAAATTCCAACAGACGACAGGATCTCATAGCTATATTGCACACTGCGAGGCTCTTGTAATTAGCTGCTGTTTCACTCTTTTCACTGTACCATATTATCAGATCTATATTGACTTGTTCCAAATGCAGAGGAAAGCCCGTAAGGACCAAAAAGTACCTGAACCAAATGCTGTGGAAATCTTCAAGGACCGTCACACCAGCAAGACAAAGGGCATCACTACACCAGTCAAAGCCACTGTTGTAAGTCCTTAATCCTCATGCCTTTTAACTACTACTTACTCTGACTTGTGCCTTGAACTGCATGGTTTGCAGCCAATGTCTATTACTCTTTTCAATTTTATACACAATTGTCTTAGCGTATCATTGCACCTTACAAGGTAGAGGAGTGATGTTCCTTTGATCTTGATCTGTAATCTATCCGTGCTGGACTTGCCCACACAATGTTACAATTGCCTGTTTGTCTGTTCTCAATTGTTTTGTGACATGAATGATGTCATACTATGCTTACCGTATTATAAACTTTGTCTCTTTATCCTTAGCTGTCAATACAATGTGAAGAAATAGACAATACATTAGCCATGGTACATGGTCATATGTTTGGAACCTGGTTTTATTATGTACTTTGCAGTAAAATACAACTAATATTTTACATGGGTTCACCAGAATAAGTTCTGTATATAGACCAAAGCTATTTTGTTTGGTTTTGCTGCCTCCTTAATATCTTCTGTTCTGGTACTACTAATGTAAAAACTCAACTTTTCAGCAAGCTATGGAAAAAATGGTGGAACCGCCACCTTCTGAAGGTGGCGAGGCAACTATAACCGCAATGTCAGCTCTTGCTGCAATGGGTCAGTACCTGTCCACTAACAGTGCCAAAAGCACGTCCCTGTGTAATACTGGGTTGGTTGTTAAGGCAATCTCGTCCAAACTACCTCATGATCAAGATATGCAAGCTCAAAACAATGTTATATCTGCGCTCCAGACACAAGTCCATTCCCTAACAGAGACCCTTTGTGAAACAAGGACAGACATTGTTCGATGTCATCAAGATATGCATGGTTTTGAAACCAGACTATCCGACATTTGCTATGTTGTTCAAGAGCCTAGGAGAAATGAAGGCGAAGGTTATGGTGCTCCATCGGACAATACAGAATGAAAACGTAACACTCAGGTCAAATGAACTGAGCTTCTGAACTTCTGGTGGTGCATTTATCTGCCAGACTGTTAACTTTTATGCCAACCTTCCTTTTGTTTTATAGTTGTAATTTTTTTGTTGCGATACAAAATTTGTTCTTAACGTGCAGCCACCGGCTGAAGAAAACAGCAAGCCATTTTTTGTATAGTGTAGGGTGTTCCCTATATTTGCACTGGTGGCGATCTTTGATGCCCAGTGGATGTAATCTGTGCAATCGCCATAATAGCCTAGCGTTAGTTTCGGGCTTATTTATTTCCTAGTCTTCTTTTTCCCTGGTTTGCTAGTGGCCGCAACAACCATGGGCCATATACGGACCATGGTAACCTTGAACCTGCTACAGGTCGTAGGATCCATGGGCCTCGTATGGGCTGTCGATAAATGGGCCTCCAACAGGGCCGTAGAATCAGTGGGCCTCAGGCCGTCGGATAAATGGGTCTACATGGGCCGTAAACGGGCGTAATTAGTATCGGCCCAACACGATAACAGGTCGTTAACAGGCCGAAGGACAGCAAAGGCTCAATTCTGTCACAGGCATAACAGGTCGTTAATGGGCCAGAATATAGGATGGGCTAGAAAAGGCGCAACGGGTTAACAGGCCACAAACGGGCTGGCTCTTGCCACGGCCGAATTTGGCCCATTAGGGGAACATGCCATTACCAGGCCAGAAGTAATCGAGGGCCGGAAAGGAGCCCAAGAACGTATGGGCCGTCAATAGGCCGAAAACTAACACGGGCTGGAAACGGCCCATGTGAATCATGGGCCGTTAATGGGTACAAAGAAATTTACTGTTCATTATGGGCTAGAGTCGCCGTGGGCCTCTAAAGGGCCTAAAGATATGAAAGGCCTCATATGGGCCGAAAGACGTCGTGGGCCATACATGGGCCGAAAGTGAAACGGGCTGGTGTTATATTCGACGGCCCACATGACGTTGTTGGGCCGATTTTGGGTGGGCCCTAACAGGCCATGAGTTACCGGGCCGTAAAATGGGCTATTTGCGAAGAGACCGTTAACAGGCTTTTCATGGGCCAGCCCGTTAACTTTTGACCAAGTCAAACGGGCTATTCTTTGTAAGCTAAATGGGCCAGTGGTGGGCCGTCGCACGTGTCGACATATCATAGGCGCCTATCTGACCCACTGACGAGCTGGCACGTGTTTCCTGTGGCTAATTAGAATTTTACACGTGGAAAATTCCCCTTGGTCCGGGCAGTTAATGAGTTATCGGATCCAAAACCAAACCCGATAGCTCAACGGCGACCCGTTACGGTGGATGACACGTGTCGGTCACCCTTGACGAAAGCACTTCTATGACGCGCGATTTATCGTCATGGAAGTGGACACTTGAAGGAAATATGCCCTAGAGGCAATAATAAAGTTATTATATTATTTCCTTATATTATGATAAATGTTTATTATTCATGCTAGAATTGTATTAACCAGAAACTTGATACATGTGTGAATACATAGACAAAACAAAGTGTCCCTAGTATGCCTTTATTAGACTAGCTCGTTAATCAAAGATGGTTAAGTTTCCTGACCATAGACATGTGTTGTCATTTGATGAACGGCGTCACATCATTAGAGAATGATGTGATGGACAAGACCCATCTGTTAGCTTAGCATTATGATCGTTGAGTTTTATTGCTATTGCTTTCTTCATGACTTATACATGTTCCTCTGACTATGAGATTATGCAACTCCCGAATACCGGAGGAACACCTTGTGTGCTATCAAACGTCACAACGTAACTAGGTGATTATAAAGATGCTCTACAGGTGTCTCCGAAGGTGTTTGTTGGGTTGGCATAGGTCGAGATTAGGATTTGTCACTCCGTGTATCGGAGAGGTATCCCTGGGCCCTCTCGGTAATGCACATCACTATAAGCCTTGCAAGCAATGTGACTAATGAGTTAGTTGCGGGATGATGCATTACGGAACGAGTAAAGAGACTTGCCGGTAACGAGATTAAACTAGGTATGATGATACCGATGATCGAATCTCGGGTAAGTAACATACTGATGACAAAAGGAATGACGTATGTTGTTATGCGGTTTGACCGTTAAAGATCTTCGTAGAATATGTAGGAGCCAATATGAGCATCCAGGTTCCGCTATTGGTTATTGACCGGAGATGTGTCTCGGTCATGTCTACATAGTTCTCTAACCCGTAGGGTCCGCACGCTTAACGTTCGATGACGATGTGTATTATGAGTTATGTGATTCGATGACCGAAGTTTGTTCGGTGTCCCATATGAGATCACGGACATGACGACAAGTCTCGAAATGGTCAAGAGGTAAAGATTCATATATAGGACGATGGTATTTGGACACCGTAAGTGTTCCGGGTGATACCGGGTCACCGGAAGGGGTTACGGGCAACCCCCGGCAAAGATATGGGCTTAATGGGCTAAGTAAGGGAACACACCAGCCCACAAGGGTCTGGTGCGCCCCCTATGGGGACATCCACGTGGGTTGAAAGAAAATGGAGAGGAGGAAAAGGAAAGTATGAAGTAGGACTCCTACTTCCTTCCCCTCCCCCCTCCTTCCTTTCCCCCTTGTCCAAATATGGTAGGGGGGGCGAATTGGACTAGGGGCCCAAGTAGGATTCCTCCTACTTGGGTGCGCCCTAGGCTTCCTCCCTCCCTCTCCTCCTTTATATACATGGGGAGGGCACCCGTAGAACACACATCAATTGTTCCTAGCCGTGTGCGACGCCCCCTCCACCGTTAACACCTCGGTCATATCGTCGTAGTGCTTAGGCGAAGCCCTGCATCGGTAACTTCATCATCACCGTCGCCACGCCATCGTGCTAACAGAACTCCCCCACGTCCTCAACTGGATCTAGAGCTCGAGGGACGTCATCGTGATGAACATGTGCTGAACACGGAGGTGTCGTATGTTCGGTACTTGGATCGGTTGGATCATGAAGACGTTCGACTACATCAACCGCGTTACTAAATGCTTCCGCTTTCAGTCTACGAGGGTACGTGGCCACACTCTCCCCGCTCGTTGCTATACTTCTCCTAGATAGATCTTGCGTGATCGTAGATTTTTTTTGAAATACTACGTTCCCTAATAGTGGCATCCGAGCCAGGTCTATGCGTAGATGTTATATGCATGAGTAGAACACAATGAGTTGTGGGCGATAGTAGTCATACTGCTTACCAGCAACGTCTTACTTTGATTCAGCGGTATTGTTGGATGAAGCGGCCCGGACCGACATTACATGACCGCGTTCATGAGTCTGGTTCTACCGACGTGCTTCGCACACAGGTGGCTGGCGGGTGTCTGTTTCTCCAACTTTAGTTTAATCGAGTTCGACTACGCCCGGTCCTTGTTGAAGGTTAAAATAGCACACTTGACGAAAAATCGTTGTGGTTTTGATGCGTAGGTAAGAACGGTTCTTGCTAGAAGCCCGTAGCAGCCACGTAAAACTTGCAACAACAAAGTAGAGGACGTCTAACTTTTTTTTTGCAGGGCATGTTGTGATGTGATATGGTCAAGACGTGATGAGATATAAATTGTTGTATGAGATGATCATGTTTTGTAACCATTATCGGCAACTGGCAGGAGCCTTATGGTTGTCGCTTTATTGTATGAAATGCAATCGCCATGTAATTGCTTTACTTTATCACTAAGCGGTAGTGGTAGTCGTTGAAGAAATAGTTGGCAAGACGACAACGATGCTACGATGGAGATCAAGGTCTGAAGCCGGTGATGATGGTGATGATGACGGTGCTTTGGAGATGGAGATCAAAGGCACAAGATGATGATGGCCATATCATATCACTTATTTTGATTGCATGTGATGTTTATCCTTTATGCATCTTATTTTGCTTAGTACGATGGTAGCATTATAAGATGATGTCTCACTAAATTTCAAGGTATAAGTGTTCTCCCTGAGTATGCACCATTGCTACAGTTCGTCTGCCGATACACCACGTGATGATCGGGTGTGATAAGCTCTACATTCACATACAACGGGTGCAAGCCAGTTTTGCACACGCAGAATACTCGGGTTAAACTTGACGAGCCTAGCATATGCAGATATGGCCTCGGAACACTAAGACCGAAAGGTCGAGCGTGAATCATATAGTAGATATGATCAACATAGTGATGTTCACCATTGAAAACTACTCCATCTCATGTGATGATCGGACATGGTTTAGTTGATATGGATCACCTGATCATTTAGATGACTAGAGGGATGTCTATCTAAGTGGGAGTTCTTAAGTAATATGATTAATTGAACTTTAATTTATCATGAACTTAGTCCTGATAGTTTTTGCATATCTATGTTTTAGATCAATAGCTCGCGTATAGCTCCCCTATTTTACTTTTGATATGTTCCTAGAGAAAAATAAGTTTAAAGATGATAGTAGCAATGATGCGGACTGGGTCCGTGATCTGAGGATTATCCTGATTGCTGCAAAGAAGAATTATGTCCTTGATGCACCGCTAGGTGACGGACATATTGCAGGAGCAAATGCAGACGTTATGAACGTTTGGCAAGCTCGGTATGATGACTACTTGATAGTTTAGTGTGCCATACTTTACGGCTTAGAACCAGGACTTCAAAAATGTTTTGAACGACAAGGAGCATATAAGATGTTCCAAGAGCTGAAATTGGTATTTCAGACTCATGCCCGAGTCAAGAGGTATGCGACCTCTGACAAGTCTTTTGCCTACAAGATGGAGGAGAATAGCTCAACCAGTGAGCATGTGCTCAGAATGTCTGAGTACTACAATCATTGAATCAAGTGGGAGTTTATCTTCCAGATAAGATAGTGATTGACAGAGTTCTCTACTCACTATCACCAATTTACTGGAACTTCGTGATGAACTATAATATGCAAGGGATGACCGAAATGATTCCCGAGCTCTTCGTGATGCTAAAATCGACGAAGGTAGAAATCAAGAAAAGCATCAAATGTTGATGGTTGACAAGACCACTAGTTTCAAGTAAAAGGGCAAGGGAAAGAAAGGGAACTTCAAGAAGAATGGAAAGCAAGTTTCCACTCCCATGAAGAAGCCCAAAGCTAGACCCAAGCCTGAAACTGAGTGCTTCTATTGCAAAGGAAATGGTCACTGGAAGCGGAACTGCCCCAAATACTTGGCGGATAAGAAGGATGGCAAAGTGAACAAAAGTATATATGATATACATGTTATTGATGTGTACTTTACTAGTGTTCATAATAGCCCCTGGGTATTTGATACTGGTTCAGTTGCTATGATTAGTAACTCGAAATAGGAGTTACAAAATGAACAAAGACTAGTTGAGGGCGAGGTGACGATGTGTGTTGGAAATGATTCCAAGGTTGATAAGATCACCATCGCACACTCCCTTTACCTTTGGTATTAGTGTTGAACCTAAAATAAATGTTATTTGGTGTTTTTGTTGAGCATATTATGATTGGATCATGTTTATTGCAATACGGTTATTCATTTAAGTCAAAGAATAATTATTATTCTGTTTACATGAATAAAACCTTCTGTGGTCATACACCCAAGGTGAATGGTTTATTGAATCTCGATCGTAGTGATACACATATTCATGATATTGATGCCAAAAGATGCAAAGTTGATAATGATAGTGCAACATACTAGTGGCACTGCCGTTTAGGTCATATTGGTGTAAAGCGCATGAAGAAACTCCATGCGGATGGAGTTTTGGAATCACTTGATTATGAATCATTTTATGCTTGTGAACCATGCCTCATCGGCAAGATGACTAAGACTCTGTTCTCCGGAATAATAGAGCGAGCCACTGACTTATTGGAAATAATACATACAGATGTATGCGGTCCGATGAGTGTTGAGGCTCGCGGCGGGTATCGTTATTTTCTGACCTTCACAGATGATTTGAGCAGATATGGGTATATCTACTTAATGAAACGCAAGTCTGAAAAATTTGGAAAGTTCAGAGAATTTCAGAGTGAAGTTGAGAATCATCGTAAAAAGAAAATAAAGTTTCTACGATCTGATCGCGGAGGCGAATATTTGAGTTACGAGTTTGGCCTTCATTTGAACAATGTGGAATAGTTTCGTAGCTCACGCCACCTGGAACACCACAGCGTAATGCTGTGTCCGAACGTCGTAACCGTACTTTATTAGATATGGTGCGATCTATGATGTCTCCTACCGATTTACCACTATCGTTTTGGGGTTTTGCATTAGAGACAGCTGCATTCACGTTAAATAGGGCACCATCTAGATCCGTTGAGACGACACCATATGAACTGTGGTTTAGCAAGAAACCTAAGCTGTCGTTTCTTAAAGTTTGGGACTGTGATGCTTATGTGAAAAAGTATCAACCTTATAAGCTCGAACCCAAGTCAGAGAATTGCGTATTCATAGGACACCCAAAGGAAACTATTGGGTACACCTTCTATCACAAATCCCAAGGCAAGATATTCGTTGCTAAGAATGGATCCTTTCTAGAGAAGAAGTTTCTCTCGAAAGAAGTGAGTGGGAGGAATGTAGAACTTGATGAGGTAATTGTACCTTCTCCCAAATTGGAAAGTAGTTCATCACAGAAATCAGTTCCAGTGATTCCTACACCAATTAGTGAGAAAGCTAATGATGATGATCATGAAACTTCAGATCAAGTTACTACCGAACCTCGTAGGTCAACCAGAGTATGGTCCGCACCAGAGTGGTACGGTAATCCTTTCTGGAAGTCATGTTACCAGACCATGACAAACCTACGAACTATGAGGAAGCGATGATGAGCCCAGATTCCGCGAAATGGCTTGAGGCCATGAAATCTGAGATGGGATCCATGTATGAGAACAAAGTATGGACTTTGATTGACTTGCCCGATGATCCGCGAGCCATTGAGAATAAATGGATCTTCAAGAGGAAGACGGACGCTGATAGTAGTGTTACTATCTACAAAGCTCGAATTCTCGCAAAAAGTTTTCGACAAGTTCAAGGTGTTGACTATGATAAGATTTTCTCACTCGTAGCGATGCTTAAGTCTGCCCGAATCATGTTAGCAATTGCCACATTTTATGAAATCTGGCAAATGGATGTCAAAACTGCATTCCTTAACGGATTTCTTAAAGAAGAGTTGTATATGATGCAACAAGAAGGTTTTGTCAATCCTAAAGGTGCTAACAAAGTGTGCAAGCTCCAGCGATCCATCTATGGACTGGTGCAAGCATCTCGGAGTTGGAATATACGCTTTGATAAAGTGATCAAAGCATATGGTTTTATACAAACTTTTGGTGAAGCCTGTATTTACAAGAAAGTGAGTGGGAGCACTACAGCCTTTCTGATAAATATATGTGAATGGCATATTGTTGATTGTAAATGATGTAGAATTTTCTGGAAAGCATAAAGGAGTGTTTGAAAGGATTTTTTTCAAAAAAGACCTTAGTAAAGCTACTTACATATTAGGCATCAAGATCTATAAAGATAGATCAAGACGCTTGATAAGACTTTCAATCAGTACATACCTTGATAAGATTTTGAATAAGTTTAAAATGGATCAGTCAAAGAAGGAGTTCTTGCCTGAGTTGTAAGGTGTGAAGTTGAATAAAGACTCAAAACCCGACCATGGCAGAAAATAGAAAGAGAATGAAAAGGCATTCCCTATGCCTCAGTCATAGGTTCTATGAAGTATGCTATGCTGTGTACCAGACCTATTGTATACCTTAGCATGATTTTGGCAAGGGAGTACAATAGTGATCTAGGAGTAGATCACTCGACAGCGGTCAAAATTATCCTTAGAGGACTAAGGAAATATTTCTCGGTTATGGAGGTAATAAAAGAGTTCGTCGTAAAGAGTTACGTCGATGCAAGCTTTGACACCAATCTGGATGACTCTGAGTCTCGATTTGGATACATATTGAAAATAGGAGCAATTAGCTAGAGTAGCTTTGTGCAGAGCATTGTACACATAGAAATTTGCAAAATACATACGGATCTGAATGTGGCAGACCCGTAGACTAAAACTTCTCTCACAAGTAAAACATGATCACACCTTATTACTCTTGGGTGTTAATCACATAGCAATGTGAACTAGATTATTGACTCTAGTAGAACCCTTTTGAGTATTGGTCACATGGCGATGTGAACTATGGGTAAAGATGTGAACTATTGGTGTTAAATCACATGGCGATGTGAACTAGATTATTGACTCTAGTGCAAGTGGAGACTAAAGGAAATATGCCCGAGAGGCAATAATAAAGTTATTATTTTATTTCCTTATATCATGATAAATGTTTATTATTCATGCTACAATTGTATTAACCAGAAACTTGATACATGTGTGAATACATAGACAAAACAAAGTGTCCCTAGTATGCCTCTATTAGACTAGCTCGTTAATCAAAGATGGTTAAGTTTCCTAACCATAGACACGTGTTGTCAATTGATGAACGAGTCACATCATTAGAGAATGATGTGATGGACAAGACCCATCCGTTAGCTTAGCATTATGATCGTTGAGTTTTATTGCTATTGCTTTCTTCATGAATTATACATTTTCCTTTGACTATGAGATTATGCAACTCCCGAATATCGGAGGAACACCTTGTGTGCTATCAAACGTCACAACGTAACTGGGTGATTATAAAGATGCTTTACAGGTCTCTCCAAAGGTGTTTGCTGGGTTGGCATAGATCAAGATTAGGATTTGTCACTCCATGTATCGGAGAGGTATCTCTGGGCCCTCTCGGTAATGCACATCGCTATAAGCCTTGCAAGCAATGTGACTAATGAGTTAGTTGTGGGATGATGCATTATGGAATGAGTAAAGAGAGTTGCCGGTAACGATATTAAACTAGGTATGTCACGACCGGTTTTTCAATAAAATAATTATTGAGAAACCAATCCCTGATACGGACCAGCGAGGAAGAATTCCTTCTCACTGATAGACAATACATTGGTCACAGAAGAAAAATACCAGGAGTACTAAATATAATACAAAGTTGAGCAGAGACTGCCCAACAATTTATTACATGCACGCCGATAAAACAATACGGCGGATAGGGTGGCAAACTTCTAACTCACGAGAATAACGGTGGTGGAAATATCATCGCGAAGCGAGTGACATGATTCCAGAATACTACAACTCTTCGAGCGTCGGAGTGAGGCTCAAGAAGACTTATTGCGGGTGGCGGATGCGTAAACGATACAAGTGACCAATATCCGGGATCGCGCAGGACTGACTGGGACTCCTCTAGGCGTCGGACGCGCTATCAAACTCTTCATCCAAGAAATCGCCTTCGTCAACATCTGGCCAAATCAACAAGCCAGATGAGTACTATGAAAGTACTCGCAAGGCAGTTCGGACATAAGGTATAACAAATGCAAACATGAAGCACATGAATAAGTTAACCAGTGCGATCAGACACAGAGATAATAAATACTGGGTGCCAAGCGTGGGTCTGAATGACGCCTCGAGCGGAAACTGCAGAATAGTAATACTGGTGCCAAACGAGTGTCTGAAAGACGCCTCGAGCGGAAACTGCAGAATAGTAATACTGGTGCCAAACGAGTGTCTGAAAGACTCCTCGAGAGGAAAATGCGGAATAATAATACAGGTGCCAAACGAGTGTCTGAAAGACTCCTCGAGAGGAAAATGCGGAATAATGATACAGGTGCCAAACGAGTGTCTGAAAGACTCCTCGAGCGGAAAATGCGGAATAATAATGCCACAGTCGGTCGTCGGGGCGACACCACATAAAGGGCTTATAACAGAAAGTAAAGACAGTACATGCCGCAGTCGGACGTCTGAGCGACATCACATAAAGGGCTTATATTTAAAGTGAGAAACGAGTACACGCCACAGTCGGACGTCTGCGCGACGTCACATAAAGGGCTTATATTGTAACACAACAATACAATAGTTCGGGAATATAACTTATCACAAGCACGAGACAAATATAATGTTAGTCCATCCACAGGAATAACAATGAAATTGAATTTTACCACTTGAGCTTGTTCACCGGGGGCAAGTTTTTCACACGGATAGATTTGGATGTAAAGTCTACATTACTGATCATGGATACGATGATTTGGAAAGAATTGACTCTGCAGAGTTTGTACTTAACCACAGCCAACGGATTTCAGTAGTCACGGGGACTAGTCCCGTCTACGGTGTTCTGGAAGGAACACGTCTAACCAGTACACACCCAATTTAACCATCCGAAGCCAGGGATCACCCTCGGCAACATTCAGGAAAAACCCTGAGTCGGGGAGGCTACAACCTCGCGTAGCATGGGATCAAATTTCTATACGCGCGCTATAAGGGGGTGCCCCCCCTCTCGGTCCCAACCGGAAACACCCATGCCCCCTGACCGAATGACTGGCTTTAATCCTGGGCCAAGGTACCATCATCCCGGCCTCTCTGTTTGGTGTGTACACGGAAAGAGGTTACCAACTTACTAAACCGTATCCTGGCAATGAGACATGTGGTAGCACGGAAAGGGGAAGGGACGATAACACGGCTCCAACCATGTTAACGTCGGAAAAGTCGGATGACACAAGGCTGGCATGCTACAACAGTACCACCTTGCTGCCCTTCATGTCACCACATGATTAGGCCACCTCTCATCAGAGGTCATCGCAACTTTGGAACATGCGGGAAAAGATCGATAACGTGGCTCCAACCACGTTAACGTCGAAGAGAGTCGGATGACGCAAGGCTGGCATGCTACAACAGTACCACCTTGCTGCCCTTCATGTCACTACATGATTAGGCCACCTCTCATCAGAGGTCATCGCAACTTCGGAACAACCGGGTCGTTGCCTTACAAGCAACGAGGTATTTATCGACACTCACATGCCACGCACAAACTTTCACATGAACATGCAAAACATCTGCCATATCAAATGTTCAAACATGCTTGCCTGGTTCGGAGAAGTCGGAGTCTAGCTCGGCGAAGTTCGCGGCTCCGTCCCCTCTCCCGGAACCTACGGCAATCACGAAACGGGGTACTAACGTGAAAACCAACACATGCACAGAAACTTTGCCAAATATTTTTCAAATAAATCCCATAAAAAACTAGACAAAATTTGGAGATTGACAGAAAAAGAATCACTCAAAAATACCTTTTCATTAAAAAGTTATAAAGGTTTCTGTCCAGGGACCTTTCTGTAATGAAACAGAAAAGTTCCAGGGTTTTAACTGAGAAAACAGAAAACGCTTCGGCTGGGAATGCGCAAGCGCAAGGAGAAAACGTATTTTGCCCGAAGGCGCCAACAGAAAACGGTTCGGGGAAATAAAACAGAGGCTGACACGCGGGGCCCGCATGTCAGGTTTGAAAGCTCGCCGGCGCCCGAAGACGGCGGTGGACGCCGGCGTCGAACCACGGCGAGTTAGGAGAAACGGAGGGTACCAAGAGCTTCAGTGTCTTCTTCCGCGTCGGTGGGTGGTGGACTCGTCCAACGGGGAGCACCACGTCGACGGCGACACTATCTCCGGCGGACGGCGGTTCGGGTGAGGTTGGGGAACTCCGGTGGAGGGCTGCAAAGTACGAATTGAGGCGCGGGTCAGAACGGGTGATGCAAGGAGAAGCTACTGGCAAGAGAATGGGGGCTGCGGAGCACACACGGGGGCGAATCGGGCTGGATCCCGTGGCGGATCGCGGCGGCCGGAGTCGAGGAAGGAGACCTCCTCGGGGCTCTTCCAGTGGCTGGGCGTGCTCTAGGGGAAGTGTAGGGCTGGTGGGTGCTCGAGTTGAAGCTCGGGCCTCTATTTATAGGCAGATCGACGGGGTGGCCGTGAACGGAGAATCTCCGGCGAGCGATTACGGCGGAGCAGTGGGTTGGCAGAGGGTTTGAGCGGTCGAGCAGCATCAGTGGATGTTACGGGACTCGTTTTGCAGCTAAACGGAGCTGGCCCTGGCGTAATGGCGTCTGCCCACGGTGAGGTGACCGCACGGGCTCAACGGCGGCAGAGAGCGCGCTCCGCGCCCTGGGGTTCACGACGAGAGCGGCAGCGCATTCGGGGGAGTGGACGGCCACGCGGCGGGCTCCGGTGGTTTGGGCGGCGCTGGGTGGAGTCGGCGGCGCCGTGTCTCCCGCTGGCGTCCGCAAAGCCGCCGCCGGCGTCGGTCACGGGGCGGCGCACCTTCTGCTGCTCGTCGCCGACGCCCGCAAGATGCCAGGCACTCGTGCGGTGCAGGAACAAGAGGGCGAGGACGAGGAGCAAGGCGACGCGATGGCACTGGCGAGATCGATGCCCGTCTCTGAAGAAAACGACAGTGAGCACTGACTGAACTCTGAAGTTAACTGAAACTTGACAGTGACCAAGCATTGCAGGTGTTCGACAGTAGGTTTTGGTAAAGAGATAAATTTTTCTGGAGCTGTAACTTGGTGAGATGATCACTCAAAGCACCCAGGGGCTGCATGAATTTACTTGGAATTTTTGGAGAAAGTTTTGAATGAATTTCACCAAATTTGGCAAATCTGGTCCAAACTTGCAGCTGATGTAGTTTGAAAATTTTGAACTGGAGACCAGTGGATCTTCATGGTTCTAGGTTGAGGGTTCAAAGGACTAGGAGGGGAAAGAAGTTTGGTGGCAAAAAGTCAAACAGAAAATGGAGTTCCTTTGTAAATCTCCAAGTGCTATAAGAGAAGACAGAAATTTATTTGAATAGAATTTGAATGGAAATGATCACATGAGGAGGTTCAACTTGCTGGATTTGATGCAAATCATGATCCAAAGGTGAGGGAAGGGTTAGGAGAGAGGATTTGCACTAATGCCATGGCAAGAAGGAATAGTTGAAAGTGGCAAAGGACTTTCCAAAAGCCATAGTGCATTCTCAAAAATGTTTCAAAGGTTATTTTCTCAAATGAAAAACATTTTGTCTTGAGCCCAAATGAAAAGCAAGAACCTCCAAGACCAAAGGAAGATCTTGGGTGAATCCAAATAAAATTTTTGCCATAAAGAAAAATATTTGAGAGTGAGAGTTCTCTTGAAGAAATTTTTTTTTAAATCACTCCCCTCAAGTCAAATAAAAATCTTTTTGAAAAAAATCCAAATAAAAACTTGGGTGTCACAAGGTATGATGATACCGACGATCGAATATCTGGTAAGTAACATACCGATGACAAAGGGAATGACGTATGTTGTTATGCGGTTTGACCGATAAAGATCTCCGTAGAATATGTAGGAGCTGTCAACGTTCTGGGAACGGGGGTCCCCAGAATTGCCTGCCTGCGGCCCACGGCGTGGCTAAGCCAGCAGGCCGTACGGCCCATCTTCATCAACAAGGCATCCAAGACCCTCGCGAGGGGCCAAGCCTCACGGGGCGGACGACGCAAGACCTCCTCGGGAGTGGCCTAGTCAGGCAGGCTCATGAGGAGCGGAGATATCAAGGCGGGGTAACCCTCACGAGGCTCTCGTGACGTGAGCCATGACGATCGGCGCCAGGCGGGCGCCAGCCCGCGTAGCGTCCTTGTTTCCTCTTTGGTGCTAAGGAGGCCAGCGCAGGCGAGGAGTACCGAGGCATCAGGCAAAGGTTGCCATATCGGTGCAACGAGACCAAGACCAGAAGGACGGCAAGACGGAGGTCATCGTGTAGCCCAAGATGGCGTCACCACCAGAGCCTTTTGTAGGCGAAGACCACTTCTGTCAGGATAGCTTCTACTAGCTGTCCCCCTTCAAATTTGCCCGCCGTTGTTGGCTCCCTTCCCGCTCAATATTTGGGGAGAGGACCAGGGCCTATATAAGTAGAGCTAGCCACCACAGTAGGGGGGATCGAGCAGTTCACCCAGCTCTCACCCGATAAGTCACCAAGCACAAGAACACCTCAACCTCAGGAGGCTGTTCTTCCCTCTGTATTGTTCATCATCAGCCCCAAGAGGCAATCCACCACCACCACACTGGAGTAGGGTATTACACCACAACTGTGGCCCGGACCAGTATAAATCTTGTGTCTCTTTGTGTTGTGAGTTCATCGAGTTCGTCTGCGTGATCTTAGCGAGGTAGGGTGTAGATCGGTAGGAGGGAAAGACTTCGCACGCACCCCAGTGTTTGAACCTTAAGGGTTAGCCGGAACCCCATATCCGACATTTGGCGCGCCAGGTACGGGTGCGCTGGAGCTTCTTCTCCGCCAATCGACTTGCCGACGCTCCGCGGCCACGATTTCCGACGACCCAAGAGCTGACTCCGACAGCTGGGCAGCCTGGCCAGCCCGGGCGGCGCCGCCTGCCCATGAAGACCTCAACCACGCGCTCCAGGCGGCACGAGCACCGTCCAATCCTGCGGGGCGCGGGCGACGTGGCCAGATGTCGTCTACCCTCACTCCACGACAAGTGCGAGCCGCTGCCAGAGCAGCAAGCCACGCCGCGGTGACGGCGCCGCACTCGCGGCGGGAATAGGCAAACATGCGGGCAACACTCACCGTGGCAAGGGAGCTGCTGCGGTGCCGGCTGATGGAAAGCGGCCGGGACGCACTGCTGGAACGCTTTGCCGAGCTGCTAGACGCGGCGGCCTTGGGAGCGCCGCCTTTCTGTCATCAGCTCCCTCCTCAGGCCGCTACAGGGATTCACGGCGGGCCACGCCGCCACCACGCGCCATCAGGTGCGCCAGTGGGCTTCGTCAACACCAGCATGGCCGGCGGCGCCGGGGGCTCTGCCGCCCCCATACCGCCCGCAACAAGCATGAGCACAAGCGTCGCCTCCCATGGCCCAAGTGGTGTAGCGCTATCACCCTCAGGACGCCGCGCTGGGCCGGGCAACATGGAGTGTGGGGCACTACGGCGAGGTGTTCGGGGTAACAGCCTCGGAAGCCTACGTGCCCCGCATGACGGACTAGGAGTACACACCGGAGGACGACCCTGGCTCGTTCGTTGGAGAAGATTGGGAAGAAGGGACGCTAGGAGTCGAAGCCTTCCAGGAGCCGCCGGGGAACCACCACGACTGCGTGTGCGACGACCACTACAGGGTATCCCTAATCCCTCAGGAGCAAGCTTACGCTAACCATGAGTCGCAGGAGGAACAGGTCACCGTAACAGCCGGCGGCCCCAGCTCGACGGCCCCCTGCCGGCGGGAGGATCACGTTGGGGGCAGCAGGAGAGGGGTCGGGAGCCAGGCCCCTCCCCATGGCGCGCGACGCCAGGGGACACCCGGAGGTAGGCCCTCTGCCGGGGAGGCTTCAACGACCCTTCCCCCGGCAGAGGACCTGTGGTCGCCGAGGGCACCGCTGGCGTCCCCTTTCCCTCTATTGTGTCGTCCTGGTAACTGGGCGGCTCAAAGGAGGTCAAGGGTGGCGCAAGGCGGGGCCCTCGTCTGGCGATATGAAGCAAGGCCGGTACCTGTGAAGAAGGCCCAGTGCCTGTGAAGCTCGCCGCCCGTGACACTCTCACGTAATACAGAGTTGGGGCTGTACATGCCCCGGAGTCTCAGGAGCACCGGCCTTAGGCCCTGGGGCTCCCTCCCACGCCTAGTGGCAGCAGTTAGCTCCGCGCTAGTGAGAAGACTTGAAGACTAGAAGACTAGACTACATGCCGGACGCAGCCATTTGCTTTGGATCTCTCTTTCTGTAGCTTTGCTTTCTGGATCTGGATTTATGTTGAAGCCGAGTTTTTGTCGCTGTGCGCGGGGGGTGCCTCTTCTCGTTCGAACAGTTTCTTGCTTTCTGGATTTTGTTCAGTTTGGGACTCATGTCCGTCGCCTTCCCCTCACGAGCCCCTCGCGAGCGGGACTCCGCGAAGCACACGCGCACCGAGCATGCGCTGACGTTGCAACTGGCGCTTGCCTCTTGCGGGGCCCCTTCTGACAGGTCAACAAGCTCCGCAGGATTCGCAGAAACTCATAGCCTCGTGACCCAGCTCGATGCTGGCACTGATTAAGGTACACCATGACAGGGAACTCGCCCCCGGACTCATGAGTCCAAAAGGGCGCAGATTCAATACCGCATAGGAAAATAAAGGCTGCAACCTGCTTACATGAGGGGCTCCCCCTCTTAAAATGCTCTTACAAGTTTCCAAGGGCCACGCCCGTGTTTTTGCCTACAGGGTAAAACGATAGGGGGACATGGGATCAACCAGATATGTCACTCGCTACATCGCCCTTGGACGCATAACCCGCGTCGTCGTCGTCTTCGCCGACACTATCGCCACCTTCGGCGACGCCTCCGTCGCCGTCATCAACCACGTCGCCTTCGTCTGCGGCGACCACCACCGCGTCGTCATCAGTGGCAAAGGCTCTGACGAGTGTGTCCACGTTGTCCTCCACCCACCGCGCCAGTTCGCCCCGGACGGCCTGCGGTACGGGGGCAATGGCGGCGTCGAAGTCGAAGTCGGGGAAAGTGTTCCTGAGGTGGCTGAAGACGCGAGAGAATGCACGCCCGAGCAGGCCCCGACTTCTCTCCTCCACGAGCCGGCGAGCCCTGTCAGACCGAGCTTCCAGGCGCGTCACCACGTCGGTAAAGAAGGTCAGGTGGCTGGCATAGTCATTTGAGTGGGGGGCAGGAGCATTCTCATCGCAGATGTAGCCCAGGGCGGTGTTCGCCCTGTTCCGGAGATCTTGAAGCATAGGAGCATGCTCGCGCTCCAGCGTCCGACGTTGGAGCACTTCCTCCTTGTTTTGCCGTGCGACGGCCTCGGCGTCATCAACCCGCTTCCGGAGTGAAAGAAGCTCGGCTCGGGCGGAGGCCAAGTCCGCCTGCGCCGTGACCAGGGCGTCAGCCGTGGCCTCCGCACGCCTCCCAGCCTCGTCCAATCTTGGCCTAAGGGCAGCAGCCCTGCCCGCACCCTTCGTACCTGCGAGCTTCAGCTTCAAGTCATACCTTCCCTCTAGTTCTGCGCGAATCTCGGCCACCCGGCGGTCCACCTCCTCCTGGACCTTGGCCTCGCAAACCCCGACGGCATCTTCTGCTTGGGTGACTTGGCGCTCCCTCATCTCCAATTGTTCAAGCTCGAGGCTGCGCTCCATGGCCTCCAGCGCCAACGCCTCCGCGCGCTTCCAGACCTCTTCCTCCTCGACAGGCGTCCCCCTCAGCGATGCAAGGGCGGCTCTGTGTGCCTCCACCTGCTGCTCTAGATACGCGCTCCGAGCATGGAGCTCCCACACGCACTTCTTCACGGCCTCGCGACGACGGTCGGCCTCATGAGCCTCCTCCAATGCTCGGGAGCAAGCCTCGTGGGAAACGTTATGAGACGCTTCAGCCTTCGCATTGTCAAGATCGCGCTGGTAGCGGCAGAGGTTGATGGCCACCCTCAGCTTGCACCGTTCCTCCGTCAATCGGAGACCTTTAGCCTCAAGGCGCGAGTCGACACCCGCGAGCTCTTCACCAAGTCGGCTCATTGCGCCCATTGCCTCCTGGAAGAGCTCATGGTGAACTACGCTCCGCCCGCGCTCGAGCTCGAACACTCGGTTCACCTCGCCCTCCGCCTCGGGGGCTGCGGGCGGGGCGCCAAGCGGCGCACCACCTCTCGGCAGGGGGCTGGCGCTGCACCTGACGTCAACCAGTCCTCGCGAGGAGCCCGAGCCAATCGGGGCTCGCTGCTTGAAGAGGAACCAAAGACCGGAGCCAACCAGCTACGGTCCATGACCAAAGGAGGGGTCATGGGCATGCCCGCCAAGCTCCACACCAAACCGTGGGGGAGGGGCAACAAAGCCGCAGGTTCAGCGCGCCTCGAAGGCAGAAACGCTCCCTCAACCGACCCTGCTCCAGGAGCGGCAGGCGGACCAGGAGCGCTTGAGGACGATGAAGGAGCCGGGGAAGGGGGGGGCACTTCTCGGGAGACGTAATAGCTTCAACGGGAGGAGCCCTGAAGGATTGACGTCAGGATAAGAAGACTGCACGCAAGAAGCCGTGACAATAAGATACTTACGCGTCAATGGCGATGTACTTCCGTCGCTTCAACGGCCCGAAGATATTGCTGCCGCTAGGGGATCCTTTCCTCTTGCGGAGCTCCTCGAAGTCCACACAAAGACGACCAAAGCGCTGGCCGTGACGGCCGGTGCGCAGCGGGGCCGAAGAAGAGCCGGGGAGGACGACTTCGGGGGTGCCCAGTTGCGGCGAATAGCCGGGCGCCATCTCACCACAACCTCCCGAGGCTCCTGGAGCCTTGGCCTCGGGAGCCGCATGCCGCATCTCCTCAGTGGCCGACGCCTCAGGAGAGGGGTTGCAAGCCCCCGAGGACGACGCCCCAGGATCACCACTCAGCATATGCTCCACAGCGCTCGAGCCACCGGCCCCCGTCGGAGCTCGCCCTCCTGCACCTTCACCTGGGGCGAGCTCGGCACCAGCGGCGAGGAAGGGAACCATGCCGACAGGGTTCTCGCGGGACCCCACCAGGCCAATTGGGCGCAGCCCCCACTCATCAAAGGAAGGCATGCTCGCGGCAAATGCGGCTTTGTTCTCGCAGTGGTACAGCAGGCAGTTATTCCTGGGCATGTCGTCCGGCAGAGGCGCACCCGACAGGATCGTGAGCACCATTTGCCGCGTCGCAGGAGGAAGCCCCTTCTCCTGAAACCTCATATGGTCCTGGCTGCTGAGCAAGTCCCACATCGGGCGGGAGTGGCGCTGAGCGGAGCGACTCGACTCTTGATGAACTCCTTCACCACCATAGGCGCAGTCACGCCGTGGTCCTTCAACCTCTTCAGCCTGGCCCAGACGGGGGCAAGGCGGGGGCTCGCGAGCTTCTGATGGCCCCAGCCGGAGTTTGGAATAGCAGGCCCCGCTGGAACTTGGAGCAGAGGGCTGAGCACGCCAGCGTCAACAAACACCCATCGTGTACGGAACTCGCTCGTGGATGGAGGAAGCTTGAAGTCAATCCCCGTGCTCGCTGTCGCGACCACGGCTTGGAAGCCCATGCACCCCGAGCTCTGCCGGGGACCGGTCAGATGCAATGAGAAGAAATGGCGGAGGAGAGCCACGGAAGGAGCGATGCCCACCATGGTCTCGCACAAGAAGGCGAAGACGGCAAGAAGGGTCACAGATTGAGGGTCGAGGTGAAGCATGTGGATCTGATAATGCTCGAGCACCGCGTTGAAGAAGGCGGGGAAGGGAGGAATCAGGCCAGCCCAGAGGGCCTCTATGAAGATTGGAATCTCAGTGGCTGCCCGAGCCATGCGAGTGCGAGACGTGGGCCAAGCCACCGTCTCTCCCCACTCGTTGAAACTGGAGGCAAGCATGGGGCGCACCTTGTCCATGGCCTCGTCGTTGAGCACCCGAGGCCGGCCGAGCGCTGGCTCAAAGGACGGAGGCGCAGTTGGCAAAGACAGAGGTTTCTTCCCGTTTTCAGCTTGTTTCGGCGCCATGGCGATGAAGCGGGCAGAGCGCAAGTCAGATTGGAAGGGTAGAGCAGGGCCTCGAGGAAGCAGGGAGATTGGAAGAGCCAGGCGTGGGCGAAGGAAGAATAACTGTGTGAGAGGGGCGGGCCGCATAGCCAGGCGGATTCAAGGGCAGCATGGGGAAGCGGAGACGCCCACGTCCAATCAACCGCCACGCGTCAACCAAGGCCGCAGGCTTTTGGGGCCCGCGGCGCTCCGAACTTGACCCTTGGCTTCACCGCGAAGCCAAGCCCGAGCGCGCCTTGGGCCCGGGGGCTACTGTCGGCGTTCTGGGAACGGGGGACCCTAGACTTGCCTGCCTGTGGCCCACAGCGTGGCGAAGCCAGCAGGCCTTACGACCCATCTTCATCAACAAGGCATCCAAGACCCTCGCGAGGGGCCACGCCCTAGCTCGCTAAGACCACTTTTGTTAGGATAGCTTGTACTAGCTGTCCCCCTTCAAATTCGCCCGCCGTTGTTGGCTCCCTTCCCGCTCAATATTTGGGGAGAGGACCAGGGCCTATATAAGTAGAGCTAGCCACCACAGTAGGGGGATCGAGCAGTTCACCCAGCTCTCACCCGCTAAGTCACCAAGCACAAGAACACCTCAACCTCAGGAGGCTGTTCTTCCCTCTGTACTGTTCATCATCAGCCCCAAGAGGCAATCCACCACCACCACACTGGAGTAGGGTATTACACCACAACGGTGGCCCGAACCAGTATAAAACTTGTCTCTCTTTGTGTTGTGAGTTCGTCGAGTTCGTCCGCGTGATCTTAGCGAGCTAGGGCGTAGATCGGTAGGAGGGAAAGACTTCGCGCGCACCCCAGTGTTCGAACCTTAAGGGTTTGCCGGAACCCCACATCCGATAGGAGCCAATATGAGCATCCAGGTTCTGCTATTGGTTATTGACCGGAGATGTTTCTCGGTCATGTCTACATAGTTTTCAAACCCGTAGGGTCCGCACGCTTAACGTTCGATGACGATGTGTATTATGAGTTATGTGATTTGATGACCGAAGTTTGTTCGGAGTCCCGGATGAGATCACGGACATAACGAGGAGTCTCGAAATGGTCGAGAGATAAAGATTCATATATAAGACGATGGTATTTGAACACCGGAAGTGTTCCGGGTGATACCGGGTCACGGCAACCCCCGGCAAAGATATGGGCTTAATGGGCCAAGTAAGGGAACACACCAGCCTACAAGGGGTTGGTGCGCCCCCTATAGGGCCAGCCACGTGGGGAGAAAGTAAAAGGAGAGGAGGAAAAGGAAAGTATGAAGTTGGACTCCTACTTCCTTCATGTCCCCCCTCCTTCCTTTCCCCCTTGTCCAAATATGGTAGGGGGGCGAATTGGACTAGGGGCCCAAGTAGGATTCCTCCTACTTGGGCGAGCCCTAGGCTGCCTCCCTCCCTGTCCCTCCTTTATATACGTGGGGAGGGCACCCCTAGTACACACATCAATTGTTCCTAGCCGTGTGCGGCGCCCCCCCTCCACAGTTAACACCTCAGTCATATCGTCGTAGTGCTTAGGCGAAGCCCTGCGCCGGTAACTTCATCATCACCGTCGCCACGCCCTCGTGCTAACGGAACTCTCCCTCATCCTCAACTGGATGAAGAGCTCGAGGGACGTCATCGTGCTGAACGTGTGCTGAACACGGAGGTGCCGTACGTTCGGTACTTGGATCGGTTGGATCATGAAGGCGTTTGACTACATCAACCGTGTTACTAAACGCTTCCGCTTTCGGTCTACGAGGGTACGTGGACACACTCTCCCCGCTCGTTGCTATGCTTCTCCTAGATAGATCTTGCATGATCGTAGGATTTTTTTTTGGAATACTACGTCCCCTAACAACACTTCCGTGATGATAATTTTGGTAATGTCATGGAACACTTCTATGACAGCACAGGTATGACTATCTTAATACTGTCATAAAATCATCATGGATGTACATGCATGAAAAAAACCTGACCTACTGTGACAAACACGTACCATCACGGAAGTGTATTTATTTGTAGTGCCCGCTTAAATAGGTCCACCCAAATCCAACCGGTATGCCAACTGGTGGTGCACAAGCGGTACTACTACTTGGGGAGTGGTACTACCGCTTAGCACGGTCAATGCAACCCAAGGAGACATAAAAACAAGAGCGGTAATTCTGCCAGAGTAGTACTACCGCTTGGGGAGTAGTACTACCACTTGGGGGAGCAGTACTACCGCTCTACTACCACTTAAGCATACTGGGCACCAGAAGCACTAAAAAAAGCAGAAGTGGTTGCAGTAGAAGGAAGTGGAAGTACCGCGCAAGCAGTACCACCGCTTATAAAACAGAAACACACAAAAGCTAAAAAACAAGCGGAAGTACTAGAAAGATTGACATAGCTTCTGTAAATGAACTTTGATTATGACGAAGTCATGGTTGATATAAAGCTAATGACAAGAGTTGTCAAATCACAACTGGAAATCTTCAGAAGTGGCAACAAAGATATGCCAATGATAAATATGTGTGAAACCTCCATCAGTAAAGATCCGGCATAAACTCCAATAGCAAAAACATAAAAGATGATGCATACAAAATCCGTTTTCGATGAACTTGAGCTTGTCATGAAGATGGCCACAAGATCCAAAACTCACACAGGTAAAAGCCAAACAAGAACCAAGAAAGATGATGCCAAGCATGCAACGGTTTGAGCTCTCTACGAATGATACGAACAAGCTACTCAATTGAGAGCCCCCTTGATAGTACGACAATCGATCCTATAACCCGGTCTCCCAACTAACACCCTGAGACCGGTAAAATAGAAAACCTATCAAGGACAAACAATTGCCTTGCGCATAGTCCACTTGAGCTAGATGATGACGACCTTGTCCTCCTCAAGTAGGACCACCTTTCTCGATTTCGGTTGCTCGATGAAGACTAGTAGATTGCTCCCCATACCCCACTATGGGCGAGCCACTCTTCGACACATCTTCACAAGTACATTGTCACCACAATGGACGGCAAGCTCCAAGCGCGTCATCTCTTCACGATGCTCAACTTGAACTTGCGCACTGATATGTCCATTTTGCATCATGTTTTCTTACTATTATTTAAGATGTTTTTATCCATACTAATGCTTCTAGGAGTAATTCTAATGCCTTTTCTCTCATAATATGCAAGGTATACACAAAGAGGGAGAATGCCGGCAGCTAGAAATCTGGACCTGGAAAAGCCGCCAGGCTACCTATTCTGCACAACTCCAAACAAGCTAAAACTTCACGGAGATTTTTTATGGAATATTTGAGGAATTTGGAGCAAATAACTACCAGAGGGGGCCCACTAGGTGGGCACAACCCACCTGGGCGCTAGGGAGCCCAGGCGCACCCTGGTGCGTTGTGCTCACCCAGGCCCACCTCCGGTGCCCATCTTCTGGTATATAGGTCATTTTGACCTAGAAAAAAATAAGGAGAGGACTTTCAGGACGGAGCGCCGCCGTCTCGAGGAGGAACTTGGGCAGGAGCACTTTGCCCTCCGGTGGAGCGATTTCACCGGGGGAATGATTTCTACTACGCAACCTTCTTCTTGTAGACGTTGTTGGGCCTCCAAGTGCAGAGGTTTGTAGGAAAGTAGCAAATTTCCCTCAAGTGGATGACCTAAGGTTTATCAATCCGTGGGAGGCGTAGGATGAAGATGGTCTCTCTCAAGCAACCCTGCAACCAAATAACAAAGAGTCTCTTGTGTCCCCAACACACCCAATACAATGGTAAATTGTATAGGTGCACTAGTTCGGCGAAGAGATGGTGATACAAGTGCAATATGGATGATAAATATGAGTATTTGTAATCTGAAAATATAAAAACAGCAAGGTAACTAATGGTAAAAATGAGCGTAAACGATATTGCAATGCTAGGAAACAAGGCCTAGGGTTCATATTTTCACTAGTGCAAGTTCTCTCAACAATAATAACATAATTGGATCATATAACTATCCCTCAACATGCAACAAAGAGTCACTCCAAAGCCACTAATAGCAGAGAACAAATGAAGAGATTATGGTAGGGTACGAAACCACCTCAAAGTTATTCTTTTGGATCGATCTATTCAAGAGTTCGTACTAGAATACCACCTTAAGACACATATCAACCAAAACCCTAATGTCACCTAGATACTCCGATGTCACCTCAAGTATCCGTGGACATGATTATATGATATGCATCACACAATCTCATATTCATCTATTCAACCAACACAAAGTACTTCAAAGAGTGCCCCAAAGTATCTACCGAAGAGTCAAGACAAAAACGTGTGCCAACCCCTATGCATAGGTTCATGGGCGGAACCCGCAAGTTGATCACCAAAACATACATCAAGTGGATCACGTGATATCCCATTGTCACCACAGATAAGAATGGTAAGACATACATCAAGTGTTCTCAAATCCTTAAAGACTCAATCCGATAAGATAACTTCAAAGGGAAAACTCAATCCATTACAAGAGAGTAGAGGGGGAGAAACATCATAAGATCCAACTATAATAGCAAAGCTCGCGATACATCAAGATCGTGCCATATCAAGAACACGAGAGAGAGATCAAACACATAGCTACTGGTACATACCCTCAGCCCCGAGGGTGAACTACTCCCTCCTTGTCATGGAGAGCATCGGGATGATGGAGATGGCCACCAGTGAGGGATCCGCCCTCCGGCAGAGTGCCGGAACAGGGTCCCGATCGGTTTTTGGTGGCTACAGAGGCTTGCGGCGGCGGAACTCCCGATCTCTTCTGCTCCCCGATGGTTTTAGGATATATGGACATATATAGGCAAAAGAAGTCGGTCAGGGGAGCCACGAGGGGCCCACGAGGGTGGGGGCGCGCCCTGGGGGTGGGCGCGCCCCCTGCCTCGTGCTCTCCTCGTTGATTCCCTAATGTGCACTCCAAGTCTCCTGGATTGCTTCCGTTCCAAAAATAACTCTCCCAAAGGTTTCATTCCGTTTGGACTCCGTTTGATATTCCTTTTCTGCGAAACAATGAAACAAGGGAAAAACAGAAACTGTCACTGGGCTCTGGGTTGATAGGTTAGTCCCAAAAATAATATAAAAGTGTTTAATAAAGCCCATAAACATCCAAAACAGATAATATAATAGCATGGAACAATAAAAAATTATAGATACGTTGGAGACGTATCAGCATCCCCAAGCTTAATTCCTGCTCGTCCTCGAGTAGGTAAATGATAAAGACAGAATTTTTGATGTGGAATGCTATCTAACATATTTATCCATGTAATTCTCTTTATTGTGGCAAGAATGTTCAGATCCATAAGTCAAGATAAAAGTTTAATATTGACATGAAAACAATCATACTTCAAGCATACTAACAAAGCAATCATGTCTTCTCAAAATAACATGGCCAAAGTAAGCTATCCCTACAAAATCGTATAGTCTCGCTATGCTCTATCTTCACCACACAAAGTATTTGAATCATGCACAACCCCGATGACAAGCCAAGCAATTGTTTCATACTTTTGATGTTCTCAAACCTTTTCAATCTTCACGCAATACATGAGCGTGAGCCATGGACATAGCACTATAGGTGGAATAGAATGGTGGTTGTGGAGAAGACAAAAAGGAGAAGATAGTCTCACATCAACTAGGTGTATCAACGGGCATCGAGATGCCCATTAATAGATATCAATGTGAGTGAGTAGGGATTGCCATGCAACGGATGCACTAGAGCTATAAGTGTATGAAAGCACAACAAAAGAAACTAAGTGGGTGTGCATCCAACTCGCTTGCTCACGAAGACCTAGGGCATTTTGAGGAAGCCCATCATTGAAATATACAAGCCAAGTTCTATAATGAAAAATTCCGACTAGTATATGAAAGTGACAACATAGGAGACTCTCTATCATGAAGATCATGGTGCTACTTTGGAGCACAAGTGTGGTAAAAGGATAGTAGCATTGTCCCTTCTCTCTTTTTCTCTCTCTTTTTTATTTTTTTATTTGGGCCTTCTCTTTTTTTATGGCCTCTTTTCTCTTTTTTTTATTTGGGCTTCTTTGGCCTCTTTTATTTATTTATTTTCGTCCGGAGTCTCATCCCGACTTGTGGGGGAATCATAGTCTCCATCATCCTTTCCTCACTAGGACAATGCTCTAATAATGATGATCATCACACTTTTATTTACTTACAACTCAAGAGTTATAACTCGATTCTTAGAACAAAATATGACTCTATATGAATGCCTCCGACGGTGTACCGGGATGTGAAATGACTCATGAGTGACATGTATGAAAGAATTATGAACGGTGGCTTCGCCACAAATACAATGTCAACTACATGATCATGCAAAGCAATATGACAATGATGCAACGTGTCATAATAAACGGAACGGTGGAAAGTTGCATGGCAATATATCTCGGAATGGCTATGGAAATGCCATGATAGGTAGGTATGGTGGCTGTTTTGAGGAAGGTATATGGTGGGTGTATGATACCGGCGAAAGATGCGCGGTATTAGAGGGGCTAGCAATGGTGGAAGGATGAGAGTGCGTATAATCCATGGACTCAACATTAGTCATAAAGAACTCACGTACTTACTGCAAAAATCTATTAGTTATCGAAACAAATTACTACGTGCATGCTCCTAGTGGGATAGATTGGTAGGAAAATACCATTGCTCGTCCCCGACCGCCACTCATAAGGAGGACAATCAATAAATAAATCATGCTCCGACTTCATCACATAACGGTTCACCATACGTGCATGCTACAGGAATCACAAACTTTAACACAAGTATCTCTCAAATTCACAACTACTCAACTAGCTTGACTCTAATATCACCATCTTCATATCTCAAAACAATCATAAGGAATCAAACTTCTCATAGTATTCAATGCACTTTATATGAAAGTTTTTATTATATCCCTCTTGGATGCCCATCATATTTGGACTAGTTTTATAACCCAAGCAAATTACCATGCTGTTCTAAAGACTCTAAAAATGATATAAGTGAAGCATGAGAGTTCATGTGTTTCTTCAAAATAAAACTATCGGCATGCTCTAAAAGATATAAGTGAAGCACTAGAGCAAAAGACAAACTACTCCGAAAGATATAAGTGAAGATCAATGAGTAGTTGAATAATTATGCAACTATGTGAAGACTCTCTAACATTTAAGAATTTCAGATCTTGGTATTTTATTCAAACAGCGAGCAAAACAAAAGAAAATAAAATGACGCTCCAAGAAACACATATCATGTGGTGAATAAAAATATAGCTCCAAGTAAAGTTACCAATGAACGAAGACGAAAGAGGGGATGCCATACGGGGCATCCCCAAGCTTAGGCTCTTGGTTATCCTTGAATATTACCTTGGGGTGCCTTGGGCATCCCCAAGCTTAGGCTCTTTCCACTCCTTATTCCATAGTCCATCGAATCTTTACCTAAAACTTGAAAACTTCACAACACAAAACTTAACAGAAGATCTCGTGAGCTCCGTTAGCGAAAGAAAACAAAACACCACTTCAAGGTACTGTAATAAACTCATTATTTATTTGTATTGGTGTTAAATCTACTGTATTACAACTTCTCTATGGTTTATAAACTATTTACTAGCCATAGATTCATCAGAATAAGCAAACAACACACGAAAAACAGAATCTGTCAAAAACAGAACAGTCTGTAGTAATCTGTATCAACCGTATACTTCTGGAACTCCAAAAATTCTACCAAAATAGGAAGACCTAGATAATTTGTTTATTGATCTACTGCAATTGGAATCAGTATTTTATCACTTTCTGGTGATTTTTAACAATTGTTTTCGTGAACAGAAAGTTCCTGGAATTTTCAGCAAGATCAAATAACTATCATCCAAGAAGATCCTATAGGTCTTACTTGGCACAAACACTAATTAAAACATAAAACCACATCTAAACAGAGGCTATAAGAATTATTTATTACTAAAAAGAACCAAAAATAAAGAACAAAAATAAAAATTGGGTTGCCTCCCAACAAGCGCTTATGTTTAACGCCCCTAGCTAGGCATGATGATTTCAATGATGCTCACAAAAAAGATAAGAATTGAAACATAACGGGAGCATCATGAAGCATATGACTAGCACATTTAATCCTAACCCACTTCCTATGCATAGGGATTTTGTGAGCAAACAACTTATGGGAACAAGAATCAACTTGCATAGGAAGGCAAAACAAGTGCAACTTCAAAAATTTCAACACATAGAGGGGAAACTTGATATTATTGCAATTCCTACAAGCATATATTCCTCCCTCATAATAATTTTAAGTAGCATCATGAATAAATTCAACTATATAACCAGCACATAAAGCATTCTTTTCATGACCCACAAGCATAGAAAATTTATTACTCTCTACATAAGCAAAATTCTTCTCATTCGAAATAGTGGGAGCAGATTCAAGAAAATAAATATCATGGGATTGAAAATTGAAATCAAGATGGCAAGTTTCATTGTTATCTTTATTCTTTATAGCATACGTGTCATCACAATAATCATCATAGATAGGAGGCTCATCATAATAAATTTGCACATCAAAACTTGGGGGACTAAACATATCATCTTCATCAAACATAGCATCCCCAAGCTTGTGGCTTTGCATATCATTAGCATCATGGGTATTCAAAGAATTCATACTAACAACATTGCAATCATGCTCATCATTCAAAGATTTAGTGCCAAACATTTTAATGCATTCTTCCTCTAGCAAATGAGCACAATTATCGGAATCCTTATTTTCACAGAAGACATTAAAAAGATGAAGCATATGAGGCACCCTCAATTCCATTTTTTGTAGTTTTCTTTTATAAACTAAACTAGTGATAAAATAAGAAACAAAAAGATTCGATTGCAAGATCTAAAGATATACCTTCAAGCACTCACCTCCCCGGCAACGGCGCCAGAAAAGAGCTTTATGTCTACTACGCAACCTTCTTCTTGTAGCCGTTCTTGGGCCTCCAAGTGCAGAGGTTTGTAGGAAAGTAGCAAATTTCCCTCAAGTGGATAACCTAAGGTTTATCAATCCGTGGGAGGCGTAGGATGAAGATGGTCTCTCTCAAGCAGCCCTGCAACCAAATAACAAAGAGTCTCTTGTGTCCCCAACACACCCAATACAATGGTAAATTGTATAGGTGCACTAGTTCGGCGAAGAGATGGTGATACAAGTGCAATATGGATGATAAATATGAGTATTTATAATCTGAAAATATAAAAACAGCAAGGTAACTAATGGTAAAAATGAGCATAAACTGTATTGCAATGCTAGGAAACAAGGCCTAGGGTTCATACTTTCACTAGTGCAAGTTCTCTCAACAATAATAACATAATTGGATCATATAACTATCCCTCAACATGCAACAAAGAGTCACTCCAAAGCCACTAATAGCGGAGAACAAACGAAGAGATTATGGTAGGGTACGAAACCACCTCAAAGTTATTCTTTCGGATCGATCTATTCCAGAGTTCGTACTAGAATAACACCTTAAGACACATATCAACCAAAACCCTAATGTCACCTAGATACTCCAATGTCACCTCCAGTATCTGTGGGCATGATTATACGATATGCATCACACAATCTCAGATTCATCTATTCAACCAACACAAAGTACTTCAAAGAGTGCCCCAAAGTTTCTACTGGAGAGTCAAGATGAAAACGTGTGCCAACCCCTATGCATAGGTTCATGGGCGGAACCCGCAAGTTGATCACCAAAACATACATCAAGTGGATCACGTGATATCCCATTGTCACCACAGATAAGCACGGCAAGACATACATCAAGTGTTCTCAAATCCTTAAAGACTCAATCCGATAAGATAACTTCAAAGGGAAAACTCAATCCATTACAAGAGAGTAGAGGGGGAGAAACATCATAAGATCCAACTATAATAGCAAAGCTCGCGATACATCAAGATCGTGCCATATCAAGAACACGAGAGAGAGATCAAACACATAGCTACTGGTACATACCCTCAGCCCCGAGGGTGAACTACTCCCTCCTTGTCATGGAGAGCGCCGGGATGATGGAGATGGCCACCGGTGAGGGATCCCCCTCCGGCAGAGTGCCGGAACAGGGTCCCGATTGGTTTTTGGTGGCTACAGAGGCTTGCGGCGGCGGAACTCCCGATCTATTCTGCTCCCCGATGTTTTTAGGGTATATGGACATATATAGGCGAAAGAAGTCGGTCTGGGGAGCCATGAGGGGCCCACGAGGGCTGGGGCGCGCCCAGGGGGGTGGGCGCGCCCCCTGCCTCGTGCTCTCCTCGTTGATTCCCTGACGTGCACTCCAAGTCTCCTGGATTGCTTCCGTCCCAAAAAATAACTCTCCCGAAGGTTTCATTCCGTTTGGACTCTGTTTGATATTCCTTTTCCGCGAAACACTGAAACAAGGGAAAAACAGAAACTGGCACTGGGCTCTGGGTTAATAGGTTAGTCCCAAAAATAATATAGAAGTGTTTAATAAAGCCCATAAACATCCAAAACAGATAATATAATAGCATGGAACAATCAAAAATTATAGATACGTTGGAGACGTATCAGGGAACTTCCCTCCCGGAGGGGGAAATCATCGTTATCATCATCACCAACAACTGTCCCATCTTGGGGAGGGCAATCTCCATCAACACCTTCAACAACACCATCTCATCTCAAACCCTGGTTCATCTCTTGTGTTCAATCTTGTTACCGGAACTATAGATTGGTGCTTGTGGGTGACTAGTAGTGTTGATTATATCTTCTAGTTGATTACTATATGGTTTATTTGGTGGAAGATTATATGTTCAGATCCAATATGCTATTTAATACCCCTTTGATCTTGAGCATGATTATTATTTGTGAGTAGTTACTTTTGTTCTTGAGGTCACGACAGAAATCATGTTGCAAGTAATCATGTGAACTTGATATGTGTTCGATATTTTGATAGTATGTATGTTGTGATTCCCTTAGTGGTGTCATGTGAACGTCGACTACATGACACTTCACCACAATTGGGCCTAAGGGAATGCATTTTGGAGTAGCAATTAGATGATGGGTTGCGAGAGTGACAGAAGCTTAAACCCCAGTTTATGCGCTATTCCGTAAGGGACCGATTGGATCCAAAAGTTTAATGCTATGGTTAGAATTTATTCTTAATACTTTTCTCATAGTTGCGGATGCTTGCGGGAGGGCTAATCATAAGTAGGAGGTTTGTTCAAGTAAGAACACCACCTAAGCACCGGTCCACCCACATATCAAAATATCAAAGTACCGAACACAAATCGAACCAACATGATGAAAGTGACTCGATGAAATTCCCGTGTACCCTCAAGAACGATTTGCTTATCATAAGAGACCATTGGGGCCTGTACTTTGCTCAAAAGGATTGGGCTACCTTGCTGCACTTTTGGTACTACTATCGTTACTTGCTCATTACAAATTATCTTGCTATCAAACTACTCCGCTACTTACAATTTCAGCACTTGCAGACATTACCTTGCTGAAAACCACTTGTCATTTCCTTCTGCTCCTCGTTGGGTTCGACACTCTTACTTATCAAAAAGAGCTAAAATTGATCCCCTATACTTGTGGGTCATCAAGGCTATTTTCTGGCACCGTTGCTGCGGAGTGAAGCGCCTTTGGTAAGGAAACATTTATATAGTGTGCTGAAATTTATTGTCACTTGTTACTATGGAAAACAATCCTTTGAGGGGTTTGTTCGGGGTATCTTCACCTCGAACAGAACCACAATTAGCTACCCCTCAACCTACTGCACCTATAGAAAATATTGAATATTAAGTTCCTTCGGGTATGATAGAACAACTGCTAGCTAATCCTTATGCAGGAGATGGAACCGAACATCCTGATATGCACTTGATATATGTGGAACAAATTTATGGATTGTTTAAGCTTGTAGGTTTACCCAGGAACGAAGTTATGAAATTTTTTTCCCTTTATGTTTGAAGGGAAAAGCATTGGCATGGTATAGGCTATGCGATGATATTGGATCTTGGAATTGGAATCGATTAAAATCGGAGTTCCACCAAAAAAATTATCCTATGCATCTAGTTCATCGTGATCGGAATTATATATATAATTTTTGGCCTCGTGAAGGAGAAAGTATCGCTCGAGCTTGGGGGAAGCTTAAGTCAATGTTATATTCATGCCCCAATCATGAGCTCTCAAGAGAAATTATTATCTAGAACTTTTATGCTCAGCTTTCTCGTAATGATCAAACCATGCTTGATACTTCTTGTGCTGGCTCTTTTATGGAGAAGTCTATTGAATTCTGGTGGGATCTTTTGGAAAGAATTAAATGCAACTCTGAAGATTGGGAACTCGGCGAAGGTAAAGAGTTAGATATTAAGCTTAAGTATGATTGTGTTAAATCTTGTATGGATACCGATGCTTTTCAAAAGTTTAGCACTAAATATGGACTTGACTCTGAGATAGTAGCCTCCTTTTGTGAATCATTTGCTACTCATGTTGATCTCCCTAAAGAGAAGTGGTTTAAATATCACCCACCTATTAAAGAAGAAAATAAAGAACCGGTACCAGTTAAGGAAGAAACTATACTTTATAATGTTGATCCAGTTGTTCCTTCCGCTTATATAGAGAAACCACCTTTCCCTGTTAGGATAAAGGAACATGCTAAAGTTTCAACTATGGTTAACAGAAGCTATATTAGAACACCTAAACCTGATAAACAAATTAAAGTAGAACCTAGTATTGCTATGGTTAAAGATCTCATGGAAGAAGATATGGATGGACATGTTATTTACTTTTGTGAAGAAGCCGCTAGAATTGCCAAACTTGATAAAAAAGATAAACATAGACCTGTTGTTGGCATGCCCGTCATCTCAGTTAAAATAGGAGATCACTATTATCATGGTTTATGTAATATAGGTGCTAGTGTGAGTGCTATCCCTTACACCTTATATCAAGAAATTATGAATGACATAGCACCCGCAGAGATAGAAGACATAGATGTTACTATTAAACTTGCTAATAGAGACACAATATCACCAATTGGAATGGTTAGAGATGTTGAAGTCTTATGTGGGAAAATAAAATACCCTACTGATTTCCTTGTTCTTGGTTCCCCACAAGATGACTTTTGTCCCATTATCTTTGGTAGACCTTTCTTGAACACCGTTAATGCTAGAGTAGATTGTGAGAAGCAAACTGTCGGTGTTAATTTTGGTGATGAGTCTCATGAGTTCAATTTTACCAAGTTTAGTAGAAAGCTTCATGAAAAAGAATTGCCTAGTAAGGATGAATTAATTGGTCTTTCTTCTATTGCTGTGCCACCTACTGATCCACTAGAACAATATTTGCTAGACCATGAAAATGATTTTCATATGCATGAAATAAATGAAATAGATAAGATTTTCTTTGAACAACGTCCTCTGCTTAAACACAATTTTCCTATTGAAACTCTAGGAGGTCCTCCTCCACCTAAAGGTAATCCTGTGTTTTAATTAAAAAAATTGCCAGACACTTTGAAATATGCTTATCTTGATGAAAAGAAGATATATCCTGTTATTATCAGTGCTAACCTTTCAGAACATGAAGAAGAAAGATTACTGAAAGTTCTAAGGAAGCACCGAGCTGCTATTGGATATACTCTTGATGATTTAAAGGGCATTAGTCCCACTTTATGCTAGCACAAAATTAATATGGAACCTAATGCTAAACCCGTTGTTGATCACCAACGTCGGTTAAACCCGAAGATGAAAGAAGTGGTAAGAATGGAAATATTAAAACTTATGGAAGCAGGTATAATCTATCCTATAGCTAATAGTAGATGGGTAAGTCATGTTCATTGTGTCCCTAAGAAAGGAGGTATTACTGTTGTTCCTAATGATAAGAATGAACTTATTCCACAAAGAATTGTTACAACCTATAGAATGGTAATTGATTTTAGAAAATTAAACAAAGCAACAAGAAAAGATCATTACCCTCTGCCTTTTATTGATCAAATCATTGAAAGATTATCTAAGCACACACATTTTTGCTTCCTTGATGGATATTCTGGTTTTTCACAAATACCTATTTCTCAACCTGATCAAGAAAATACCACTTTTACTTGTCCCTTTGGAACCTATGCTTATAGACGTATGCCTTTTGGTTTATGTAATGCACCTGCTACCTTTCAAAGATGTATGACTGTTATATTCTCTAATTTTTTGTGAAAAGATTGTAGAGGTTTTCATGGATGAATTTTCTATTTATGGGAAGTCTTTTGATGATTGTTTAAGAAAACTTGATCGAGTTTTGCAGAGATGTGAACAAACAAATCTTGTCTTGAATTGGGAGAAGTGCCACTTTATGGTTAATGAAGGCATTGTCTTGGGTCATAAATTTTTTGAAAGAGGTATTGAAGTGGACAAAGCTAAGGTTGATGCAATTGAGAAAATGCCATGTCCTAAAGATATAAAAGGTATTCGTAGTTTCTTAGGTCATGCTGGTTTCTATAGGAGATTTATCAAAGACTTTTCTAAAATTTCTAGGCCTCTTACGAATCTTTTGCAAAAGGATATTCCTTTTGTTTTTGATGATGATTGTTTAGAAGCCTTTGAAACACTCAAGAAAGCCTTAATTTCTGCACCTATTGTTCAACCACCTGATTGGAACTCGCCTTTTGAAATTATGTGTGATGCTAGTGATTATGCTGTTGGTGCTGTTCTAGGATAAAGAGTTGATAAGAAGCTGAATGTTATTCATTATGCTAGTAAAACTCTAGACACTGCTCAAAGAAACTAGGCTACTACTGAAAAAGAACTCTAGCAGTGGTGTTTGCTTGTGATAAATTTAGACCTTATATTGTTGATTCCAAAGTAACTGTTCACACAGACCATGCTGCTATTAAATATCTTATGGAAAAGAAAGATGCTAAACCTAGACTTATTCGATGGGTTCTCTTGTTACAAGAATTTGATTTACATATCATTGATAGAAAAGGAGCTGAGAACCCCGTTGCTGATAATTTATCTAGGCTTGAAAATGTGCCTGATGACCCACTACCTATTGATGATAGTTTTCCTGATGAGAAGTTAGCTGCAATAAATATTGCTCACAGTACTCCTTGGTATGCTGATTATGCTAATTGCAATGTTGCTAAATATTTACCAACTAGCTTTACATACCAACAAAAGAAAAAAAATTCTTGTATGATTTAAGACACTACTTTTGGGATGACCCACATCTTTATAAAGGAGTAGATTGTATTATTAGACGTTGTGTACCTGAGCATGAACAGGGATAAATCCTATGGAAATGTCACTTTGAAGCTTATGGAGGGCATCATGCTGGAGATAGAACTGCTCACAAGGTATTGCAATCTGGATTTTATTGGCCTACTCTCTTCAAGGATGCTCGTAAGTTCGTCTTATCTTGTGATGAATGCCAAAGGATAGGTAATATCGGTAAGCGTCAAGAAATGCCTATGAATTATTCACTTGCTGTTAAACCATTTGATGTTTGGGGATTTGATTACATGGGACCTTTTCCTTCCTCTAACGGGTATACACATATTTTGGTTGTTGTTGATTATGTTACTAAATTTGCAGAAGCTATTCCAACCAGTAGTGCTGATCACGACACCTCTATTAAAATGCTTAAGGAAGTTATTTTCCCAAGGTTTGGAGTCCCTAGATATTTAATGACTGATGGTGGTCCACATTTTATTCATGGTGCTTTCCGTAAAATGCTTTTCAATTATGATGTTAACCATAGAATTGCATCACCTTATCATCCTCAGTCTAGTGGTCAAGTTGAACTTAGCAATAGAGAAATAAAATTAATTTTGCAAAAGATTGTCAATAGGTCTAGGAAGAATTGGTCTAAGAAATTAGATGAGGCACTTTGGGCTTATAGAACAACATATAAAAATCCTATGGGTATGTCTCCTTATAAACTGGTTTATGGGAAAGCTTTTCATTTGCCACTTGAGTTAGAACATAAAGCATATTGGGCCATCAAAGAGCTCAATTATCATTTCAATCTTGCTGGTGAAAAGAGGCTATTTGATATTAGCTCGCTAGATGAATGGAGAACCCAAGCTTATGAAAATGCAAATTTATTCAAAGAAAAAGTTAAAAGATGGCATGACAAAAGAATCCAAAAGCGTGAGTTTAGAGTAGGAGAATATGTTCTTTTGTACAACTCTCATTTCATATTCTTTGCAGGAAAACTTCTCTCAAAATGGGAAGGCCCCTACGTTATCGAGGAGGTTTACCGGTCTGGAGCCATCAAAATAAATAATTCCGAAGGTACTAACCCGAAGGTTGTCAATGGGCAACGAAAAAAGCATTATATGTTAGGTACGCCCATTAATGTTGAAACTAATATTATCCAAACTTTGACACCGGAAGAACACATAAAAGAGTCCTTCCGGAACACTCCAGAATCGTGAAAATAAGGAGGTACATGATACGGTAAGTAGACGGACTCCAAAAAATCTGCAAAAAATATTTTTATCAGTTTTGGAATATTTAGAAAATTAGGAAATAAAGAAACTTCCAGGAAGCATACCCTGGTGGGCACAAGACACCAGGGCGCGCTAGGTGTCGGGGGGGTGAACACCGGGCAGGCAACGGAACCCGGATCCTTTTCAAAAACACCGGGCCAGCAACGCCCCTCAATCCGGCTCGCACTTGGCCGGGTTGCTCAACCCGGCCAAGTCCCTCAACCCGGCCCCAACGGCTGGCACAAGACGGTCGACCCCGACACGACCAAGACTTCTCCAACAAGCCAGCCCTCCTTTGGCGTGTTCCTCAACCCGGCCACGGGTCAGCTCCCATCCCATCCTGGCCATACGATGGGACGAGTCTCCACTCAGGGATGAGCGTGGCAACAGTGCCCCACCAACTCCTCTGGTCAGCCGGGGCATGGCAACAGTGCCCCACCTACCCTCTTGACCATGGCCGACGTGGCTACAGTGCCCCCATCATCAGTGCTGATGCCAGCAACCGGCGACCTGACGGTGCGCCACTATAGCGGACTCGACCCGGCCACTCCGTGACGATCGACAAGACGGCAAACAGTGCCCCCTGGCAAACGGGGCCCATGCCCGGGGAACCCGGCGAGCCCTGACACCCGGCGGGTCCCAGCGCCGGCTTCCCGGACAATGACAACCCGGCCCCATGACCTTGTAACATTACCATTGTATCCCTGGGGGGTTGACCTATAAAACCCCCCAGGAGCCCTTATGCACACGGACACGCAAAGGCGCGCTCAAGCATGAGAACCACCAGACTAGCCACACACACGAGGAGGGGGAGCAGCCTAAGCCTTGGCCTGTCTTCCTCCTTCTTCCATACAGCTTGAGGAGCAACTCTGTACTGTTACATATTAACCACACTCGGCAGGACTAGGGGTGTTATCTCTCCGGAGAGCCCCGAACCTGGGTATGTCTTGCGTCCCGCGCTCGCTCATGCCAACCTCGCCTCTGGAGCCCACCGGTGCCCTCGAGCCTCATCCTCTCTTTAGCCATCCCTTGGCATCTGTCGTGTGCCCACCACGACACTGGGCTTGCCTGGCGTGCCCAGGTGGGTTGTGCCCACCTAGGACACCTTCTGGACTCCGTTTTTCTACCGTATGCTTGTCCTCCAAGATAAAAAAATATATATATATACTTCCCGAACCTGTTAAGCACCGTATCACGGAGAAATCCTCTGTTCTCTTTTCCTTGTTGTTTTCTGTCAAATCCCATCTACCATGGCTGCTTCAAGCTCTTCCAAGGACAAGTTCTTCAAGAACGTCATCAACCCATACCTTCGGGAGGTGGTGCAGCACCCTCGGGTCATCCAGATGCATGATGGGGTGCTTCACCTTCACGATGTGCCATGTCCCAAGGGGACGGGGACCATTGAGGCCAGGCTTGAAGCTATGTAGCAAGACGTCTTCTGGTGCAAGGGGATGGTGGAGAGTGGACTCAACGCCAATCACCTTATGATCACGGACCTCTCCCGTGATCTCAAGGTGGATGCCAACCCCATGAAGGACATGTAGTCAGGTGTTTTTTGGTGATGTAAATTTTACATCTATCACTTTTTGGTAATGTATTTTATATCGTCTATTGGAGATGCTATTAGCATCCCACTTGAGATTAACGATGTCTATCTTGTACTGCTTCAGCCTTGATGTCTTATGGCTCGCCAGAGCTGCTCCAACGAGGGAACCATCCATCACAACAGAGCAGTGCCCTGGACGCCGTCTATAGATTCCTCAGATCTTCCTCCACACCTCCGACAGCCACCTCTGCCTCACCTTCTTCAGCGACCAACCCAATGATGCTGAGGTCGACACAGCTACGTCAAAGAGGTTGTACACTTGTCACATCACTTATTACTCTACATTCATGTTGATCCATTAGGGCTATTTTGGTTCAAAGGAAAAACATAGCAATAGGAAATTTTCCTATGGCACTCTACTATTCAATTATTCATGCATTTTGTTGAAAGAAATGGAGCAAAACATCCACCTGGACCTACTTTTCAAAATCATATGCATGAAAACAAGACTAAGTGCATTAGTGGCAGAATAACATTCTAACTGTACACGCTTTCATATGGTTTCACTTTAGTTTGGCCATGTTTCTTTACATTCCTCTGCTCTTCCAATTCCTGTGAACCAAACACCCAAGTTGACAGAAATCCTATGTTTACAAATGCTCTGTTTCCCATGTGCATTCCTATCCTATTCTGGTGTTCTTCCTATCCCTGCGTTTTTAGAATCCTGCAAGCCAAAGGAGCCCTTACAGAATTACTTCAGTTACATGTAGGTGTCGATGAAAACTTTTTGTGGTTTGTCCTGCTCCTGCCGCGACGTCGTCCACCTCACCTGAGCTGCTCCATCGACAGAACATCCACCAAACTAGACATCATGACTCCTGACCGTCTTTCGCCGCCTCAGATCTCCTTCCCTGCCACCGGCACCCAACGCAACGGCATCACCATCATCAACTCAGCAGATGAACCTTAGGAGTACACGGGTCCACAAGAGAGGTCACACTCTTTTGTTTCTTCTTATGTTATGCATTGCTTAATATTACCTGCTACTTTATCGTCCCGTTCGCCTCTTAGACTCCAAGTCAGGTCCAAATTAATGTTCAAACTTGAGTTTTAAAATTAGTTGTGGGGCACATAGCGAGGCAGCAATGAATAGTATCTCTGTCTAATATCTGGTTCACCTAGGGTATGCCTATGTTGTTCATCTTGGGTGGGAAACAAATATTAAAGCAATCATCATCTGTCTTTTTATTAAAGTAAAGCAATCATCAGCCTGCTATCATTATTTTTGGATCCATCCACTGGTTGTTACCATCACTCTAGATTTCTGCATGCTCTCCTTACATAATCTCACTATATTTTTTTCGTACGCATGTCAGATATTGTACACAGTCATGTTGAACATGTAGCGAAAAAGAGAAGAGTTTTGTGCGGCAATACAATGTCATGCAGACATCGTTCCATGGTGGGTTCAATGGCAAACCCTCCCCTCTCTAGATTGTAATCCAGAGGAAGATATCTGTTCTGAGGCAGATTCAGACGCAGCTGACCACTCCTATTTACCCCCCAAGGTGTTTGCTCTAACTTGGCATGATGATGTTAGTCACACTACAAAAAAAGACACATCCGTGACATTTTGGGCCGAACGAATTTTTTTCCTGTCATACATATGACACTTCTATGACGATAATTGTGACAAACCCCGGTATCATCATAGATGTGGTGGGCTCCTACTTCTATGACAGAAAATGGGCTTTTCGTCCTGGGCGGGCCGGAGACGCAGCTGCATGACATTCTTTGGGCCGCTCATTATGGAAAAAACCATGGTAGAAGCGAGGGCGAGGAAAATTTCGAGGAGTTCCCGGTTACGGTGGGAGGTCAGGGGCCAAGCGATGCGCGTTTCTCTCGTACACGTACGCACATGTGTGTGAGGCGTTGGCTCTAACTGAACCCGAGCGAGGCGTTGGGCTCTAACTGAACCCGAGCGATTGCACTGCAGGCTACGCGTTACTGAACCCGAGCGATCGATCGATGGCTGTTAACTGAACCCGATCGAGCGATTCCTTTGCTACTGCTGCTAACTGAAGCCGATCGATGCTGCCTCTGGGATGAACAGTGAGCGTTGCGGGGGGGGGGGGTTGGATGAACAGTGAGCAGTGGCGTTGCCTCTGGATGAACAGGACCCCGTGGTGTGGAGGGCTGGATGAACAGTAGACGGTGGAGGGGTGTCCGTGGAGGGGTGGTTGAACATGACCCCGTGGTGTGGAGGGCTAGATGAACAGTAGATGGTGGAGGGGTGCCCGTGGAGGGGTGGTTGAACAGTAGCCGGCGGAGTAGCGTGCGGTGGAGGCTGGATGAACAGGAGCCCGTGGAGGCTGGAGGAGGTCGACGGTAGCCCGTGGAGGCTGGAGGAGGTCGACGGTGGAGATGAACAGTATCCCGTGGAGTCCCGTCTTGCGGTACGCCACACCCCTCCCGATGAACAGGACCCCCGTTTCGACCGTAGGAGGCCTGTTTCGTCCGTTTTGCGGTACGCCACACCCCTCCCGATCAACAGGACCCCCGTTTCGACCGTAGGAGGTCCGTTTCGTCCGTTTTGCGGTACGCCACAACCCTCCCGATCAACATGACCCCCGTTTCGACCATAGGAGGTCCGTTTCGTCCGTTTTGCGGTACGCCAGACCCCTCCCGATGAACAGGATCCCGTTTCGAATGTGGTCGGTCGAAGACAAGGCCGTTTCCTCCGTTCTGCGGTACACCAGGCCTCGTTTCCATCGCCTGTTCCGTCCAAGCCCTCCCGATGAACACGACCACGCATTCCGTTCCGACCCAGCCGGTTGGCTCCCACGCATTCCGTTGCCTCCCGATGAACACGACGCATTCTGTTGCCTCCCCATGAACACGACGCATTCCGTTGCCTCCCCATGAACACGACGACGACGCTGTTTCTCCGTTCTGGCCCAGCCATGTCAACGAGCCCTCGCCGTACGTATGCGCGAGTAGGCGTTCGAGACCCCGCCCGTATGTACACATACGTGGCCGTATTTTCTTTCTTGCACCCTGGCCGTTGTACGTACGTGTACATGCTACGTGCGCGCCTCTACTACGACACGTGCGCGCCTCTACATCCACCAGTATATATGTACGTACACGTTCGCGACCAGAATGACAACGCTACGTACGCTTCGACCAGGTGGGTCCCGACTGTCAGGCACTTCCTTGCGTGCGAAGATGTAGCTGGTGGGTCCCAGCAGTCAGGGGGGCGAATCGTTTTGTTTTTTTGCCCGGATGCACTTCCTTGCGTGCGAAGGTGTAGCTGGTGGGTCCCAGCAGTCAGGGGGGAAACGTTTTTTTCGTGAAATACGGTGGCCCGTCCGGTGGGTCCCTGCTGTCAGGTGGAGGAATAATTATTTTGCGCGTAACAAGGAGGCACTTCCTTGCTGCGGTTGTGGACCCAGCTGTCAGCGTCTCCACGCACAGTACTCTTCCGATGGAAGTCGGTCGTTGACCACATTAACCACGCCGCGCCGAGAGCACCACGGCGGTGGATGACGGCGAGGCCTAGGAAGGGGATGACATGGAGGCAGGGAAGACTCGACAGTTGTTTCCCACGCGGAGGGGAGTACGACTGTACGAGGGTTTACTGGTTCGTCTGCCGTCGCCGGAGAATAGCAGCAGGTGTGGGTGAGTAGAGGGATGGCTAGGCCAGCGATGGGAGTACGGTGGGGCAGTGAGGCCTGCGTAGCAACACAGCCGGCCGCGGGGAGGAGGGAGCAGGCAGTCCCGCCGGCGCTTGTTTGAGCGGCTGGAGGAGGAAGAGCAGAGATTGAAGAAGCATGACGGCCGTTGGATGGACATCCAACAGTCAGTGCTTGTGCGTCAACCTTTTTTTAGGAAAGCCTCAAATCTGTGGAAAATAGCATACAGCCCATTTGCTAATTCTTAAGGTTTTTTTTGGAGCCCATATTCTTTTTGTTAGCATTACAGCCCATATTGTGGCCACGGTTAAAAAATTATACGAAATTTTGCATATTTCGGTGCGGTCCAAACTGTTTTTAATCCCGAAATTTTGACTCACATTCAAACTAATTTTAAAAATAAATGTATATCAATATAAAATCCAACAAATTCTCCACGCATAAAAATTAATGTAATTTAAAATCTTGAAATGAAAAAAAAGATATTTGAAACTAATTGCCGGTTTGATGTGTTTTAAAAATGTACAACCCATTTCTCATTACTGATGGGCCATTTTCTCGGCCAGCCGAATGAAAGCTCTCCTCGTCTTGAAAGATTTGCAGCCCAACAGGCCTGACAAAGCGACTTACTTGGCAAATCACAAAAAAACTGGGCTGTGGCCGTGGACCCAGCTGTCAGCCTCTCCACGTACAGTACTCTTCCGATGGAAGCCGGTCCTTGACCACGTTGACCACGCCGCGCGGAGAGCACCACGGCGGTGGACGACGGCGAGGCCTAGGAAGGGGACGACGCGGAGCCGGGGAAGACGCGGCAGTGGAAGCCCGCGCGGAGAGGAGTACGAGGGTTCACTGGTTCGGCTGCGATGTGAGGCTGCCGTCGCCGCAGGGCCTGGCCAGCGCTAGGAATAGTAGGGGTGGTGAGGCCTCTGCGGCAGCACAGCCTGCCACGGGAGGCAGGAGCATGCGGCACGACCAGCGCTGCTTTGGGCGGCTGGAGCAAGAAGACCAGAGGTTGAAGAAGCACTACGGCCATTGGATGGACATCATACGGTCACTGGAGCTACAATCGTTCATATTGACTAAGTTGACAAAGCCCTTCGTCCCTGACAACTTAGTAGGCCCACAAGTCAGCCTCCCACCAAGGTGGGTCCCAGCTTGCCGGGGGAGTATTCATTTTTTTGTGTGTAATAAGGAGGCACTTCCGGTGGGTCCGAGCTGACAGCGGGGGGAACGTTTTTTTTCACGAAATACGGTGGCCCGTCCGGTGGGTCCCAGCAGTCAGGGGGAAATGATTTTTTTCGCAAAATACTGGTGGCCCGTCGGGTAGGTCCCCGCTGTTAGGTGGAGGAATAATTATTTTCCGCGTAATAAGGAGGCACTTCCTTGCGGCTGCCGTGGACCCAGCTGTCAGCCTCTCCATGTATAGTACTCTTCCGATGGAAGTCGGTCGTTGACCACATTGACCATGCCGTGCCGAGAGCACCACGGCGGTGGACGACGGCGAGGCCTAGGAAGGGGATGACGCAGAGCCGGGCAAGACACGGCAGTGGATGCCCACGCGGAGAGGAGTACGAGCGTTCACTGGTTCGGCTGCGGTGTGAGGCTGCCGTCGCCGCAGAATAACAGGGGGTGTGGGTGAGTGGAGGGATGGCCTGGCCAGTGGTGGGAGTAGTATGGGGGTGGTGAGGCCTCCTCGGTAGCACAGCCCGACACGGGAGGCAGGAGCAGGCGGCACGACCGGCGCTGCTTTGGGCGGCTGGAGCACGAAGACCAGAAGTTGAAGAAGCACTATGGCCATTGGATGGACATCATACGATCACTGGAGTATTGACTAAGTTGACAAAGCCCTCTGTCACGCCCAATATGCGATACTATCCTAAAGAGACCCGAAGGCCCCACCAAGGATAGAACCGCATATTGAAACGCTTTTGCAAGGTGGATATCATTACATCAACATTACATAATATTTGGGGATACATACAAGGCATACAAATGCCGCAAGAATACATCAATACATCATACATAAGATCAACATCCGACTACGAATGAAACATAAACAGAAACTCAAACGACATCCACCCTGCTAACCCAGGCTGCCGACCTGGAACCTATCCCCTGATCAAAGAAGAAGCAGAAGAAGAACTCCAAACAAACGACATCGCTCTCGCGTCATGATCATCGCACAACCTGTACCTGCAACTGGTGGTGTAGTAATCTGTGAGCCACGAGGACTCAGCAATCCCATTACCATGGGTATCAAGACTAGCAAAGCTTAATGGGAAAGGAAGGGGTAAAGTGGTGATGTTGCAGCAGCGACTAAGCATGATATGGTGGCTAACTTACGCAAAGAAGAGCGAGAAGAGAAGCAAAGGAACGGTCGTGAACTAGCAATGATCAAGAAGTGATCCTGAACTCCTACTTACGTCAAACATAACCCAGAAACCGTGTTCACTTCCCGGACTCCGCCGAGAAGAGACCATCACGGCTACACACGCGGTTGATGCGTTTTAAATAAGGTCAAGTGACAATTTATCTACAACCGGATATTAACAAATTCCCATCTGCCACATAACCGCGGGCACGGCTTCCGAAAGATAATACCCTGCAGGGGTGTCCCAACTTAGCCCATGATAAGCTCTCACGGTCAACGAAGGATATTCCTTCTCCCGGGAAGACCCGATCAGTCTCGGAATCCCGGTTACAAGACATTTTGACAAAGGTAAAACAAAACCAGCAAAGCCGCCCGAATGTGCCGACAAATCCTGATAGGAGCTGCACATATCTCGTTCTCAGGGCACACTGGATTGTCCAAGCTTCCGGTAGGCCAGACCAGAGTTGCCCCTGGTGGCCACCGGCGACTGACAGGTTGGACCAACACTCAGAGGAGCACTGGCCCGGGGGGGTAAATAAGGATGACCCTCGAGAGCGCGACTCCCAAGGGAAAAGAAATAGGCTAGGCAAATGGTAAAACCAAGGTTGGGCCTTGCTGGAAGAGTTTTATTCAAGGCGAACTGTCAAGGGGGTCCCATAAATCACCCAACCGTGTAAGGAACGCAAAATCCGGGAACATAACACCGGTATATCAGTAACTAGGGCGGCGAGAGTGGAACAAAACAACAGGCATAAGGCCGAGTCTTCCACCCTTTACCAAATATATAGATGCATTAATAATATAAGAGATATTGTGATATCCCAACATAAACATAATCCAACAAGGAGCAAACTTCATCTTCACCTGCAGCTAGCAACGCTATAAGAGGGGCTGAGCAGAGCGGTAACATAGCCAAACAACAGTTTGCTAGGAAGGGTGACAAAGGTTAGAGGTTCATGGCAATTTGGGAGGCTTGAGGAGCAAGTGAATAGGTAGCGCAGCAAAGCGTTAGAACGAAGCAACTAGCATAGCAATGATAGTAATGAGATCCAAGGTGACGGTCATCTTGCCTGAAATCCCGCTAGGAAGAAGAACGAATCCATGAAGAAGATGGAGCCACGAAGACGAACGAATCCTCACGATCGCAACGACACGGGAAACTATCGAGAAGAAGCACACAACAAGGTAAACACACCACACAAGAGCAAGGCATGATTCTCAAACAAGAATGATGCATGACAAAGCTAAACGAAGCTACTCATGACAAGAGATGATGCATACAAGAACAACACATCACAGCAAGTTTAAATGAGGCCGGAAACAACACATAACAATTCCGGTAAGTCCTCATATGCCAATTTCGAAATTGGTCCAGAACTGAATAAGCATTAAGTTGAAGTTGTTAAACAGCAAGTTAAAGAACACCAAGATGATCTACACGAAAATCTAGTCAAATTACATATAAAGTTCATTAGATTCGGAGCTACGGTCTAGAAGATATGATCAAAACAAGTTAAACATGGCATTGACGCAAAATGCATACAAACATCAAGCAAACACCTCAAAACAAGGATGCAACATGATAATATGTAACTACATACAATTCTAAGCAAGTTTCATATAGAGCATGCTCAAAACGGAGCAACGGTGCAACACATACACTCCAAACAATACATAGCAACAATCTGACGAAACAGCAACTAGGCATCTAGCAAGCATCAAAACAGTATGCTACGGTAACTCAACATGAAAACAAAAGGCATGGGCATGATGTACGGGTAAAGCACAACGAAACATGAACACTGAGCTATCTCCAGAAATCACTAGAACAAGCTCAAAAGGGCATGGCAAGATTGCAAATAATAACAGGTTCACAGACTTGGTGAAAAAACTGGACATGGCAAAAATCAGCATCAGGTAGCAATGTTCAGAGCACGAAATCAACATGCTACAGGAACTTAACATAGCAAAACAAGGCATTGTAGTGTTCTACTAAATGCACATGACAAAAGTCCCTTACTGACCATAAGCCAAAAAGGACCCTAAGATATGATGGCAAGCATGTAACCATAGCAAGTTTCGTTATCAGGTTTCAGACTTAGCAGAAAACAGAGCATGGCAGAAGTATTAATATGTAGGCCTCTTTGTGAGCTTGATGCACTCACTACAGAGCAATGCATGACAAACCAAGCATACCTACAGTAATATGGCATGTTTATGAAGCTATCCATGGCAAAAACAATTGCATAGCATGTATGGATCAACTACAATAAGCTTGGCAAAAATGCATATCATGTTAAGAATCTGCCAGAAATATTTTATAGCAAAAGTAGAGCAAGATTGAGTCATGCTATGGTACTCTAAAATTGCAAACAATTGCAGGAATGGATCAATTACAACTATAGCTACAAAACATCCTTACTGAACATCTCCAAAATATGCATGGATCTCTCTGTAGCATCAAGTTTACATGGCAAAACAAATTACAGCAGACAAAGACTTAGAGAAATCACGAAGTCCCTGAAAACAGAATTATTACGGGACCTACTTTGCATGATTGTGCTAGTCACCACAGAGATCACAAAAATACAAGGGCTATACCACTGGAAAGATGGCATGGTATACTTCAAAACACATGTAGAGCTCATGCTCAAAAGATGCACAGAATAAATGATACAAAAATGACAAATCTCCAAGTTCTGATAAGAACCAGAGAATAACAGCAACTAGCCCTCTTCCAACGAAGATTTGGGCATCAAGATGACCTCTAATGAAAATGATGCAATTGAACAAAATGAAGAGCATCGCGAGACGAACAATTTGACATACTATACGCGCGAATCGGAGCTACATGCACAAAGTTACGGCATCTCGAACAGAGCAAGATACTGAGAATTATTGAGGACTTCGGCAAAAAAAAACCTGGGGGGGGTGAAGTCAACGCGGGCTCGGGGATCCAGATCGAGCCGAGCTCGGCGGCAGAGGCGCGCCGGCGGGGAGACCCGGAGGAGCTCGGGCTCTGGCCGGCGAGAAGGAGGCCGGCGAGGCGCCGTGGCACGGGCGGCGGAGGCGGGGTGGCGCGGCGCCGGCGGGACTCGGCGGGGCGGCGCCGGCGACGGCAGAAGGCGGCGACGGGAGGAGCTGCAGCGGCGGCGGGGTCGGCGGGTCGCCGGAGGCGGGGCGCGGCGGCACCGCGGCGGCGGGGCGGAGGCGCGAGGCGGGCGCCTCGTAGCGGCGGCGGCGGCGGCGGCTCGGGCCCGCGCGGGCCCGGGATGGGCTCCGCGGGCCGCGGCGGCGGGGAGGAGAGAGAGAGGCGGCGCGGGTGACGTGTCGCCTCCGGATTGGCCGGGAGCGGCGGCGCGGACGTCCGGCGGCGGGTCGGACATGTCCGGCGCAGAGAGGGGAGGATTTTTAGGGTTCATCTGCGCGAAAATCTCGGGAGAGACACACATATATAGGTAGAGGGAGCTAGGAGAGTCCAAATGAGGAGCGGTTTTCGCCCACGCGATTGTGATCGAACGACCGAGAGCATGGGAGAGAGTTTGGTGGGCTTTGGGCTGGTTTTGGAGGGGTTTTTTGCTGGATACTCAAATGGACATTGCGGAGGCCCGGTTAACCGTTGGAGTACCAAACGACCTCCGAATGGAACGAAACTTGACCGGTGGTCTCCGGGTGGTATACCAAGGCCACTTGACAAGCCTCGGCCCATACCGAGAAAGTTTGACACCCGCACACGAGAAGAAGACAAAAGGGGGCGCCGGGTGACATAGGAGTGCCGGATTGCAAAACGGACAACGGGGAAAATGCTCGGATGCATGAGACAAACACGTATGCAAATGCAATGCACATGATGACATGATATGAAATGCAGATGATGACATGGCAAAATGCAACACGCAAGCAGATGACATGGCAACGACAGTGAATAACTGGCAGACACCTGGCGCAACGGATCCGGGGCGTTACAACACTCCTCCACTAACAAGAGATCTCGTCCCGAGATCTTAGGACCGAGACGGAAGGGAAAAACGAAGAGGTGAAATAAGAACAAAAGAGAGAGAAGCTGAACAAAGTCGAGAACACTTGATAAGAAAAAGGAACATTGAGTGAGACAAGAAGCAAAAGCTCAAGGAATAAGACTGAATTCGAAGCCACTCCGGTTGGGAGAAGACAGAAAAAGGAATAAGATCGCAAGAGGAAATCAAAGAATCAAGAGCAGTCGAGAAGAAAAGGAACGACGATAATGACGAGAATCGAATGCTCACGGAATCAGATAGATTCTGAAACCACTCCGATTAGAACGAGATAAAAAACCAATAAGGCTGAAAAGATTTAGGTAACACTCCGGCTGAAACATGGAGGGATAGAATACGAGCTCGAGAAATGGGATGATATTTGACTTAAGGAACAACACAAAATCTCCGGAAAGAATTGAATTAATAGGATGAGAGGAACAGGGAGGAAAATGACAACTTGTGCCACGAATGAAATAGAAAGCAACCTTAGAAGAAAGGATGGAACGGAGTTGTTAAGGAAAATCAACAACGAAAAGAATACGCTTGTTGTGGACTTATTGATAACATCTCAAAATTATGAGTTGGTAACCTACCACAAGCGGAAAAGATTGAATAGCTGAGAAGAACGAAGAAATGCAAAACTCCACTTCAAAAGAAAACAGAGAATTATTTGCACTTCGAGACACGATAAGAAAAGATACTTGAGCTCCTTCGATAAGAGTCTTGATGAACACTTGAGAAAAGAATTAAGTCATGACGAGCCACCGTGAAGAACTCCGGTACCAAAAGGATTATGAGAAAAAATAGAAGAAAGAATAGCATAAGCTCTGAGTCTTGCGATGATTTAGATGGAGGTTCCGACGAGATGGCCGAGGAAGCTTAGAACTCCGGAAAGAAAAGGTGAAAACACTTGGAACTAAGATTTATTCATCAAGAACGAACTCTGAAGAAAAGGAAAATCTTGGCGACGATGAAATAAGAATAAGAATTACGTTATGCTTATCCTCATCAAATTTAATTGATGACAGCCGGATCTTGCATTCAACTTATTCTTGTTGGAAAAATTAAGGGGAAAAGATATAGCGCCAAAACTTGAGAAAGACTTCGTGAACCACCGGTAGGATTTGGAAGAACGAATTAAATGATATGAAAGCAACAGGAAGAGATCTTGAGCGAGCCACCGTTAGAATTCAAAATTGACTGACGAAGGAGGATGACTCACCGGGAAAATAGGAAAAGCACTAATATACTTGAGGGAATCAAGATGCAATAGAAAGAAGAGATCGCGAGCTGATTGAAGCATTCTTGAACGAAACACCGGAAGAATATGAAGACGAGCGAAGGGGCACGAATATAGAATGATCGGAGAATGGATTTGAACACTTGAGACGAAGAAATCTTCTGAACAGATGGCCTCCAGATAATTGAGACAGAAAACAACTCCTGAAATACTCCGGATGGGTGAAAATAAATGCACGGCTAGAAACAATTGGATAGGCTAACATCGAGCTAGCACCGCGAATCTCCGAGAGAACTGTACTTCGGTCTTCAATGTTGAGAATGAACGACGAGAAATAACACCAAAATTGTTGAGATACTCCGGGGTAATGAAAAGCGAAGAGGTTGAGCGAACAAAGAAAATAATTTGAAATTGATCTTGGAAAGGCATCTGACTGATGGAATTCATACTTACGTCAAACTTTGAAAAGGATTTGAGAATAGCTCCGGAAAAATTAGAAGAGTCAGGTAAGATCCTGGGAAAAGACCTGTGGGTCAGGGCCCACCGAAAAGAAACATCGTTGAAAAAGGATTGTTGATCAGATAGATGATGCACCGGAACAATTGAAATATTTGAATGAGGTGACAACCTCGAATTAATTCGAACACAGACGAATCTCCTGATATGTCTTTATCACTCCAGAACGATTAAATGACAAGAGGGGAACGAGCAACGGAAACATTTGAGCCGAGGAAAGAACATAATCACTATTGAAAAATTGGAATTGAAACCACCGGAGAAGAAAAGAGATGAAGAATGCCAAAACGAGACGAGAATTCACCAGTTGAAATAACTGACGGAAGACTGAAGAGGCTCTGCACGGATGAAATTGCTGTTCGAAAGAGATTCAGACTCCGGTAATAAAAGGGGTGGTAGGGCGGGAAAACAACGACAACTTGGAAGGGGAAATCGACGAATAGCTTTGAGGAGAAAAACATCGGTTGAAATCATTGAGGAGAGAATGCAAAGATTGCACGCGAGTAGAATGGATACTCGATTACGAACTCCGGTTCCGAGAAGAAGAAGGGAGGGCGGGTGGGAAAAACAAAGACAACTTCGGACAGGGAAAACGACATCGGAAGAGAAATAACCGAGGACTGATCTCGCAAGAGATGACGAGGACCGAAAACACTCGAAGAGAAATGCTCCGGATTGAAAAAGAGGAAGGACAACGAACGAAAACTAACCACGTGATCCTGAAGAAAAATTTGAAGGGGAAGAGGAGTAGTTCAAAACACCTACGTCAAGATTTCTCACCAGAGCGACGAAGGGGCTGAGGAGTAAAAAGAATTCCTACTCTCCGATATAATTAGACTCAGAAAAAGTTTTCTTCTAGACTCAACAACGGCCAACTACACGAACAATCAAGGGGAGCTCCTAGGGTCGGTCGAGGCTCTGATACCAACTTTGTCACGCCCAATATGCGATACTATCCTAAAGAGACCCGAAGGCCCCACCAAGGATAGAACCGCATATTGAAACGCTTTTGCAAGGTGGATATCATTACATCAACATTACATAATATTTGGGGATACATACAAGGCATACAAATGCCGCAAGAATACATCAATACATCATACATAAGATCAACATCCGACTACGGATGAAACATAAACAGAAACTCAAACGACATCCACCCTGCTAACCCAGGCTGCCGACCTGGAACCTATCCCCTGATCGAAGAAGAAGCAGAAGAAGAACTCCAAACAAACGACATCGCTCTCGCGTCATGATCATCGCACAACCTGTACCTGCAACTGGTGGTGTAGTAATCTGTGAGCCACGAGGACTCAGCAATCCCATTACCATGGGTATCAAGAGTAGCAAAGCTTAATGGGAAAGGAAGGGGTAAAGTGGTGATGTTGCAGCAGCGACTAAGCATGATATGGTGGCTAACTTACGCAAAGAAGAGCGAGAAGAGAAGCAAAGGAACGGTCGTGAACTAGCAATGATCAAGAAGTGATCCTGAACTCCTACTTACGTCAAACATAACCCAGAAACCGTGTTCACTTCCCGGACTCCGCCGAGAAGAGACCATCACGGCTACACACGCGGTTGATGCGTTTTAAATAAGGTCAAGTGACAATTTATCTACAACCGGATATTAACAAATTCCCATCTGCCACATAACCGCGGGCACGGCTTCCAAAAGATAATACCCTGCAGGGGTGTCCCAACTTAGCCCATGATAAGCTCTCACGGTCAACGAAGGATATTCCTTCTCCCGGGAAGACCCGATCAGTCTCGGAATCCCGGTTACAAGACATTTTGACAAAGGTAAAACAAAACCAGCAAAGCCGCCCGAATGTGCCGACAAATCCTGATAGGAGCTGCACATATCTCGTTCTCAGGGCACACTGGATTGTCCAAGCTTCCGGTAGGCCAGACCAGAGTTGCCCCTGGTGGCCACCGGCGACTGACAGGTTGGACCAACACTCAGAGGAGCACTGGCCCGGGGGGGTAAATAAGGATGACCCTCGAGAGCGCGACTCCCAAGGGAAAAGAAATAGGCTAGGCAAATGGTAAAACCAAGGTTGGGCCTTGCTGGAAGAGTTTTATTCAAGGCGAACTGTCAAGGGGGTCCCATAAATCACCCAACCGTGTAAGGAACGCAAAATCCGGGAACATAACACCGGTATATCAGTAACTAGGGCGGCGAGAGTGGAACAAAACAACAGGCATAAGGCCGAGTCTTCCACCCTTTACCAAATATATAGATGCATTAATAATATAAGAGATATTGTGATATCCCAACATAAACATAATCCAACAAGGAGCAAACTTCATCTTCACCTGCAGCTAGCAACGCTATAAGAGGGGCTGAGCAGAGCGGTAACATAGCCAAACAACAGTTTGCTAGGAAGGGTGACAAAGGTTAGAGGTTCATGGCAATTTGGGAGGCTTGAGGAGCAAGTGAATAGGTAGCGCAGCAAAGCGTTAGAACGAAGCAACTAGCATAGCAATGATAGTAATGAGATCCAAGGTGACGGTCATCTTGCCTGAAATCCCGCTAGGAAGAAGAACGAATCCATGAAGAAGATGGAGCCACGAAGACGAACGAATCCTCACGATCGCAACGACACGGGAAACTATCGAGAAGAAGCACACAACAAGGTAAACACACCACACAAGAGCAAGGCATGATGCTCAAACAAGAATGATGCATGACAAAGCTAAACGAAGCTACTCATGACAAGAGATGATGCATACAAGAACAACACATCACAGCAAGTTTAAATGAGGCCGGAAACAACACATAACAATTCCGGTAAGTCCTCATATGCCAATTTCGAAATTGGTCCAGAACTGAATAAGCATTAAGTTGAAGTTGTTAAACAGCAAGTTAAAGAGCACCAAGATGATCTACACGAAAATCTAGTCAAATTACATATAAAGTTCATTAGATTCGGAGCTACGGTCTAGAAGATATGATCAAAACAAGTTAAACATGGCATTGACGCAAAATGCATACAAACATCAAGCAAACACCTCAAAAACAAGGATGCAACATGATAATATGTAACTACATACAATTCTAAGCAAGTTTCATATAGAGCATGCTCAAAACGGAGCAACGGTGCAACACATACACTCCAAACAATACATAGCAACAATCTGACGAAACAGCAACTAGGCATCTAGCAAGCATCAAAACAGTATGCTACGGTAACTCAACATGAAAACAAAAGGCATGGGCATGATGTACGGGTAAAGCACAACGAAACATGAACACTGAGCTATCTCCAGAAATCACTAGAACAAGCTCAAAAGGGCATGGCAAGATTGCAAATAATAACAGGTTCACAGACTTGGTGAAAAAACTGGACATGGCAAAAATCAGCATCAGGTAGCAATGTTCAGAGCACGAAATCAACATGCTACAGGAACTTAACATAGCAAAACAAGGCATTGTAGTGTTCTACTAAATGCACATGACAAAAGTCCCTTACTGACCATAAGCCAAAAAGGACCCTAAGATATGATGGCAAGCATGTAACCATAGCAAGTTTCGTTATCAGGTTTCAGACTTAGCAGAAAACAGAGCATGGCAGAAGTATTAATATGTAGGCCTCTTTGTGAGCTTGATGCACTCACTACAGAGCAATGCATGACAAACCAAGCATACCTACAGCAAGATGGCATGTTTATGAAGCTATCCATGGCAAAAACAATTGCATAGCATGTATGGATCAACTACAATAAGCTTGGCAAAAATGCATATCATGTTGAGAATCTGCCAGAAATATTTTATAGCAAAAGTAGAGCAAGATTGAGTCATGCTATGGTACTCTAAAATTGCAAACAATTGCAGGAATGGATCAATTACAACTATAGCTACAAAACATCCTTACTGAACATCTCCAAAATATGCATGGATCTCTCAAATGTAGAGCAAGATTGAGTCATGCGCGGCGTGATCGAACGACCGAGAGCATGGGAGAGAGTTTGGTGGGCTTTGGGCTGGTTTTGGAGGGGGTTTTTGCTGGATACTCAAATGGACATTGCGGAGGCCCGGTTAACCGTTGGAGTACCAAACGACCTCCGAATGGAACGAAACTTGACCGGTGGTCTCCGGGTGGTATACCAAGGCCACTTGACAAGCCTCGGCCCATACCGAGAAAGTTTGACACCCGCACACGAGAAGAAGACAAAAGGGGGCGCCGGGTGACATAGGAGTGCCGGATTGCAAAACGGACAACGGGGAAAATGCTCGGATGCATGAGACAAACACGTATGCAAATGCAATGCACATGATGACATGATATGAAATGCAGATGATGACATGGCAAAATGCAACACGCAAGCAGATGACATGGCAACGACAGTGAATAACTGGCAGACACCTGGCGCAACGGATCCGGGGCGTTACACCCTCCGTCCCCGTCAACTTAGTAGGACCACAAGTCAGCCCAACAATATGGTGGGTCCCAGCTAGCAGGGGGGTCTTCATTTTTTTGGGCGTAATAAGGAGGCACTTCCTTGCGTGCGAAGATATAGCTGGTGGGTCCGACCTGTCAGCAGGGGGAACGTTTTTTCGTGAAATACAGAGGCCCTTCCTGTGGGTCCTAGCTGTCAGGTGGAGGAATCATTATTTTGCGCGTAATAAGGAGGCATTTCCTTGTGTGCGGTCGTGGACCCAGCTGTTAGCCTCTCCATGTACAGTCCACTTCCGATGGATGTCGTTCATTGACCATGTTGACCAGGCCGCGCCGAGAGCACCAGGGTGGTGGACGACGGCGAGGCCTAGGAAGGGAACGACACGGAGCCAGGGAATACTCGGCAGTTGTTTCCCACGCGGAGGAGTACGAGGGTTTACTGGTTCGTCTGCCGTCGCCGGAGAATAACAGCATGTGTGGATGAGTAGAGGGATGGCTAGGCCAGTGATGGGAGTACGGTGGGGCCGTGAGGCCTGCGCGGCAGCATAGTCGGCCGCGGGAGGAGGGAGCAGGCAGTCCCGCCGGCGCTTGTTTGAGCGGCTGGAGCATGAAGAGCAGAGATTGAAGAAGCACGACAGCTGTTGGATGGACATCCAACAGTCACTGCTCTCGTGTGTTGACTAAGTTGACAGGGCGTTGCGTGTGCGTCAACCTTTTTTTTATGAAAGCATACGCGTCAACCTGTAGTAGGCGCACAAGTCAGCCTCAAATCTGTGGAAAACACATACAACCCATCTGCCATTATTTCTAATAATGTACAGCCCATTTGCTAATTCTTAAGTATTTTTTTGGAGCCCATCTTCTTTTTGTTAGCATTCCACCCCATATTGTGGCGACGGTTAAAAAGTATACGAAATTTTGCATATTTCGGTGCGGTCAACTGTTTTTAATCCAGAAATATCGATTCACATTCAAACTATTTTGAAAAATAATTTATATAAATATAAAATCCAAATAATTGTCCACGCATAAAAATCAATGGAATTTAAGATCTTGTAATGAAAAAAATTGAAACTAATTCCCGGTTTGATGTGTTTTAAAAATGTACAGCCCATTTCTGGGCAAACCGAATGAAACTCTCCTCGTCTTGAAAGATTTGCAGCCCAGCAGGGCCGATAAGCAAGTAGGCCTTGTTTGGGTATTTCTTTAAAAAAATAGAACTGGGCTAGCCATTTTCAGCAAGAAAAAAACACAACTGGGCTCATGATGTGGTAAACATAAATAAAACTCTGGCTAGACGGGCCACAACCCCCGCACAGCCCCGTTGTTACCCTGATCCGTCGCTAAAACTAGTATAAATAACAACTGCTTGTTCCTCAAAAAAAACTGCGCGACTTGCTGGGTCCTTCGTGTCAGCCGCTCGTTGTGTAATTCTCTCGTTTATTGACTACGTTGACAATGGCGTGAGCCCCAGATGTCCAACCATTAGGAGGAACCATATTTTTGGGCTTGTACTATAGAGGCACTTGCTTGCGTACTGCCATGACGCTGGTGGGTCCCTACTGTCATCCTCTCCACGTACAGTCATCTCCTTGTTCCTCTCGGTTGTTGACGACGTTGACAACGCAAGAGGGCGGCACACCGCGCACGGCGAGCGAACCAAGGCCGCAAGGCAGAGGACGACGGCGTGGCCTCGGACGAAACGAACAGGAGCCGTTGAAGATGCGTCGGTCCAGTCGCAGGCGGAGGGGAGTACGAGGGTTGACTGGTTCGGGCGCGGGTGCGTGTTGGGGTTGACGTCGCCGGAGAATAACAGGACGTGTGGGGGAATAGAGGGAGGGACTGGCCAACGTTGGAGGGTACGTATGGTAGGGCGGCGGAGGCGTAGCCAGCCATGGGAGGCGGGAGCAGGCGGAGCCGACGGGGTGGTTTGGTTTGGGCGGCTGGAGGAAGAAGAAGACAAGAGATAGAAGATACACGACAGATGTTGGATGTCAATCCAACGGCTGGTAGGCAGAATCGTTTGTTGACTGGCTAGTAAGTCGACACCACCTTGGATAGGCTATTTCCTCGCGGGTCCCAAATGTCAGAATCCAAATCTGTCACGGTCATGCAGCCTTTCGTATGAAAATTTACAGCCCATTTGATGTGCTAGTTCGAAATAAGTTTGTGGGTGCTGGTGGGGGCTAATCACTTGGCTTCTGTAATGCACAGTGAGCTCAAGCAGCCGGCGAGAGTGATGTTATTTCCCTTGGTTGGGATTTGTTACAATATTTCACTCTAAATTAAACGAATGGCAAGCCATTTGCCTTGTTTCAAAGAAAATATGACAGTCACAGCCGAGTTGAAAAGGGTAGGAACATCTAACTCCAGCTTACAAACTGTACAAAAGCACGAGGGTTAATTGTTGATCAGGTTTACAAAAAAACCAGATTGAAAAGGGCAACAACATCTAACTCCAGCACTGTTTTCGGTAGTCACAGTCAAATGGATCGGTCAGGTCCATAGAATGAACATCCTGGGTCGTAAAATTTACTGGATTATGACCACAATATGTTGTAAATAGAAGCCCGGCACATTCAGAAGCTCTTTTGCCCACCTGAAACTCCTTTTTTTGCTCTTCGACATACCCATCCGTCAAAACCATGCTGCTGATAAACTTAAGCCTGATGGACAATAGTAACCTCGCATTCAGCAGGAAGAATGTGACAAATCTTGTGTTTGCACGGTTGGCTACATATCGTTCTAGCGTTATTGTCTTCAATCGAATCTCATGAGAAGTGAGAAAATCCCGATGCTTACGAATCCACCGATTGGTTATAACTTTCTTACCCCGTCCTGTTGCCTAAATAGACATGAAGATTGAAAACAGTTAAGGTCTAAAAGAAGAGTGTCGAAAGAGCAACAGTTGAATGGTTAATTCTAGTACACTATATGCGGGCTTCTAATGTGCGTCAAATTATCACCTTTATATACAACTTCTCCAGACATGGAAAGCATTGCCGCAAGCCAATAATCTTGTTCAGATCAAAACTATTCATTTGGATATATAAGATCTTGACAGAATCCAGCACCATTGAGAGGCCATCCATGGAGAAACTCTTCATTGAGCATAGAACATAATATTAGTACAAAATGTGTACTCCAAGATGATATATAAATTATGCGCAGAAATTTAAAATGCAGCTTATGGTTACAAGTGTAGATGATACTATAAAGTACCTGAAGAACTGTGGAGCCAAACACCATATTGAAATGAGCACAGAGATCATGTATTACACCCAAGGTCTCCAGTTTAGGCGCAGAGAGGACGGTTATTTGCAACGGTGAATAACTAGAATCAAGGATCAACCTTTGAAGTGAAGGGGCATCTTGGATGATGAGCTGCCTTCCGTCAAAAGAAATTCCAATTCTTACAAGGTTAGGCGACTTTATTTGGAGACAACCGATTCTAACTGTGAAAACAAGCACCAAGCACTCCAGCGCAGGGCAACTGGAGTGGATGATGCTGTGCAATGAGGCCTCCGATATACGAACCCGCACAAGTGAAAGTTTCTTGATAAATGGGAGTCGAAGGTTTAGTACCAGATTGTCTGGTAGGTAGCACAGCGCAAAGGTGGCGGTGTGGAGAGAGGACGAAAACCGCGAGATGGACATCGGTGCTGAGGGCACAAGTTCATGGTGTTCGGTATGTGGTATGTGATTTCCAGGGGAATAGTACAACTCAAGCAGTTGTAGTTCTGTGAATTCAGGGGATTTCAGCCAGGCATCCACCGTGCAAGGCATGGTATGCTTGCTTAGGTAGCATGACGGGATGCAGAGGCTTTGAACGGAGCCCTGGTGGGAGGAGATGATGGCTCTGGGGATTTCAAAATCATGGAAGAGAGATAGCTGACGACAGTCGAGATTAAGGGGCACGGCGCGCCATAGAGGGCGCCACCGAATTGAGAGGACTTGGGTGCGGCAGCAATCCTTGGTGGGGAGAAGCGAGATGATCTCCCCAAGGACGGCGTCCGGGAGATCGCTGATGCGGCCCACCCGAGATTCTATGGGTTCCTAGGATCCGGTGGGGGCGGGGTCGCCGCTTCTCCCCGCGCTGCCGCGTGCGGGATCTACAACAGGCGTCGCCGCTGGCAGGAGCCTCATCTTCTTGGCGCTGGGGTCAGCCGACTCCATTTTCCTCGAGGGCGTCGCGTCGCGCTCACGGATTTGAGCAGAGTAACGAATGAAGAGCCTAGTTGTAGTGCGAGCGAAGAAGAAGGGGAGCTGGGGGTTTTCTGTAGGAGTGAGGAAGAAGGGGAGCTGGGGTTTTCTGTAGGAGTGAGGTGAGGAATTTGGGGGTACGAGTGGAGCAAGCTGACATGAGGTGGGTGAGAGCGAGGAGGAAGAAGAGCACCCAGGGTTTTTTGGGGGGGGCGGTGTGCTGGGTGTGGGTAGCGCCTCTCATTCAGTAAATATATGTGCTTTTGAATTGATTTTACTATTTACTAGTGTGGATGGGCTGTTTTGTCTTGGGCCCAGAGAAACAATTACTACTAGTACAGTGGAGACACTCTACAGCTACCCAGAAAAACAATTACTACTAGTACAGTGGAGACACTCTACCGCTTCTGGCTCCTCCTAGGTCATTGAAACATCTCCCTCTACTGAATGCCGTTATACTTTTGTTCACCAACATGCGGGCCATGCAGCGCGCGGGCCCAAATGCCATCCACCAAATTAGAAGGCAGTATGCAGGCGGAGAGTCACCCCGGTCGTAGCGCGCCAGTAACGAGCCGTCGTATCACAAAACCCCACCTCCCTGCAATCTAAGTTTGACGGACGAAGCAACCATCATTTCACTCTTCGCTGAATCCCCTTCTCCCTCACCGTCTTCAAGAAAGGCAACACTCGCATCTGCCACTGTTCTTCTCTCTGAACGAAGGGAAGGTAAGCGAATCCGTGATGTTGGTATATTTTCATTCAGAGAAAAAAGAAGAACTTTTGCAAAGCAGTAACCAATCCTCACTCTCTTTTTTGTTTCATTGTCATTGCGATTGTGTTTTCCTTTCAGTGGTCTCTTAGTATTCGTCAGTTTCATGATGGACCAAGGAGAACCAGGCAAAGATCTGCCGATATTGGAGCAGACGCGGGAGGCTGATCCCCACGAGACAGAGAGCTCCAAGAAGATGGAGGCAACCATCGAGCCGACCCCCGTTT